>NW_027271522.1:600000-985000 GCF_040938485.1 Diadema antillarum | reverse complement strand
ATTATTATGATTATCAATATTTTTCATCATGAGCAGTCATCTTGTTAAGATTAAAACTCGATAGCCTACGCCATAGGTTGGGTCGACGGAAACGCAAGCTGCATTAGCTTTGTTAAATAAAAGAGAGCAAAATCTGTAAAATTTTCATTTTTCAATTTCCTTTAGAAACTGTGACAACCCTCTGTAAAGTTGGTTCCCGTGATTTTGTAGGAGAAAGGTTTAAATTGATATAACGCTAGCTATGCGTATAAAAAAAAAAAAAAATCATTTCACAGTTGTTCACATGGATTGTGTATACATAGGCACAAAGTGAAGGTTAACAGTCACAAGAGACAACATGGGATTTTAAAAATGCATCTTACCACAGCCAAGTATAAACATAATCACCTGCAGCAACTAAACACGTGCAAAGACGCAAACCACGTGATACAGCGCACAGGGCTATATGTCATCAATTCTTTATTTGCCGAACTCAACTGCCTTATGGGTATTCAAGGATGTATGTAATTAAATGGGGCAATTAGAACCGCGGAAAAATATGTGTACCATCCCAACTAACTGCCTGCGCAATGATTTGATGCAATTAAGGGAAACAGGTGTACATTGTATGCCCAAATATGACAAAGCAACACAAAACAAAATATAAGCCGGCTCTGATCGAGAACGTTTGTTTTCATTGATGTAAGTGTTATTTCGTATACATCCTTTTCTCACAGGGGTTACTATGTTCTTATACCCCAAGTTAACTATTAAAACTTGTAAGGATTAAGTAACCTAAAAACAACCGCTGCGTATTACAAAGAGTCCCTCTCTAAAAAGAGCAGCAAGGAAAGGTGCAAGTAAACATCATTTCAGGAGCAGAAGGTCCTTTACAGACTCTATACGTAGAAGTTCCATGGACGATCGTCATTCTGCTTCTCAAATGACGCAAATTGCCCGCCGGGAGGCATTACGGCGAGCAACATCCACAGATTTAAATGCGACGGTTAGCTGGACTGCTGCACAGCATGGTTTTGCTACGCAGCGGAAGGGAACATAACGATTATCAATAATTGCTGGATGAACAGCTTCCCAAAGCTGGCAGCCTTCATATGCCAGACAATCGATACTCGATGCCTATCTCGGAGGAAAACTGGCTTATATTTTGGGGGTATGGAAAAGACTAATTTCCCTCAAGATACCACAACTTTCCGTTCGTCATCATGGATGTTGCACCATGTCCGATGAGACAATTGATATTATCAATCTGAAAGAGGCGAGGTGAGGCTTTCAGAGTCTCATGAAAATGGAGGAAATTTGTAATTGCCATATTTCCGAGCCAATCAAAGGTATTCAGGATGATTTGTCAATGAAGATACAAAGGTCTACTCGTGAAAATGAAAGAAAATCAGTTCAAGGACAATTCCAAACTCATTATTAGACACAAAAACTTAAAAATGATTTCCACTTTTTGTTAAGAATATAATTGTGCTCCAGTCTCAAATCCCTTAGGCAAACTCTACAATTCTATAACTTTCCTAATTTTTATCCGATTTTGACCAAATTTTCAATGTTGTGCTTATAATATTTTACTCTTTCTTTTCAAATTAAAATTTAAATGGTCAGAAATTGCCCTTTGAATCAGCAAGCGAGAACAATAAGAAAAGAGAAAAATAGAGGGAGAAAGAGGGAGATGATTATTGTCTGTATGTCGTTACTCCCTAAAAATGTCCCATACAATAACAAAAATAAACATGTCAAAGATTCCCCCCCCCCAAAAAAAAGAAGAAGTCCATACGCTCCAATTCTACAGCTATGTTTTTTTTTTTCAGTCCTTCTTTAGTATGGTGACCATAAAGTATCTTAAAAGAAATACCTGTACAGAAAATGGAATGGTTTCTGAAGTTGGAAAGAAACCCCCCCCCCCGCCCCACAAAAATGACAAAGAAAATATGATGATCGAGGCAATTATGACGACGACATTAATGATGATGATGATGATGATGATGATGATGATGAGGGGTGGGATAGAGAAGATGATGCTGATATTGGAGGGAAATGAAATAAGCGGCGAGTGCCCAAGCTACACAAAATGACACCAAGGAATAGATTGATGCATTCCTATCAAATCTTTATCAAATAATCTCTGATAAATCTTCAAATGTACCTCTCAGTGAATTTGATATTTGGCGTCAACCAATCATGACAATAATGTTCCCCGATAGTTGTGAGTATGAACAGTCGTCGTGCACTTGAAATGAATGTCAGCTGATAATTTAATTACACTGTGACTTTTCGTGAGCTTCGACACACAAACGGGGTGACGGACGAGCATTCTCCAAACCTTGCTCATTAGTAGAGTTGAGTGACGTAGATTACCCTACCGCTGCAAAATGTCTCAGTGACAGCGCAGCGTGTGTTGTCATTAGTGGTTGCATCTTATTTGAAACTTCAGCTTTCTTCGCTGATCAGCTATGACAAATAAGAACGCACAAGCACATGTTCACGTACACGTACACACAAACACACACACACACACACACACACACACACACACACACACACACACACACACACACACACACCCTTTCACAAACATACACAGAATGAATGGAAGGATGTATACAAACACATTAGTAATGGTATGAACAAATGTAATATTAAATCTTTATCTGACTGGACTTGACATTCTCGCTCGGGAACTATTTCAAAGCTGAGCTTTCAACTGAAATCAACTATAAAATCATCATAGGTGGTTCAGATTTCTCCATGATGACTATGCTGATGTACTTCATGTCAAATACTGAATTCAAATCATCAAAATGAGAATATCAAACACAGACTTGAGCATGGCGTGGTTGATGAGAACTGTTGATATGAAACCTCATTCATTTAATATACGCCTGCAAGAGGCGCCCTCACAAGTGAATTCCTTTTGGTTTTTTTGGTTTTGTTTTTTGTTTTTTAGTCCAGGCATGATCTACATAAAACTATCAGAAGATTAATGTACAATACAGATTATGCAACACGTATGTTCTTTCAGCACGACATGATTCCAATTAATCTTCCCCTTCTGATCTCGTAAAAAAGCTCCCAAGAGCAAAAACAAACAAAACAAAAAGAAAAACAAAAACAGGAAAACAACAAAAAACAAAATAAAACAAAACAAAAAGAGCAACAACAAAGAACCCAAGGGGAATAAAAAAGAACACAAGTCATGGGCAGGCAGAGAGTCATTGTTTTCTGAAATTTTTGCAAATTGAGAATTTGGCGGCCAGAGGAAAGAGGTTGACAGGAACCCTCGAGCAAAGTGAGGACACGGACTTTTGTTTCCTCTCATGCCGAGAGCAATGCGCATTATTATGATGGATCTCACCCGTATAGAGGAACTGAGAGAGCTATTCGTATTATTGGAAGTAATATTGGCTACATTTAGAACAAAAGTCAGATTGCTTATTATTTTTTCAGCATTGTGTCAAAGAATTTATGGGAAAGGAACGGCGCAGAGACAATCAAACCGCAGATCGATCCGTACATTGGGTAACATAAGTCCGGCGATGATGCGTCATCATTATATACGAGATAGAAATCATCTCTTGCTTCATTTTAAAGAAATGAACTGCATTGCATAACTTTGCAAGCAATGTTCAACCATGCGTATTCTATTTCACGATGCTGGTAGTGTTGTTGTATACAGTGAAGCTTCAAGATACGTTCAAGCTTAGACTCTTATGGTTGACAATGGTGCATGTAATTCCATCCACAACATTCCATCTTTCCACTTAGCAGTGGATGAGTTGCACTGCAGTCTTTACTTTGTGTTCAGTTAGTTTGGTTAATACTTATCCAATCTCTGTGGTAACGCATAGTTAATTCTAAAAATCAGCAAAGCATGGATGTTAATTTCCCTTCTTTGTTTGTCGGTCGATACGGGATGGACTTGGCACAACCGAGCATATTATTTATCTGAGTGTGGGGGACCAGAATTATCCTGGTAGTTATTACCAACGTATTTGATTGATCGTTCCAACACGACACAAATCACTTTTAAAACTGATATGATGTTATACATACAGGGATTTCATAATTATGCGGCCTCTTATCAAAATATCCGTTATTCTTACCAGTAGATTTTGTCAAAGAAAACAATCCCAAAATTGCTTACATTTAACTAAATCTCAGGCACTTTCCTTCGTATTCTTTTTTTTTATTTCCTACTAGTACAAAAATTCATGTTGAAATGAGTATAGTTTTGGTTGAGATAGGGCTTTTGGGTTCCAACTTTTTTGTGTGAGATAATGAGAAACCTCTTATGAAAAATTTAAGAGCATGCAATGCTAATGAGAATTCAAAGTTTATTTGATGAAGATTGGTTTCGAAATGGCTGATATATCAAAAACCAACGAGGTCCTAATAAAAGGTGGGACCCACCTTTTATTCGGATCACTTTGTTTTACAATGTTTTGAATGTCTCAGCCATTTCAAAATCGATTTTCATCAAATAAACTTAAAATTCCTCTTAGAGTTGCGTACTCTTTAATTTTTCATAAGCGGTTTCTAGCTATTTCGCAAGAAGTTAAAATCTGAATCACCATCTCAACCAAAACTACACCTATCCCTTTAATTAAGTTGATTTGTTTTACCTGACAGCTAGGAAAGCATTCAATGTTTGTAACCAAGCAACCACCAGACCAACGGCCTGAAGTTACCTTCAATGGACTTGGCAGAGAGGATGATACAGTACCTTGCCTAAAGGGCATGGGCCTAATAAGGGGCACAAGCGCTGCAGTCAGGAAACTCGAATCAGGGATCTCGTGATTGACGGTCCGTAATCTTATCCACTGAGCCACATCATGACCATGCCAGTAATCATAGTACATTGGGTAACGGCACTGGGACGTTGTATGAACCTTTGCAGGAAAACCTTTTTAATGTGTGGACCGGCCAGCTGAAGAGGGTAGAGTTGTGGATAGTTTTTTGTTATTGTTTTTTTCTTTAGCAGTTTGGTAATGATTTTTTTTTAATCATCATCGTTATCCGGTGAAGTATGTGTCTATGAAAGTGTGTACGTGTGTGTGTACGTGTGTGTATGTGTTGGAGGGGGATGGCGGAGGGCGCTGTAGCCCCTAGGTGCATTCGGTCCATGTATCACGTGACAGAACAAGTCTTGAACAAAGCAGAAAGAGGCTGACCTATGGTGGGAAAAGGAAATGCTATTCACAACAAACCCCAAAATTTCATTTAATCTATTTGCCATATCCAAATAATGCAAAATCCACCGATGATTATCAAACTGTTTTGTCTGAAGGAGAATTTCTGTAATGTCTTTGTGAAAAACACGTCACGTGTACACGTACAGTACACGTCACATCTTGAAAGCAGCTGGTTCTAGTCGCAGACTGATATTATCACTATTAATCATATCATATTTGATTTTCCATACATTTCCATTTCCCCAATCATTTCCTTTGGACGGGTTTTTTTTTCATGACTTCACATACGTAATGTGAGACTTTTAATTCAACAGCAGCTGTGGAAGTATAGCCTTGCAATCGATGCTCTTCGCATTCACGCTTCTTCGTCTACGAAGATCAGATATTGCTGTGTTTTCTATGGTAGTTTCCAAGGTGAATCAGAGATCTAAAATGCCAGCTTAGGACTGCTGTCGACAAATGTTCAATTGTTTGGGCTACGAGCACCAGCTGTTTGTATAGAGCCAATACTGTGATCGAACGTACGTAGATTCGTACGAGTGAATGCACAGTGTGTGTTTATGGTGACGATTGGAGAATGGTGCGAGAGTGGTGACTACAATGGCATGCGGCACATAAAACTGTTAAACATCAGATCAAATAGGTTGGATAAATAACAATCAACAATCAACTGAATAAACTTGAGCACGTGATTCAGGGTTTTTTCTTTCTGTTAGTCCACTGACAGGACATTTCATGTTTTAGGAATAGGGGAGCAAACACTTTTATGTTGCGGTTAGCCTTAGCCACAGTCTAAAAACTCAATTGTTCGCGTAATTCTTGCTGTATCTCTTCTTTGTTTCCACCCATCTTCCTTTTCCTCTTCCTTTCCCCCTTTCTCTGTTTCTCTGTCTCATTAACTATGCCTAAATTGATAATTAGCATATTTCAGAAACACAACGAGAAAAGTCTTTAATCCGAAAATTAGAACAGTTGATTGTTTTAGTTTGAGATGAATAACGTTTTGTGGACTTTTTTTTTCTTTGATCAATGGTAGAGTGGTAATAAATAATTTATCACCACTCTGTCACAACTGATCAAAATCTGAACAATTTTCCATTTCTTCGTAGTGGAGTGTTGTTTGTTATTCGTATTTATCCTAGCACTTTATGAAAGTCCTCTAGTCTTCACCTCTGATCCAATGGGATAGGCCAATATCAAGGAATTCTGTACTTTCACCGAGGTCAAAATTATTCCTGTTTCAAGATCCCAACTAAGGGTGGGTGAAAGTCCACTCGTACCTAGAAAAAATGCGAGGATAAAGCATCAGTCCACATGCAGGGATTCTGCAGCAAGAGAATAACTGTTGCCGAGTGGCCCGTTATCTGTAGACTCATAATGATTTGCTTTTTAGTGGGACGCTCCATTTCCATCCCCATCCTTGTTTAATCTGTACTATGCATATGTATGTATGAAAAAGATATAATTATGTTTTCTTAATTTTGTTACTCATTATCACATGTATTTTGTTAATTTACGTTTTTGCAATTATTACGTATTATGTTCTGCTTATACATTGTATATAATCTTCTCTGTTTATCTGATGGAAATGAAAATAAATTTGAACTTTGAACTTTGAACAATAGTCCGCACATAATCATGTCATACCGTATCTATAGGCTTCGACACAATGTGCTACTGTCAGAGGGCGTCCTCTTCCAAGAGCTCCAAACAGCCCTTCATCGCGTTGGCAACATGATTCTCAAAGTCTTAGAAACCATTTGTCCGTGTCGATAGACACAAACTTTTGAGTTTTCCAAGTTTGACGTTGGTAAATCGATGCAGTCCACCTCGGGATATATATAATCCCAGATCTGACTCTAGCCCTTCGGCTATATCCATCATTAACCTACAGCTTTCAAGGAAGAGTTAATCTATCCCGAAAGTGCTCAGAAGTGATCTCGGAATGTTAACTATGACCCTCGGTGTCGTTTGTGTCCATGTTTCAAAGCAACGTGGCTTCTCCTTCTTCTTTTGTGACTTGTAACCTCTTCATGACCTCAAAACATTTCCTTCAAACAGCAAGCAAATGTCATCCTGTTCATTCTCAGTGTTCTCACATGGACTTTTCGACCTCCGGAAATCAATGTCAAGGGCAGTTCGTCATCTTCCGAACTGCTCCAATTGAACATGATGAAATCTCTACAAACGGCTATCCTACAGGGTAATGAAAAATTGATAGAACTGCGGACAGCAGGTGGATGTTTCTTGTGCGACGTTCTGGGACGTTCATTCAATATTAAGCAGTAGGGGTATCTTACAGCAATATGAACAACGGAGGTATCAAGTGCAGACTTTCAGACGCCCCTGCTAGGTACATACATCTTGTTTCGCCTAATCTATTCTCACGCCGACGACATTCGTCAACATCAAGACCGAGATGTCCTCAACTGTCAAATTTAATTTATGTTAACCACATTCCTTTCAACACGTCCACACTGTAATAAATGTCACGCACGCACAATGTTTTCAGAGCAATGAAGAGAGGTGGTATTTCATCCTAGCTTCTCACATATCATGTAAGGCTTTGCAACGCATTGTAACATCATTTTTTTAACCATCAAGAAAATGAGAAAACCGCCAAAACGCCTGAAGTATCGTTAGCTTGATGCTAATATCGTGTTCATAATGATGGTAGAATGTGGCAAACTGGGGGTCAATATCACCAGCAGTTTTTCCATTGAGAAACAAAAGTGGTTATGAATTTAGATTTTTAATTACTTTATTCCCCTCAATTGAAGGGAAGAATTTGTTTACTTTTTTATTTGAGTTGTCGATGCCAATCTAAGAATCCTGTTGCCGCTGTTGCGGCTTTATGTTCTCCGCGTGAGGTGTAATGTCAACCTTCGACGAATACCATGAAAGGAAAAACAATCCAAGCAGACAAGACTGTCCCCACAATGTATCCGTTAATGTCGTTATCCTTCTTATTGGACAATCTCGACATTACACATCATTGCCACCACTCCGAAAATGCCCAACTATATTCATTCTTAGCGCTGAGAATACTATTTCTTCACCTTTCTTGCTTTTCTCACCACTTCTCACGAGTTTCAGCAGAACAATAATTCAGTGACTCTTGTAAACTACGCAATTTCAAAAGAGCAATGGCGGCGAGACGAACAGGCAGTAATATATGAAAAGTAATATATTTCATGAATTGTCAGTGCTCATATTTCTTATGATTACATTCACTGAGGTGCTGCTACCGAATTGATATTTGATACGCATTTCCTTTCATTTCTTGGAGCTCATTGTCAGATCTCACGATCTGACGGATTTTCCCCTCCCTAATTCCTACGAAGCGAAGAACTTGATACGCAATAGAACCACTTTCATTCTCCGTTGTAGCATAAGAGAGAGAGAGAGAAAGAAAGAAAGCTGGAAAAAGCCCTTTGTGAATAGATATACTCCTTTTCACCCGGAAAGAATGACATTCGTACTCACCATTTCTTCTTGGCAACGGTGTAAGATTTCCTTTGGAGGATGGAGGATGAAGCGAAACAGTATATGCCTTTTATACCAATGCTCCAAGGAGGCGAGAGGGGACTGAATGGCAGGGGCGATCAGCGCCGGCTCCCCCTTTTAAGGATTCTTCGTGGCAGGCAATCGAACGCTGCAATTACGTTTACTTGAATTACCTCCTGTGCATGCGCTCTGTATTGTGTAAACCGAGGATCTCCACCCCACCCCACCCCTCCACCCCCCATACACACAGAGAAACGTCAGACCTATATACTTTTCCCTCATCATCACATTAGCGTTGCAGATGCGTTCCGCATTTTTCAAAAACCGTTCTCATCAAAAATACGAGTACCTTTTTGTTTTATCGTTTTTCTTCACAAAGAACGACAGATGATATACACTTTCGGGGACATCCTTTCGGAGAAACAACATCCAATATTCAACCTAAAGGACCATTTTCCATGATGTTAGTGTAATTTGCCACAAGAACTTACATACATCGCCGTGAAATCTTATTGGATTTTTTTTTTTTGTTGTCAAAATCGTCACTGGAGCCAATCGAGTGCTGTGCGGGTATTTTGATAACGACAAAGAGGAATCTGCACACTTTTCTGGGGGTCACGAAAAGAAAATCGACTTTGTGTAGTAAACACGATATTCAGTGAAATCGTTATGACATTTTCCTGAAATCGGAAGCCCGATTGCGTATCCCCTCAATTGCCTATGTCCTCGGACAAGATGTTTTTACAGTTTATTATTCCGAAGGGTTGTTACTCTGAAGGTTCGTTATTCTGAAGGTTCGTCAATCCGAAATTGAAACAAGGTTCGTCATTCCGAAGTTTCGATAATCCGAAAATGAAACAAGGTTTGTTATTCCGAAGGTTCGTTGATAGGAAAACGAAACAATGTTCGTAATTCCGCGGGTTCGTCAGTACGCACCTTGTTTTCATTTCCGGATTGAAGAACCTTATTCAATTTTTCGGTTTAACGAACTTTCAGACTAACCAACACTTGAAATAACGCCATAAAATTCGGATTGATGAACTCTCTTTCATTTTCGGATTAACGAACATGTACGTGTAAGGAATTTGTGTGCTTCGAAATAACGAACCTCATTTTGTTTTCTGATCAACGAATCTTCGGAATGACGAGCATCACCCGTTTTTACCCACCATGCTCATCTCAACCTATAGGCGTATAGATGGGTACCTGACCTGGCAACACAAGATATTGACAGGGCTCTCTGGCAACACTTAAGAGGTTACCCTGAATAAAGAAGACCCTCATTATTATCATTATTATTATCATTATTATTATTGTTATTATTATTATTATAATTATTATAATTATTATTATCATTATTATTATTATTATTATTATTATTATTATTATTATTATTATTATTATTATTATTATTATTATCATTATTATTGTTATCTCCATCTTCACAAGATATCTCTTGGAGATTAATTTCACGTCAAGTTCCATCCTGGAAACTTAGACTTCCAGTACTTTTCTCAGGATTCGTGCCGTCCCCAGCAATGCTGCTTTTTGGAGCGTTTGCACTCGATCGGGCACACCAACGTCGTTCAAGTGCCGTCGCAGCTGCTTTGGCGTTGTTCCGAGTGCTCCAACGACAATAGGGATCACCTTGGTTCTCATATTCCACAGGCGGCGAAGCTCTCTGGCAAGGTCTTGGTACTTCTCTATCTTTTCCTTCTCGGCTACTCTGCTGTCTCCCGATACCGCGACATCGACGATTGTGCACATCTGTCGAGCCCTTTCTACGACGATGATATCCGGACGCCTGTGCTGGATGACATTGTCAGTTTGAACATCGAAATCCCACAGGATTTTAACTTGATCATTTTCAGAAACTTTCTGTGGTTCGTGCATATACCATTTGCTCTCACATGGTATTTCATGTTTTCCGCAAATTATTATTATTATTATTATTATTATTATTATTATTATTATTATTATTATTATTATCATTATTATTATTATTATTATCATCATTATTATCATCATCATTACAATTATTATTATTGTTGCTATTATCATCATCATTATTGTCTTTACATTTCAGTGCTCCCATTGAACACTATTTTGATAACCGTTGTCAGTCCTGTAAACTTTCGTTTATACTGGCTCTCAATAAATACATAGTGCCAATATACTTAAATTCCATTCTGTTTGTCCCTGCTCCCTCCAGAACTTGATGTGATATAGCAACACACAAAGCCCAATGATATATTATGCAGATTTCGTATACACGAGGATGTGGTGCCGAACGTTTCTGACCTCTGTATATCCCCCTTGTCAATTAACCATTTACGAGTAATCATGTCTATCATGTTTAATGTGTATGCGTATAACTTCTATAGAGAACGGTACGTGTTTGCTAATCCACATGTTCTTTTTTTTTCATTCAAACTAGAACAAGAAAATCAACTTTGAACCAACTGAAATCATGCATTTCTCTTTTCTTTTCTTTCACTTTTTCATGTTTGGTTCTGCTCATCGCAAATTCTCAAATTAGAATGAATAAATCTCAAACCGTCTAAATGGCCTATGCATAACACTTTTTAAATTGTATCACTTATAGATAGTCCCTGTTGTACCTCATCATCTCTTTGTTCATTTTTTTTCTTGTGGGGGTGGGGATGGGGAGGGGGAGGGCTAGGATACCACTGCTTTGAGGTCTCGAACTCATATCATGTCTGACCGTTTTTATTACGTTTCATGATAAGTTATCATCGAAGCAAGATTTGAAATTCTTGTTTGCGAATATAAAGAACACAAAACGTCCAAATATTACTAAAACTAAACGTGATGATGTTAAATCTATTGATCAATTGTAAATTCATTTCATGGTGCTCACTTTGTTTGCTCAAGTAAGATTTATTTCACTTTAACCATTTAATTCCTGCAATGGAATGTGAATACAGAAATCGTGTAAATACGCAAGTCATCCTAGCCAGCTTTTGCTGTTTCTTGTGAAATAGATACTCCAGTATTCCATGAGGTATCTGTTAAATTAAGAAACATCTATTAAGATGCATCTTTAAGATAGAATGCATCTGATAAGTTATGATGTATTTGTCAAGTTGAGATGTATTTGTTAAGTTAAGATGTATCTGTTAAGAAAAGCTGTATATGTCAAGTTAGATGTGTCTGGTATGATGAATTGGTTAATGTATAATGAATTAGTTAGTGTGTATCTGTTACGTAAGCTTTATCACTTAAGATGTATCTGTTAAGTTAAGATATATCTGTCAAGTTGAGATGTACCTATTAAGTTAAGATGTATCTGTTAAGGTAAGGTATATCTGTCAAGTTAAGATGTTTCTGCTACGTTAAAATGTATCTGTTATTTTTTTTTTCAGTACTGTGCAGCTCTTGAAAAACAATAAACAAAAGTATAATACAACAACAAAACTACTCCAACCGTTTGATCCTGCACGAATAATCATACCATAAAAGCCGCAGGGCCAAAAGCGCGTGGCCTCGATAAAGAGAGAGAACATCATTTATTGTTTGATGTGTCCCTCGTCTCGTGCCAAACTCATTCGGGGGGGGGGGGGGGGGACAGAAGCAGAAGAAGAGTGACTGATGTACTTTATACACACCGCCACTAATAACATCAACAGCAACACATACACACATGCACTCATACATACACACGCTCGTGTACATCATGATAGTGTTAGAAACTGAATGCCTTTGAAGTAGTTACAGAGATGCTGTCAAACATTGATAGTGACCTCTATACGGGAGTTGGTGGAAGAATGCCTCCTTGAGAAATCAAACACACCGAGCACAAATAATTGAAAAGTGGACATGCCTTTTGCACTTGTCTGTTAGGCTCCGTCAAAAGTGCGAGAATGTGTGTATGTTTGTCAGCGTGCCTTTCTCCCTCGCCGTGTTTGCCGGGGAGTTTGCTGAACGGAACACCGTACACTGCTATCAATCACCGTCATGCCTTCATTATTAGAGGGGAGCGCAGCAATTTCATTACGCGCGGTGGAGCGGCTGTCCGTCCGGCCGGCAAGAGACGAGAACAGGAGCCCCTCCTGCATGGCCCGACTTTAACATGGGCATAATCATTCACATGTCCATGTCATTATCTCAAAGGGAGGGGGGGGGGGGGGAGAGAGAGAGAGAGCGAGGTGAATGTGTGTGGGGAGGGGGGGGGGTGGAAGGAGAAAAAGACAGACAGACAGACAGACAGAGGGGGAGAGATGGGGAGAGAATGAGAAAAAATCACATTATGTCAGGTCACTCGATATGCAAAGTCGCGCACAAAATTGCTACAGTAGATGTAGAATCACTGGTCATTCCTTGACCACGTGACTGCTGGTTTTTTTTTTTTTCCGAGCTGCCCTACTGTCACGCAGGTTCACTAAAAGTGCAGTGGCCGTGTTGCCAAGAGGTACTTGTCAAGTTTTCGAATTGCACCCTATCTGGGTAGATGGGTAATGGGTAATGAAATGCTCTGTGCAAAGACATTCACGTACATCCGGTGCGAATGTTTTGATATGCTTTGGACCCACACAGCAATAGCTTGTTTAATGATTGCCATTTTCTTGAAAGATTGCATCACCCTTGTCATCTTCTCTCTATGCAATATCGATTTGGAAAACATTTCATGATTCAGTACAATACAATACATGAATCCTCTGCAGAGTGGACATGAGCACATAAAAGCAATAACATTAGCTAGAATATGGGGGATTACTTTTTTTTTCTTAACGAGATGTCCCATGATGGAAATATTTAAAAGCATTTTCAAGTTCGAGGTGTTTATGTGATCGTTGAATCGTGGAGCGATGACAGGCTAGAATAGTTACGTTCAGACGGTGATCTTGAACTTCGCAGATCTAACTTTGAGGATAAGCTCGTATATAAGTATGGGGCGCCAAGTGTAGCATGGTCTCATTCGTTTGTAATTTCGTGACGGAATGTTTTTTTCGTTAACAAATGACACGAAGTTGTCATTTAGTTAACGAAATTGACGTTTTCACTTTTCAACGAAAAAAACAACAACCAACTTCGTCACGAAATTACAATTTTGTGACAAAAGAGATCATGCGACACTTGGCGCCCCATGCTTAACTACGAGCTTATCCTCGAAGTTTGCTTGTCCACGAAGTTAGCTTATCCTCGAAGTTGAGGATCACCGTTTGAACGTAACTATTGAAAAGGAAAAAATAGACTGATACATCAACAGATGTCCACAAAAATCTATCAGATTTAGTTTAGCATAACAACTGCGAATTTACTCCCATGTGTCTAATACTATATCAGTTCTCCCGAGAAGAGCCGTATATTAACCCTTTTTGTGCCAGGGACTATGGACAGAACGTACATTGCAGTTATGGGGTTTTCTGTGCCAAATGGCATTTATAGCACCCAAAGGGTTATGGAGCGGATGGATCAAACTTTAAAAATCTAAACTTTATGGTGATCAAGGAAAACTCAGTGACATTGACATCCTGTATAAGTGATTATTTTCTTACGTAATCAATACATATAATATTGTTCAAACAGCATCCGTTCAGGAGCGGCAAATGCTTGCCTACGTTGCGATTTTTTGGATTCGCCAACTTTTCTGAAGAATGTGAATGAAATGAAAATCGGTGTTTGTCTGTGTCAGGATAGCGACATTTAGCGACTTTTAGAGATGATACAGCGCTATTAAGCAACATTAATGTTTGCCCTCCCCTTTGACATGGCAATTGATTTCAATGAGTCGATTTTATGGGGGAACCATGGTCACGTGGACACTAGCTTTTGACAGCCATCAATCAAAAAGTACTGTAAAGACACATCTGGCAACTGTTTGGAAATGCTTATTACAGTTACTGTTTGAAATTAAACAAAAATGAAATAAATATATAGTTTTGCAAAGGAATTATGAACATGTTTGAACTAGTTTTTGCAACCTTTTACGAACCCTGACGAAACAAAAAATTACCTATCATTACGTTCGCCAGCATCCACTGCTCAGTGATACCCCCATTTGTGTACAAGAGTCGCGAGCTATATACTGTACGCGCGCGAGATTTTCACACATAATAGGAGGAAGTTGGGGGGGGGGGGGAGGGGTGGAGAGGAGGATAGCATATGACAGGGTCACATGACCATATGATCGATGGGATTTCCCTCGTCTGTCGGCGAGGACTAATTTCTTTCGGTCTCTCATTATAGCAGACTACCCGGCGAGGACACATTCAGTCCTTCGGTGGACCTCCTTCCATATCAGTTGATGAAAGTGAAATGTACGGTGACGATGAGGGTCGCTAGCGGCGAACACCGACCAGGGAGAATGGTCTGATGTCGGTTTTGACGAGCAGCCGTCGCCGACTCTCGCCCCCCCCTCTCCCCCCCCCCCCCCGCATCCCATCAACTCGCATTGCTCTATTCAATTTTCTTCCATGTATTTCATTATCACGGTTCCACGACATTTTTGCTCCTGCGACAAGATTGCTCCCATGGAATATCTGCATGCTAAGCCACACATAATTTCTACCCACTAACACACGACATTTTCACAATATCACATCCAATATCACACGATAAATGAATGTTATACATCTGTAGAATGTGGAATCCTTACTGACTGTTGGGGGTGGATACAGAATCAGTTACAATTCAAATCAAATCAAATAAATGTGACACTTTATCGAAGTAGCAGGAACCCAATGCAGACCATAACACAGACCCTTGAGGGACTCCACATCCAACAGAATGAACAGTTGAAAGTCTACCAGCTACTCTACATTTAAAGTCACGATTAGAGATATAATATTATGATTTCACTGACAATGAACGAAAGAAATTTGGAGAGGTGACTTTTGCTGCACTGCAGAAAGTCTGCAAGAAAACATCGTCCATTAAAAATATTTGAGGATTCACTGCCACTTTTTTGAAATACACTTTCCAAAAGACTTCTATTACTTCAAATCGTGTGGATCAAAATATTGTAGGTACACAGCGAACTGAAGTTGTGAAAACTGACTAGTCACACCTTTAAATAGCTTGATGGCATTTTCAGAGTCAGGCTTTCCAAGGATATTACAAATCGTTTTGTTATTCTGCTCCAGTCTGTAGATTTGTTTATGTGTAACATCATTGTTTTGCTTTGTTATTTTTTTCCTTTTGATTTTTTTTTTCCTTGGCTGGTGGTGCTCCCTCTAAAATCCGAGACGGAACAGTTCGCATCACCTACCCGTTGTTGACGCTACTTAAACTTCTGATCATGTGACATTAAACGCAAGTCGCTTTAGTGACGTAAACCTTCTGAGCAACTCTCCGATTTTTTTTGACTTTTTTTTTTGGGGGGGGGGGGTCCATGTGATTAATTTCGTTTGCTTTTTTTTTTTTTGCATCGTTTTCGTTTCTGTCACTCTACATCTGCAGGCAACCTGACAAAAACTCTATCTGACTTTGACTATAACCTCCTAAAATTAGTCTCAGGCTCCCGTTGTGTCTTTTCTGTTTCAGAAGATTGATGGTAAAGTAGCTTACATTCACTGTGGTGAAACTTGAGCGATGTGGCACATTCAGCAGGTCATTACACTTCTTCAGAGAAAGAACGATATCAAAATTAGGGACGTAGAACACAAACAAGTTGAAGGAGACCTATACTGGAAAAGCACTTGTAGACTTCGACATGCAATGCCCGCATTATTATTCGACCCCCCACACCTGTGTGAATTAAGCGCCACTTATGTTTTCCCGCGACAATGGAAGCAAGGTGTATGCAGTCCACCGCCTGCAAAAAGGGGTCTTGCCATTAGCGGGTAATGAGCAGCGATAGCCGTTTGAAGTGTTCATGTATTCATGGGAGATGTGGACCTCAAAGGCCGGCTCGCAGTCAAATCTCAAGGTGCACAGTAAAAGCGTACATCGCATTAATGCTTGATGCTACTCGGGAAAAACCTCAAGTAGCATTGTTCGAATACTCGTCACCTTGCCGTCAAAAGATGGTCTCCATGCCTTGCCCACGCCGGTAGTCAAGCGTGTGTGAAAATCTTGCCAGCCGTATAGCACTGTTTATAAACAACACGTCGCCATCCACATCAGTGCTGTTTGATCCATGTCAACTGAATGCGCTGCCTTTCACCTTGTAGATGGCACTCGCCGCCTTAAGCCTTAAGCCTGGTTTCTGTCACTGCTGATAAACAATCCAAGAGTAATAACCAACCTTTCAGAATGTTTGACAGCAGTAAGTGTGCTTTTAAAATGATGTATTCTGTGACAACGTAAGCGAAAATCATGTTACTCGAACTCCGATATGAATCGCACCCATGATGAAGTTTGTGGTTCTGAATACCTTCTATGCCTAAAGACATATCATATGAAATCATGCTGGCTGCTCATAAACATTTGCCTATTGTGAAAATTGAATTTCATAAACACAATCACCTTATAAACCGGAAACCATTTCATGAAAGTTGTCAGTCTCTAACATTTGCCATAGTAACAGTCAGTGACCAGCGCTTCTCAAGCACAGCCAATCAAAATCAAGGATTTCACTGAAGTTGTCAGAGACTGACAACTTAAAAAGGGCTGACAACTTTCATGAAACGTTGCTTGAACACACTCTCAAAGAGGGTTAAAAGATAAGTGAGATCCGATTTAAACTTCCTACACTTTTTTTTTTCAATTTCAAAGTAACAGAGACCGAATTTTATAATCGGGGTATAAAAATAGTATAAACTCTTTTCAGACTTCGTTGATTTTGGGGATCTGCTAGACCTTATCAGCCACACATTAAAAGCTTGGGACCGAAAAAAAAACACACGCCCTACCTACTGTGGAAACACGCGCAAGCAAACTCCATCGGTGAAGATCGCACGCGGTAGTTAGCATTACATGAAATAAATTCATTCCTAGGAGAAATGCATCAGGGCATGGTCAACGAGGAAGTTTAAACTCGTCATTGCTTCAGCGGGCTACATGTTTACGAAGAGAGAGAGAGAGAAGAGAACGCAGAGAGAAGAGGAAAATCACAAGGCAAGCATCATTGCTGATTCAGCTCACTTAACTGATACATGACATCTTTTTTGAAATTTTCCATAATTATGATATTCGACACGACTGATTCCGGTAACAAGTATTTTTGGTCATCTTTTCTTTTCTGCAAATTGTGAGACATGAGTTGATATGCAAATCATCAATAGCAATGGCTTTCGTTATCCTTTTTTATGCTCAATTTTACCAAAACGAGGCAATGACCGCAATGGCTTCAGAAAACTCTCTGCAGAAATCAAATCAACTTACCTATGTATACTCCACGAAATCAACTTCATACGGCATCTAATTTCCTTTAAGTGTCCAGTCCTCTTTTTACATAGAACGATTGGTCGATTTCTCACATTAAGATCTTGAATGGTTCAACTTCTTTTCTGATTAAAAAAACCCAACTTAAATTGTAACTAATTATGAACACAATCTCCTCAAGCTCTGTTGTAACAAACCTTTTTTTTTTACATCAAATGAAACCTTTTTTTCAATGTGTCTGTGATCTATATTATTGCTTACAAACGCTAGATTTCGCACAAATTCCCGGCAGGGCGGCTGCATGTAATTTCAATCTACTGTTTTACTGTAATAAACGCATATCAACAGCCGTTGTAACGTCGCGTTGCGTTGTTATCACTGTCATAGCCCTAGTACAACCCTCTTCTACCTATGATGTGAACTTAGTGAAGTAACTCTTACAGTGATGCAAGTAAGATTTCAGATAATCCTGTTATATATTTTTTAAGGACAAAGTAAAAATTCCTCAATTACAATACTTTGGTCTTTCATCTCTTGATTATGCAGGTCTATTTTCTCTTGTAATTACTAATGTATTAACCGATTCTTTCTTCCGGTGTAACCATTACGTAATGGAGGCAGTTCTTCCCTTTTTGTGTATGCGCCTCCAATTTGGATTTGACGGCGTCCTCCTCGGCACCCTCTTCTGATTTGCATCAGGAAGAAATCCTCTTCTATTAGTTTCAGGGAGAGTCATTACGTAACGGCTCGTGGAGGTAATCAGCTTCTTCATTACCCTGGCTCAATAATCCGCCACGTTTCTGCGAGCACCTTATTTTGGAGCAACACTTCAAAACAGGGTAAAAACGGGGTTCCGTCACGTTTAGTCTATTTAAGGGCATAGAAACCTTAAAGGACAATTATTGCGTTTGGTCATGAGCGACGCTCCCTGCGTCGCCAGCGTTTTTCCTTAAACAGAATCACAACACTGTTCCTACATAAGATATAACGCTCTGCTTTCTTGTTGATCACTCTTTTCATTGCTTTATTCATTTCTTGATATCATTCTTGCAACGTGTGCAAAATATGCATTGTACGCACTTAACATTTATTCCCACAAACATTTTGTACTGTACCTTATAACTTGCACATGGTACACCTTTACTTTTATCCTTGTATACTTTTATTATGTGGCGCCATTTGTTCGATGGGAGTCAAAATGACTAATACTTCAAATGAATTGGATTGACTTAATACTAATCACAAGCTTGAGAAAACAAACACAAAGAAGCATGCAGAATGGTATGTGTCACAAAATGAGTCTGGTTTATGTGCACATTATATAGAGATCATGAGAAATAATTTTCAGCGGCTATTGGTTTGCCGTTGATGACTTAGAAAACCAAAGCCTAAGCTCGTTTATGAGTTGTTATGTCATTAAGTATGCAACTTACATTTAATCGTCTATGACGGTGTACCATAATGAAATGAGTGGCAAGGTACGTACAGATAAAGCGCATCGTGATTAATCATGCGTATCTCGTTTAAGTCACGCACTAAGCCACACGGATGCATTATAATTATTATAACGTCTGTTGCTTGGTTGAAATATTATATATGTCTGTCTTTTTATGATGATGATGATGATGTTTGTAATTGTGTTTGTGTGTGCACGTATGATTGTTTCAGGTTTAACACCTTGAGTTGCTCTCTCTATCAGTTTTATCATTATACATCATGATGGAGTAAGGATGAAATGGTACAATAAGTCACTCTTTTAGTCGTGCATATGTATCCTGTATAGTATATAGTTGTGTGTTTGTTGCATTGGAGCTCATGCATGTCTACCACTTATTTCTTGAGAGTGTTCTCCGTCAAGCGTTACGGGAAGCGGGTTTGCCGCCACTCCGTCACCTCTGGTGGGACAGTGAAAGGCATCTTGTTTGTTTGCAGAGCTGGTACAATTCCTTCTCTGTTAAATACATTCGAGGTGTCGCATTTTGCGTGGAAAGATAATGCTCGAGATGGGACAGCAATGACCGCGGAAGACACGACCAGTAGACAAAAAGAACATTCTTTGGATTCCTGTGTCATACCACCCCAGGGCACAGGGTTCATGTCCGTAGTCTGGGCCATTTCTCTACTTACATTATAGTGGTTCAGACTTATGTTTTATTTTATTGTTTTGTATCTGAATGATATTAATTCCACGCCGTTGTTCATCACTCTTTATACAACGTCCAAGTAGATCCTTGTAATTTGATTGGAGGATTGTTGGTGACGTGATATTCAATAAGTTCTCCATTCAACGCGCCGTGCAATTTTGGTTCTATTTTTGCGTGCAACTTGGTTCGATTTTTTCGTTCTATTCCACGGTTCGAGAAATTGTACGGTACTGCGTGTACTGTGTGTTGCATAATTGAGGATCGCATGCAGCTAGTGCAGTGTACGTGTGCGGTACATGCATGCGCGTACGTAGGCCTACGTAGTGCTATTAAATGTACGTGTATGAGCGCTAGTATAGCTGTGACCTGTATCTACACTGATTGCACAAGCCAGAAAGAGAATCGCAGTGGATCCACATGTAAGTATGGCTACACTTTTCATACATATTGTAGACTTCTAGGCCTACTTAGACCAAAAAGATCTACTTGGACGTTGTATAAATCAAATAGTGTATGGTCTTTACTCCAATGGAACGCTGGAAATCATCGATTGTCAAAAATCGTATTTTTATAATCAAATTCATACTCCCGACACAGGAATTCCGTGACTGCCACAAATTGAATTCTAATTATCTTTACAATTACTTCAAAAATAATCATCTTCATAATAACTGCCATACTCTTTATCATTTTTCGCTGTAGATTAATGGTGATTCAAAGGTTGTAATCATCTTCATTTTCATAAATAATCTAGAGGTCAAGAAAAGGTGCCTCCGGTGTAAGCATAGCTAGTCTCATCTTCCTCACCCATAACAGCACAAGACAGGAGCAAGGGTTCGAAACAGTAACTTGTTGTATAATGACACTTTAAAAGTCCACACGAGGTCGGTAGATCACTAGCTTCCAAATCTCTTACCGCTCGTGTATACACGACACCTGCCCAACCCCTGTTCCAACCAAACCATGCTTGTAAACTTTTAGTCCCGTCTCGAAAGAATTTTCGCTTCCAACGACCACTTTGCCTGGCGAGCCGTCGCGTCAAGCTCACGCATTCTTCCATTGTCGTCATGACTTTTACCACGTTGCTATAAGGAACAAGTCCAACCATACATTCAAACGTGGGAGTTACACGATATCTCGAAAGCAACTGTATAACCAAGATCATCAAGTGGCTATAAAACGGTGACGTGGACTCGTCACCAGTGACCAGTCAGTCTATTCCTTTTTTTTTTTTTTAGGGGGGGGGTGGGGTTGAACAAAAATATTAAACACCATACATGCATAGTCATTATGTTATCACACATTAGAAACAGTAACCCTATACTCACTCTCTTACTTGCCATTAATTTTGATTGTTCCATACTGCCACCAGAATGTCCGATTTTATATCAAGCACAGGTAGATTCCTTTTTCTTATGTTTTATTTTCTCGAGAAATTTGATTGTGCCTGCTTAACCGTAAGCTCATCCACGGTTTTGCTTTATTTTGTTTTGTTGTTGTTGTTGTTGTTGATGTTGTTGTTGTCGTCGTTGTTGTTGTTAACTTGTTATATCGTGCGACTTCATGGCGATTGAATTTTGTGACCAAGTCACTAGTAATGTCATTTTGTGACGCTAACATCAGCTTTTGTGTGTGATAACCGCTCCCACTCAACAACATTATGCGACTAAACTAACAATGCCATGCAATTGATTAGTTGTGTGGTAGCATTATACCGCTCTAATTGTTTCGCGTGACACGCGTGTTCTCTAGTCTGTAAGTTACAGAATTGACTGTACCAAAACCTCTCATCTTAGATGTTTCAGTCCAGTGATTCTGTTTTTTTCTCTTAGAGTATAGCCGCGAAAAAAAAAAACCCGTGTAGAGTAGCATTTTATAATTACAAATAAAATATACTTTTACGTGTTCAACCAATAAGTGACGTTATATCAACTACATGTTAAATCAGCTACATTAATAGGACTATCTGATATATTGGATTGCTCATCTAAAGCTGCCGCAGAAAACATATGCGATGAAATTCACGTAAAATTGTACGTGAAAAAAAGTAGAATTAAAAATTAGACAAAAACTAAAAAGTCTTGCTAGAAAGGTTCAAGGTTTACACACAAACGAACACACACACACACACACACAAACGCACTTATTCATAAGATATGCATACCTACCTACATACATATCTGCATATACATACAATCACACATAAATACATACCTACATACCTACACACACACACACACATACATACATACATGTAATATACACACATTCATAAAATGCATGTACACACATACATTCCCACCCAGGACTGGTCATCCACAGAAAGCCATTATTTAAAAAAAATAAATAAAAAATCGTTCCAAACACTTCAAGAACATAGAAATAATTGCACCCATATTGTTTGTGTATGTTGGTGTACTTGTGTGTGTATCATCTACTACAGTATTTGAAACGCCCACTCCCTCCCCCCCCCCCCAAAAAAAAAAGAGTTTAGAGGATCTTCTGGGTCCCAGCTCGCCATCGCAATCATGAACAACTCACTTCAGCCAATTTTAACTCGTACGCCATATACTAAAAAAATCACACTGAAAGAGATTCGCAGACTCTCTTCTCCTCTTTTAACTTTATACAAAGTGAGTTATGTACACAGTTGAGAGAACAAACGTACCGTGGAAACAAAAAACTATGTACATCAACATTGTCTTGAAAATGAAATCTTATCAGATCTAATCTTCTGGTGAGTAATTTTTCCCTGCGGGAGAGAAGAAAAAACACAGAATGCAGTCTCGAATGTGATAGAGAAAGGAACATGTTCAAGTCTACCCAGATACTGAAAGACGAACAAGAATGGAATTGAACCAAACATGGGGCAATTACTTCAATCAAACAAACAAGCGAAATTTGTTACAACTGTCCGACTGTTTTTTTTTTTATATTTCAATTCCCAGAATTAAGAGTTCAAGAGGGTTAAAAAAAAAAAGCTCCAACTGTTATGAACGGTGAAGCGAAGCATTTCCCACACAAAAGGAGAATCTTATATTACTTCAAATTCATTGAAGTAACGTTTAACCAAAGGTCAAGATAATTGCTTTTTTTCCAGAGAGGCTACCCAAACAAGCAAATATCGAATATTTTCATAAAGTTCGAGCTAAGACCTACAATCAAAATGGCGTAGTTAGGCAACATTGATTCATTTCTTAATTGGTGGCAACTCTAAAGAAGTGTCACGACCACGATAAACAATGATCTACCCTATTTAAAGATAAGAATCATGGAAAATCAAACTTTGAAGATTAAAGAAATGGATATCTAGTGCCATCATTGTCACTCTAAGATATTGATAAGAAAAGATCGAGAAAGAGAGAGAGAGAGAGAGAAGAAAATAAACACAACTTTACATTGTACAAGAGTCTCTCTGTATATCTTTGTCACTTTCACCACATATCCACAGGAGTGTGAACGCGGACGTATGCCTTTTATACACAGATTCTGCTCAGGGCCAGCACGGATGTCTCATACGCTGTTCACATCAGAAACTCCCGATATCCACAAAATTCTGTATGATTGTCTTTACTTCCGGATCTTAATGCACGTCGGACTGATATCCATCGCAATGGAAAGTGTAGATTATTTGAAAAATAAAAAGTGTCTTTTACGTCCGGTGGCTTATTGGTAGTCTGAACGTGAAATTAAGCCCCTGGCAGAAATCATGTCCCAGAAAAATCACAGCTGCTATTCCACTGACGAATGTAGAAACGGTGGATGGCAAACGGCCGGATGTGACGTCAAAAGGTGACGGGACTCACTTCGAGGTCATCATTGTGACGAACTCTGCAGAATGATTAACCCAGAAAAGAAGAAAAAGCACATTTTAGTCTTGGGTATATATATCTCATGTCATTTCTAAATTAAAGAATAATCATTGGTGATCAGAAAAGCAGCGTTTTGGGCTTCAAGTTATTCTGATACCAAATTATTATGATAAGACTTTTTAACTTAGCTTGTGTCTCAATCAAAATGAAGAAATCCTAACATTGAAATATTGCTAAATTGAGTGTTTGGTTTTACAGCATTGACAAGTGCCCTGGTACTTTGTCGGTTAAGATATAGCCCTTGCAACGGAGTGAATTCATCTCTTCGTCTTACCCACAATTTTCTAAATAAGGATGTTCCCAATGTAAATCCAAAAGTAGTCATTCCTGCCGTATTTTACAATTGAAAAATACGTGAAGAATACAACATTACACAATATTACGGAGAGAATGTAACAAGACTTGAAAATGATACGTAAAAACATCAGAGAGTAGCAGAGCACGAATGAAAAATAACTAGATTTTTTTTTGAAATATGAAAACACTTTATACCCACACATAGAACAAAAAAGAAAGAAAACAAAACAAAAGAATAGAAAGAGAATGATGAATTCCTTTGGTGAGGACGGTAAAACACGCACATACATCACATTCTATTAAGGAATTTGAATGCAGCAAAGTGCGCGCGCGCGCGCGCGCGTGTGTGTGTATATATATATATATGCGCGCAAGTGTGTGTAAGCGAAATTCAAATTTCTTTGTGAGAAATATCATTCCAAAGTTTATGCCTACTTCTAAATGCATCGTCATTGACGTCAACTACAGACATAAACACAAACACTCTTTCATTTCTCTCGTCACCGATAAGGAAAAGTGGGGCAAAGAACGGTAAGAGCGGAGAAGTGAGAAAGATCGTTGTAATGACGCTGGTACGCGGTGGCGCCGCATACATTAGGCAGAGGGCAAGTCAAGAGCTCTTGGGCGACGCCATTCTTGTACATTAATTGGGGCAAGGGTCTCTTCGGCAAGACTCGATCAGTTTCTCTGTGGAAGTTTCCCCCTTCCTCCTTGATTTCCTTCTGTTACGTCACGTTGCTTATTTGCTCTCGATCTTTTTCTCCTTTTTTTTTGTCTCATTCCCTCCCTTTCTCTAGAGAAATATCCCTGTACGACTTCCCACCTGTACACCTTGTCCGTACTGGTTTTTTTTTAAATTTATCGTCTTCTTGAAATCATGCCAAATATCATGTCTTTATCCTTTTTTTCTTTCTTTACCCATTCAGTAATACACTCTCCGCGAGACTCCTGACAACCAAATTCAATCTTGCCTTTATCAAATGGTAGAAGAATAAACACAACTGACAAGATTTAAAAAACAAAACAAATAAATATACGTATTAAAATTCACATGGCCACCCCTAAGAGTAAATTATGGCCATCAACAGCAATTATGACGGAGACGAGGAGTAGGCGGCAATGAGAAATGCTCTTAATATCAACAATTCACAGAGCAAAATTTGCTATGATTTTGATTCGCATACGAGTTTGAAATCAAATCTATCTGAATAATCCCTTAAAGTTTACACAAATAGTCTTCTTCAGCCACCAGATCAGATGCGAATTACAGAGTAAACATACATGACTCATGTAAACAAACAGGTTTTAATATAAAGCTTGCTGCCGAATGCGTTTTCCTACCTTCGTAATTGACCTGTCCGTCACCATCGATGTCGGCTTCCCTGATCATTTCGTCGACCTCTTCGTCGGTCAGCTTCTCGCCAAGATTCGTCATTACGTGACGCAGTTCAGCTGCGCTAGAGTCAAGAACAGGGAGAGGGCGCTTTGTCATAATAATGCATGACAATCATCACGATAAGTATCATTCAGCAACGAATGCGGTTTATGATTATAGATGATATTGTGAAATTATAGACACAGTAATATGGTGTATATATACGAAGGGGAGGAGTTTCAAACGAATGAGATTGATTTTAGTGCCACAATGTTACCACGTGAATAAGCAGGTATAGAAGTGAGTGAGAGAGTGTATAGGCCTATGTCTAAGAGAGAAAAGGAGAGGGACAGAGGACACACACACATACACACACAGGAGAAAAAAAAAGGCAAATTGATAGAAAAAAATTGAGTTTGGAGGTATTTGGCTTTGCTTACCTGATGTAGCCATTACCGTCCTTATCGAACACTCTGAAGGCTTCCCTGATCTCCTCTTCGCTGTCAGTCTCCTTCATCTTTCTCGCCATCATCGTGAGGAATTCTGGGAAGTCGATGGTTCCATTTCCTGTTTTGATAAGATTCACAAAAATAAATAGACGGTTGAAGGAAATCATTATAGCCCTCTAGTACAAGTGATTTTAATTCTTTTTTTTTTTAATGCGTAGTGTTGAAGAAAATGATACATAAAGTTGTGGGTTAACTTGATAGAAATCAGAGGAGCCCTTGTCAAATCCTTAACGAAATATTCTTCAGAGTTGATCATTAAAACATTAGAGTTTTTCTTAGATTCTTTTTAAGTCATCTGTCTCCATGATGCAGTTTCGTCATCATCTAAATCAATCAATATATCTAGGTAGGTATTGCACGTTAATTTAAAACCACGCTCTATTTTCCATTAGTGAACACATTCCTTATTCTGAGCTACGATGAGTCCTATATACATGTACCACCAATGGCTGCGTATCGACAACCGAGGAAATCTAACTGTTTTATTGACATCACAACACGTCACAAAAGTACAAAATTATGGTAGAAATACTGTGACAAGAAGTTAACTTTAACCTTAGCTGAGATAATAAAGCATAGCGACAACGGCACGGCATTGTTTCCATGAACCTACTCTGGAAGTCTTTTTATTTTTGGTCCCGATTTTGTAAGAATTGGGGCAAGTTGGGGCAACTACCACAGAATAAAAGGCGCAAATGCATGTTTCACGCAGTAGTTTTAATATTTATTTAGACTTTTAATACTGTTAAGCGGACACCTGCAGATCATAATAATTTTTACCTCTTCATTCACACCGACATACAAAAGGTCACTACTGAGGATTACAAGGTTTCTTGTGTCGTAGATGAGATGTAAAGATAAAAGTTTTTAACAAAAAAGTCACCTGAGTCTGAGATAAGCTTCTATTCTCAATGCACTTGTAAACTTATGAGATGTGAAGCTGATCAGCGTTAGTTTGAAATATCATACTTGTAGCATTTTTTTCATGCCTTCTGCATTTTGTGTTCTCGTTTCAAAACGCAGTTCCATTCTCAAGACACATAATCAATTAAAGTTGTAAGAATTATTCGAGAAGCAAAGCTTTCAGATATCTGAATATATTCAGTACGGAAAGAAGATTGACGCAACTGACGATGCTGACGGTGATTTATAGTGCACGAGTGAGATGATAATTACACAATGTCCAATCAATGGTGGCTTAGAGTGGCAGTATATAAACGAATTAATTGCTCTGCAATCGGGACTTGCGAGAATGCACGCCAGGAGGCTTTTATGTGGAAGACCAACTACCATACGAAGAAGTTGATTGGATTTATTCCCTCGTTAAAGTGATATATGGCCTGCTGAAGGGATGTTCTCGAGTTAATGAGATCCCCCAAGGAGTGACTGTGACATTCTGTCGAAGGGTGGGGGGGGGGGGGGGGGTAATCCTTAAAACGTAAGACACGAGAAAGTCGCCAGGGATGAAACGAACTGTCAGATGTAACACTGAAGCCCTATGTATCAGGAGTCATTATGTGCTTGACAGGGGGTCTAAAGAAACGTCACGAGAATTCCTACGCATTACGGAAAGGAGCACAGGCAGTGACTGATCAACACAAGTTTTGATACCGGTATTACGGTGCCAAGTGACTTTGCACTTTGGATGCCAGCCAACAGACCACCACCCCCCCCCCCCCACCGTTTTCTCCCTTCTCCCCAGGTAATGCCGGTATTATGTCTTCCCAATCCCAATCTATCTCTCTCCCTTCTTCTTCTTCTTTTGTCAACTCGAGCTTCACGGCCAGATCCCATGACTATGATATCGAGAAACGAGTGAACGAACATCACATTCTTGCAGTGGAGTCATCGCGATCAAAAAGAGTCTGTCGTTTTGCAAACAAAATCTCAATAATTATGAAGGTGAGTTAACAGTTAAGACGGTAAAATTTGATTGCCGTCATCCATGAGGCGTGCAGTGCCTCCATTCTCTTTCTTTCTTTCCCTGTCTCTTTCTCTGTGTCTCTCTGTCTCTACTATGTTTATATTTCTATCTCACACCAAAATTATCTCTGTACTCGGGAGTGTGAGTATAGCAAATATAGCCTCTCTTTATATATTTCCCTCTATCTCTTTCATCCTATGAAATATAGCTTGATGTTACTACGTGGGAGGGGGGCAACTCGATTAAATGCCACAATCACAAGAGAATTTGCTATGTTTGATACGGAGTTAAAATCAGTGAAATGCTAGATCATGACCAGCGCCATTAGACGTTTACATTTACATTTATATTTATATCAATCTATGATTTGCATTTATATTTACATTTACATTCAATTTTACATTTACATATACATCTACATATATATTTACATTTACGTCTGTATTTACATTTATATTTGTATTTACATTTACATTATTATATATGCCTTTACCTTTACATTTGTATTTGCATTTACATTTACATTTACATTTACAATTACCACGCAAGCGGATACTTTTAAAGCATTTGGAACAAGTTTGCATTAATTTTTGCATGTAACGCAATATCCTATAAGCGTTAGACAGTAGACTAGAAACGTTACGTTCAAAGTGGATTCGATTTGAGCGTCTCATCCACGCACAGTGATAAATTCTGACAAATTAAAGAGGTTTGATTTGAGTGTAGCGATGACAATCTTACCATCAGCGTCGACTTCGTTGATCATGTCCTGGAGTTCGGCCTCGGTGGGGTTCTGGCCCAAAGATCGCATCACAGTTCCCAGCTCCTTGGTGGTAATCGTGCCGTCACCATCCTTGTCGAAGAGGGAGAAAGCCTCCTTGAATTCTGATGGTGAGAATGGAACAAAGAAAAGACCGTGCGTCAATGTCGAATAAACATTAGAGTGAGGTAAACTGAATTAAATTTGCATGTATTCTTGTATGTGTGATTAGTGTAGCACAATCCTGTTCCATTTTTATTGTTGTTCATTAAAATAATAAGAAATCCATATAATGTGCTACTGTGCTATACTATTGTCTCTCATGCGCAAAATATGTGCTTTCTCATAAGTAACTGAAACAATCGGCCCTATCGTAGAAGAAAAAGCTCTTAGTAATACAAGTAGTGGAAGTGGTGGTGGCAGAAGTAGTGTAGTAATAGTAGTAGTAGTAGTAAGAGTGGTAATAGTAGTAGTAGCAGAGGTATAAAGCCATACAGTGACATGTTGATATACTTTCCGTTGTGAATTTGACAACTATGATAATACGCATGAGAGACAGAGACATACAAACATTTTTCATATCTTTGTCAACGTTTGTGGGCGGAAAACAGCTCTACACTAATATTGTAGTGTAAAATCAATATTCATGTGGTTGTAAATGGATCCCACGGATTAAATTGATATGTTCATGATGTAAATTCTACATAATACACCGATTATTGGCTCTGATGATCAAAAACGCTTCGAGTGAAAACAAAATGAGAATACAGATCACTTCCATTTTTCATTGCTGGACTCCACGGGTAGCTTTAGCGTAAAGTTGACTCGCGCGCTATATGCAAATGTACATGACCCCTTTTCAAGAACCTTTGCATACAAAGTTAAGAATAAACAATCTAAATTTCTTTCGCAGAGTACCGTCTACCCCCGATTTTTTTCTCTCTCTCCCTCGAGGGACCTGTTCCATACAAGCTTGTCAGCTTTTCAGTATTAAGGTTTTTCCCACTAAACTTAGGAAAATTCTGTAAATTGCATATATATATATATATATATATATATATGTACATATATATATACATATGCATATATATATATATATATATATATATATATATATATATATACAGGGCTCGACACTAACGGTGGCCCGGTGGCCCGGGGCCACCAAAAATGAAAGTCGGGCCACCAAATTTCAAAAAAGGGCAAATTTGGTGGCCCGCCTCGGGCCACCAAAATTTTTTGAAAAGTATGTCAATAAATTCGTAACTTTTTGCGCCGGAAATTAGCAGTTAAGTTTGTTCAAAGGATGGATGAAAAGGACTGAATGAATGCCTCAGAGTGAGTGTTGCAAGTTTGTTGAAGTTTATTTATGAGTAGATATGTCCAACTTCTAATTCTTACTATCATAAATCGTAAATATTTGACTCATTTAAAAAAAGGACTTTTAATGTTTTTTATTGGGTTTTTTTTTTCAGGACACCAAATTTTTCTCTCGGGCCACCAAAAATTTGAAATTTAGGATTTTGGTGGCCCCATCGGGCCACCAAACAAAAAAGTTAGTGTCGAGCCATGATATATATATATATGTATATACCGATACACACTTTATTTTCTGTTCTGCCTCTCCAATTCTTTTAGGTCATGATTAAAAACATTTAAATTTTTAGGTCATGATTTAAAAACAATACCTTAAGATTGTATATATCAGTTTGTGTCTACTTACTTCAAAACTGGTAATCTTTACTTGTCATCAACTTGTAATAACTTTTTTTATTATTATGTGTAAATCATTACCAGTTATGTTTAAAACTTCCATGTGTACATTTTGTGTAATTTTTATTAGTAAAGTGGATATAAATGTTAATGAACCTAAAATCTCAACTCATAATATTTTGAGGTTGTCATGATATGGGGACTTATACTGAACTACTGTGACTGTGCTTCTGCCGTTTAAAAACATCGCTCTAATTAGTGATATTATTACAACTTCACTGCCATAAATAGATTTCATTCACATAATTTTGTGAACACATGGCATACACAAGGATTTTATCAGTTGATTCTCACATAATACTCGCAATTTCCAAGAAAGTAAATTATATAACAACTTACACACTGCGTCTGAGCAAGGGTACCATTGATTGCCAAAATGAAAGAGACTAACAGCAGGTTTCTTTCCGGGGAAAAGGTCAAAATGCAGTGAGAGGAATGTTTGTAATGTCAAAGACTTCTGTGCCATGATAACGAAGGAGATAACGAAATCATTTCATGGAGGAGAAGAAGAAGACGGAGATTGTAAACACACACACGCACACAAACACAGTTTGATCAGATACAGATACAGACACAGACACACCTCACACACACACACACACACACACACACTAATATGAGTTCTGAACACAATATCTTGGCGCCACACCCCTTACACAACAGTCATGTCGAGCCAACTATTTGCTCTGCGATACCCGGTATGCTAACTCGATAAGACTAGAATGCAATTCCTTGAACAAACCATGACATGCAATATAACGTGCCGACGACGCCGTGCATGTACGACGGTGGATAACCCTAATGATGCCAAAGAATAATGCCTCTTTATAGTGTAGCGATCAATCATAGTATCATGGACTCACATAATAGAAATTCAGGGCATTAACATTTGTATCAGTATGTGTCCTTTTAGTGTATGGGTGTTTTTGCTTAACAGAGAGAGAACGAGAAAAGAAAACCAATCAGAGCAGGAATAAGGAAGCTTCTCTTCTTGACTTCTTCGGCAATATATTTCATTGCTTCGCTACCTTGATTTCCTTTAACTCTGTGTCTCTCCTTATACTGTTTAAACGGTTCAAAGAATGAATATTTTCCATCTTTGCCCAGAATGGAGAATGGAGATCGAGTTAATATAATATTCAAATTGGACAAGTAAATTGCTTAGACTTCTGCATGAAACAAATAAGGGACATTGACAGCATACACGACGTAGCCAATCAAATCACTTGGCACTGTATAAGACGTTCTGTGTATTTTACGCAGTCTCTAGCAGTGGCCGCTTTGCCTCTGATTGACAAACGCGCGCGGGGCGTGCGCGACCTGCACTAATACTGTTTATTTATTCCACTCATTATCAGCGATGATACGATCTTTAAAGCCGCTAATGCGTTATGCATTAACTCGGTGGAGTCGGCGTTTGTGAACATGACGTCACAGGGAATCAACCTTTACATGCGGATTTTTCTCTCAATCCGTTATCTTCATGTCGTCGGACTTATGCCACCCCCCCCCCCCTTTTGTAGCGTCGTGCGACGTTGCCTTTTGAAGAGATTGGTAAGGAAGCTAGGCGCCAATTCAAGAAGAGGTCGTGGTCGAAGCAAAAGGAAAGAGCAAAAAGTCGTCAACATTTTAAGATATTTCATCACCATGTGATTGTGATATTATGTGACCTTGATGTTCATGCATAAGGAAATGCATAAAAACACCCCCCCCCCCACAATAAAAAAAAAATGCAACCACCGAATTTGGCCCTTCCCGGGCACGTTAGAAATTTGATGAGTAGTTTGACATCACGTGAGCTATTCAGCTGTGCCATATACATGATATATTATTTGATTCCATCCTAAGTCTGTGTTCTTTTTGTTTTTATCTATTCCGAGCTTTTTCCCAAACCACATTATGGTTACTCCAGTTTGCACATTTTGGTATAATAGCCAATATTCGCAACCCTGCCTACAACCATGATTCATGATGACAATTTCATGATCATTCTCGCCACCAACCTTTGGAAATTTCACTGCACACGAAGGGCAGGTATTGAGGTTTTTTTCACCATGGTAGCCTCGTTACTTAGCCGTGATCAGTGATCTACACAGGCCTACGTTTGAAGTTGTTCAATTGCAATGTTATACCACTTGCTATATATTCAAGAATGATTTAGGGAGGTACTGGTAATGACGGCGATCGCATGGTATTTACAATTTGTAGTTCATCTTTAACGTGTCTGAACAAAGGCTAAAGAGCCTTGTACAGGGGATGACTTACCGGCAATTTGTTCTTCTGTAAGCTGATCTGCCTGTAGGAAGAAAGGAAATGGAAAAAAAAGATAAAGAAAAGAAAAGAAAACGAAGATTTTATGAGCATCAAAATCAATACACGCAAATTGCAGGAGCGAGAGAGAAATAGGGTGTCATGGGGATGGGGGAGTTGGCTCTTGTCAAAAGAGACATTCAAATACTTATAACTATTGTCTATTTACATTTACTCTTTTATCGAGACAGTTTCTTGAGCAGTCTTTTTCACGTGTAGAGCTGGCGTAAACGATATGACTCGAACAATGCGCATTTTTCTGTGTTCTCTTTCTTTTTTGAAGCTCTCGCCCGATCTTTACCTCCGAGCGCCAAAGATGGGTGTTGAATAACATGTGCATTGCATGACAAAACCACGTCCACCTTCACCTGCCATTTGAAATACCGCCTCCGGCAAATCGAGAGGAAAATAGGAGCAGAATCGATGCGCTCGGGAGAGCCTTCTTTTCTTATTCTAAAATCCGTGACAAGCCCATTGGAGTTGGCTGTTCGAGGAGTGAATGTGCACGGAAGCCAAAGAACACTGGTTCATTGCTCCATGAAGGAAAATCATAGAGGAAGTAAACGATGTTGAATGCGTACGCAATTTTTGTAATTTTTGACGGGATGGAAGTGTATCATGATTACAGGCGTAAATTACTCTTGCACAGATTAAGTGTGTATGTAGAGATATACTACATTGTATATCCTCCGAGTAATATAATATTGTAGATATATCGCTGTATGTGTCTTTATGTAAAAGTACCTTATATGAATTTATGTATCTTATATGCATGACTTACCCACAGTTGTAGGGATTTCATGTCTTTGAAAAAGCGAAAGTTTGCTTTTGGTTTCCTCGGTCCGTTGCATTCTTTTCTCATTCTCATTCTCTCTGTTCATACTGTTTACGCAGTTGTGCCTCAGAGCGCATCACATTCCCATGATGTATATTTCTCCTACTTCTCAATCTTCTTACTTTCATAGTTTTTCAATCCATACTTACAAATCTAGAAAAGGTTGCACTCTGTAATCTCGCCTCTAATCTTTTGAACACGTGTTTCTGTGTAAGCTTTTATCACACGGCGAATAATAGTGCAGGTCATTTCTCGCTGGCTTATAATCATGTTGGATAGGAATGATGTATAGTTGGCTCATTTCCATTGTTCGTTCAAAGTGAAGATTTCTCTAAATCAAAGACTTAATTACTGCATGCTTTCAGCTGTCTTGAAAAGTATCAATGGACCAAAACTCTTGTGCTCTTCTCTATTTTGACTGATAAAAGAAGAGCAATCCGAGTTTATTGTTCTGGACTCGCGAAGAATTATCATTGGGTTTGGCCCAGGAGGCCTTAGAGGAAAAAACAGTGTGTAGATGAATATTATAATGGAAAATGACTTTTGTCGTTTAATCCGTATAATACCTAATGACACAGACCACGCCCTACCATGTGACATTGGTCATTCTCTGTAAAACAGTATCACGAGTGTCTGAAGTATATAATATATGGTAAAGTCATGAGATCAGGGGGCATTCCGTCAAGCATTTTCTATCTGAATTCCTTGCATCTGATCGGCTGAGAGCAAAATAAATTTGTCAGAAAAAAAAATCTGACAAAACGCTCGATAAACCCCCCTCCCCATCTTCCCGCAGGGTGTAGAAACATGACCGGTTAAGCGTCTAAGTGCCGCTGTATCTCCCTTTCTCTCTCCCCTGGGTCTCTCCCCAACCCCCTCCTCTCTGTAATATTGGAAATTTACAGGAAGGTAACTGCTTGTATCAAAGTCCTTTTATTTTTACATCGCCTAGAGCGATACTCCCTTTAACAATCACCTAATGATTTATAGATCTCATTTTGAACCAGCTAATCAATAAAGGCGTCATTGAAGCGTGTCATATTCGTTTCCATATACGCCTTTACAAACGCAGAGCATAACACAGTATCATGACCTCGGCATCTATAAAAGTGCACAGAAGTTGATGAAATATGAATCTAAGACGTGCAATTGAAATGGCTCTGCTCGCAATGCTTATCACACTACCACTATAGCATACTGCTACAAGACCATAACGGTATACATATTATTATACATAATGTGCAGCTCGTCACCGAGTCATCTCATATTCTAAACCGTCCTCCACATCACAGTTTCATGTGAGTGTCATTTATCCCTAGACTGTAGGGGCACTTCCCGTAATTGGGCAATGACTTCTAATTGATGGCAACACGAAAAATACACAAGGGCAAATACATGGGATACGACACTGTGGTTGCTGACTATAATAGCCACTATACACACAGAAGACTGCGCGTCCATGATGTATTGAAGACAAACACCTATACAACAATCAAAATAATTGTAATTATAATCTTCTCATGATGAAGACGATAACTGACGATATTGGATGAAAGTTTTGTAATTGGTAAAAGAATCATCTAGATATTTGATGATGAATATGCAGATGTCTGTTACCTTTCACTTTACATAAAGTTGTGTGTCGAAAGAACAGTACTATTGAAATAGCCTTACAGCATTTACATGTAGGTATTCATCATTGCACTCTTAAGGTTTTGCTGTATCTAAGAGCTTAACATTCATCATACAAAATACACTAAATGAGGTTCGCTGTATGTCTCTTTTTGTTCTGAACATACATGTAAGTATATATATATATATATATATATATATATATATATATATATATATGTATAAACACATATGCGTGTGTGTGTATGTATGTATGTGTAGGCGTGGGCGAAGAGTTGGAAAGAAAGAAAGAAAGAGAGAGATATAAACACTAAAGGAAGGGATCGTGTGGATAGACATTTTAGGCATAGATAGATATCGTATCGTCTGCAGTTGATGCACATGCTGGGAGCATTTGTATATACGAGTATGTGGCAGAAGAAACGGGAGCATTGATTCTCATGAACCAGATCAATAATACTTATTTGGTTTGGGGGTTTCTATATCAAATACCAGGACTTGCAACAGGCTGGGAGCAGCTGCAGTATATAAGAGTATTGATTTTTGCGAGTGCGTGTGTGGCAGAGAGAACAGGGTGGGCGTGAAGACAAAATAGCAATTACACCTATTGGATTTACACACTTTGTGTGTGCAATGTCTCCCCACGAATCGATTAGGAAGGCATGGGACAGCAACATGCTTTTGAAGGAGAAAAACAAAAAACACCCAAGAACTTTTGAGGCAACATGGTGAATGTTTTACCAGCTTACACCCTCTACACTGCACATCAATAGCTTGTAATGAGGAGGCTTTCACGCCATGAGTGCTGGAACGTGTGTTGAAACAATAATTGTGATGTGCATGGGCAAGGAGGGTGGATTATGATCATATCGTACTTAATGATTCGTCGGTTGCCTACTCGGTGTAGGAACTATTCTTTTACACGGCGGATACTCTATACCTTTCCATTATAACCATCTTATGACCATATGAATACACGATAAACGTTCGAGCCCATAAAAGTGATATGAAAGTGATCATTAACAAGTACTCCCTCCTCGGGTGAGGGGAGTCAATGCGCTCGCAGCAAGTTGTTATTGATCATAATTTATTGAGTGCCGTCCAAGTCAAAACTTGCAGCCGCAACCAATGAATTAAGTATATACGTCCGAGGATGTTCCCTAGATAAGACATTTCTTATTGTAATGTCATATTCTCTGTTTGCAATTACAGTCTCTGTTGTAAGGCATGTAGCATGACTTTGCAGTATTTAGTGAAAAAAAAAATCCTTGGCAAATATGAGGGGAAAAGACCCACCACACACATGACGGACAAGTGCAAAGACACCAACTGGCGCATAGCAACCGAATTATTTCAAAGGATAAAGTTTAATGCTTCAGCACTATTGGAATTAAAAAAAAAAATTATGTGATATACAATTGTAGACAACTGAAATCACGGCATAAAACAATAAATGTGGAATAGACTTACCATTTTAAAACTGTAGGACGTGACGTGAGTCGAAGACGCCAAGAAGAAGCTACTAACAAAGCGCAGTGGAGAGCAAGGTGGAATAGTCGCTCGTTATGATTCTTCACGACCTATAGCTCCACGCCAGTTATTTTCCCGGAGAACGCACGCGGCGAAAGATACCCATAAGCAGTACTTGTCTGTTATATATTCACTTACTGTATGCAAATACCCCCCATAAATTATTCAAGATCTAATCTCGCTGTGCGACGAGTGCCGTACGGTCTTATGTTGGTACCTATGAGGGTTCTCAAGAGTGCATGTGCGAGTGTTTGTGTGTGTGTGTGTGTGTTCTGTGTGTGCGTGCCTTTGTATGTGTATGCGTGTGTAAAATGCGATATAATGCGTGTTGATGTATATTTGCTCGCTTTGGTACGTTTTTTTTTTTTTAACGGTACTTTACGTTTTTATTTCATATCTTTGGCTTTGCCATGGATCCTGTGTGCAACACATGGTACGACCCTCTGTTGCTGCGTTCTCTCTTCTCATCCACGGAAATACATATTCATCAACTGATAAATTTGATGAACCAGAAATAAAAAAGGGTTTCACTAATGTCTATTTCTCTCGGACATCAGTTATGGGTTTCCAAGGGGACGTTCTTCGATTGTTTGTTTGTTTGTTCGTTGTTGTTTTTTTTTTTTTTTTGGGGGGGGGAGGGGAGGGGGTAATTCTTTGGGGTAGGGTGGAGTACACTATTCAAGGAACTTCAGTGATCATTACCTTTTATCATACACACCAATCAGAGACACGTGTTTTCTGTTTGTCCTTATTTATTGAAATATAGTCACTATCGCATAAAGAGGTTACCAATTGAGAACTAGGCACGATAGAATATTGAACATACAAGCGGAAAAGAAGGAAAGATCAAAATAAGATTGTTAGAAAGAGAGATAGAAGTATTATGATAGCAGGTGGGGATATTATGCAAATGAAGAACGCGCGTCTTTAGAGGATCTCGATTTCTTTACAGTAAATGTCACCGCCTTTTACGTCAGCCACGTAATCGATATTATTCCTTGCATTATTTCTTATTTTCTCGGTCATTTTTCTTTTTTCGAGGGGAGGGGTGGTATTGAGTGAATTTATCCGTATCGAATAAATCAGAAATTTCTCTTGTAGTCTCTGTTGAGATGGAAAGGCAATCACGTACCACAAATAAAAGATGACGCTAACGAGAATGATATTAATTGCTTGAATTTTGTTCTTTGTTAGTGAGTTCGCGTGTTGTTATTGTTTTTTTTCTGCACTAAAGACAATATGAAAGACATCTAGGCAAATGTGGGAGTCGTTGTTTGCGTAAATTAGCAGCTCAAGAACAACGGAAAGCGTAACTTGCACACAGTGGTAACAACGTCATATTTAAACTACAGTAAAACATTAACTATGAGTTAGATGATTGTGATCTTTGATCATTTAGACTTATAACATGTCATTAATACTTCACGTCACTGACCGCGCCTCTTAACGTAACGTGTAGCTGACGATTGACTACTTGAGATGATAAAGTCTAATCGAACTTGATTTACGAGCATGACTGACTGTATGGATTTCTTCCTCCCTCTGCCATATTTTGTAATTGTATTCCTCCAGACGTGATCTTCGTGATTAGATATACAAACAGTCTACACATTTTCTCTCCAAAGGCAAACATATCACCGTTGACGAAAAAAAGAGGGCTTTAGATCCGGATACAAAAAAAAAAAATATCTCTCTGATCTATTATCAAAGAAACTGTTTACCCTTTCAAATATCATGCTTGCGTTTGTTTGATGTAGTTTTCATTTGTATGTATATCACCGTTGACGAAAAAAAGAAGAAGAGGGCTTTAGATCCGAATACAAAAAGCATCTTTTTGATCTATTATCAAAGAAACGGTTTACCCTTTCAAATATCATGCTTGCGTTTGCTTGATGTAGTTTTCATTTTTACAGCTTTTATGATTCCAAAAATAATGATAGTAGTGACGATGATGATGATGATGATGATGATAATAATAATAATAATAATAATAATAATAATAATAATAATAATAATAATAATAATAATAATAATTATAATAATCATAATAATAATGATAATAACATTAATGATGATGGTGACGACAGTAATAATAACAGTAATCGTGCTTTCTTTTAGAACAAACAAAGACGCTTACACGTCTGTGTATCATTTATACGGAACGCACTTTACCCGTAATTTAAAAAAAAAAAAATCAACCCAGCTTTGATATGATTTTGATTCTTCGGCATCAAAAATCTGAACATAAACATGGTAAAACGTCGCACCTATTCTATGTAATGGAAATAAACATTGTAAAAAGTTATATGCAGTCAGGAACTTGTGCACATTGATGAAAGATTTCGATTAGTGTATTACAATTTAATAACTGATTTAAAACTTGCATGTATATATGCATTCTAACAAGTTATTGCATTCTAAGAAATGTTGATTGTATGGAAATTTCCAAAGAAATATATTTCCTTTATTTAAGCCATAAACTTTCATCAAGATGAAGTAATATTTTGCTTTCTAATGCGTAGATTCCCTATTCATACACGTGCGCGCTCACATACACACATACACACACGCACATGCTGTCCCACACCTAATCAGTCACTCATACAAGAAACTTTTAATCCAAAATAGCCTGACGGTATTGTGACATTATTGAAACTAATGAACAAATATTGAAAATAATAAACGTTGCAGACTAGGCATTAGATGAGAAAAAAAACAAACACACACACACAAAGCAGAATAGTTTCCTGATACACTGAATGACTTGAAAAATGACCTGAATGAAGGTCTTTTTCCCTTTAGGTATACCCACCGACTTTGATTTAAGAATAACTCGTTTACACAAATAATACTGTTATTACTTTCAACCATTCCTAATATGAATATATATATATATATATATATATATATATATATATATATATATATATACAGTGTATATATATATATATATATACAGTGTATATATATGGCCTATACATTGTATATATATATATATATATATGCAATATTATTTTGTAAGAGGAAGAAGGGAAAGTGATACATGAAATCGGAGTGATAAATCATTGCCTAAAACTGCGATCTAAAGACGCAGATCAACAACGAATTCAGCGTTATTAATCGCGACCACTCGTCTCGCGAGCCTACTCGAATAGCCACCGTCGCATGTCATTACCATTTTGTGCAAATTTTCCACGACAAAATCAAGAATTATTTTTCTTCGTTGACTCCAGTAATATTCCTGTTTAAAAATCACCAAATCTTCACTCCCAGCATCCAAGGCGGGAAGCAGGCGACGGATATGCATCTCTGATTGGTCCATTGATCAACTGCAATGCGACATTTGCTACACCGCAATCCTATCCCACAATGCACTCACTGACGTAGGCCATCGTTTTGCCGCAATGCGCATAAAAGCCCGCCAAAGAGAGAAAAGCATTGCATGTATACACGACAATCATAATCCGAAGGAATAGACGGAAGGGCAGCGGGGGGTGCACGCATGTGTGTTGATGGTGGCGTGCATCCAATGCAAAAGCGACTCTGCATCTGGGATTCTTGGTGAGGAGGCAGAGTGGCGGAAAGAGTGTACGACTCTGACATGTGTGGCATTAGATGTTAAACGAGGCCGGCGGTCTCAAAATCACAGATGGGAGATGCGACACTGTTCCATTGCACCCCTCGCTCTCTTTCTCTCCGCCTCTCCCCCTCTCTGTCTGTCTCTCTATATCTTTCTTTGCCTTTCTATACCTCCTTTTTCCCCTCTATCTCCCTCTCTCGTCCGTGTTTGCTCATTGAGCGAAAATTCAATATGACGTAAGCTTTTTCGAACACTGATTATGTGTTGACTTTAGACCCTCTTATCTCTATTATTACCGACAACTGAACGCTTGAGGTTCTATATTTGCTCCATCTGAGGTTTCGTACCTTCGCGATATAAGAACTGGGAACTTTGCGTACTGAATCTATTTTTTCTAAGTTTGCGATATAGGAAACATACACACACACACAAGCTGCTAGCGTACAATGTCATGCGCAAAAATTAAAGTAAGTAAAAAAAAAGTCCTTTAATCTTCAAACTACGAATGATTTTAGTAATCATTCGTGTGGTTGTATTTTCTTCAATTAAGTATGTAATCATTCATTGGCGGAATGTGTGAAATACTCAGTACCATTCTACCATGACTAAAGGGTGCATGTGTGAAATAGGAAGAGAGAAAAAGTTCGAAAATGTAAAAAACTTGGTGAGTTGTACATGGATGCTATCTTGTCACCACAAAGCCCCGTATTTCTCCAGCGCTGCGATTCTTGTCTTACTTTGAGTGGAGCCCTCTAAATGATAAAGGATTCCCTTTTGTCTTGGATGAGATGTCTTTGTGAATTATTAATTCATATTCGGAAGAGGCAACAGAACTTTGACATATACGCCACGTCAATTTTGATGCACAAAGACGTAGGGGTATTATTTGAAGAGCTCAGTTGTAAATAGGAGCTATATTTAGAATATCATTACCCGTATAGTGACGCCAACTGCAAAGAAATGAATATAGAAGCACAAACAACTACCTGAATTGTACAAAGTGCTTCGCATATTTATTAAAAAAACCCATACAACTTTTTCATCATTCATCACATGTTTCTGTGACAAGTGTCTCCTTATTTACCCCTAATTGTGCAAAATTCAAAGTGTGTTGTCTCGTTATAAGCAGAAAGAATGTAGTTTTAGCTCTCAGAAAATGATATATGTTAAGAGAGCGAATGAGAGGGACAGAGAGTATGGAGAGATTTAAGGGGAGAAGCAAACTAATGTCTGCATTGATTATCCTGAAGAGAGCATATTTCGTGAATCAATGTTTCAAAACAACAAAACAAAATATCTAAGTTTAATTGTACTTCCCATCCTTAAGAATAAAGAATCAAGAATGCATTATATGGCAACACGTTTCCAGTATAGAGCCAGGACTCATGAACAGTTTGAATGACAAAGTACAATTGTATATTCCGAGATTTGAATGAAACATACTCTTGATATACGTACGGCTGAATAAGCTATTGATGAAACATTAGATTGGCTCTGCAAAGCACCTCATCTCTCACTGCTACACGTTGCATTTTGACAAACCAGGAAAATGGTTGCGAATTGATAAATTTGGCAAGAACTTCTTCCTAAGTGTTAACAAAGCAACGGTCATTGCGAAAGCAATCATTATTGAATATCGCTATCGTGTATCACTCTGGGTAGGACAGACAGGAGAAAGACGGGGAAAATGTTTCAGGAAAGATCTAACGCAACGCAAGCTCCTTCCAAGCCAGGCTCGTCATGATACGGTTAGTACAGTGACCAGTGCTGACTAATAAAGAACGCCAAAGTTCTTTTACGAAGAACCAATTATCCGTAGCATACAACCACCAATTAGCGCATCGTCTTCTGGTATGCTCGGAACGCCGAGATAAGCCTCAACATCAAACGGCAAACCACGGTTGCGCCATATCGCACCAGCGCGGGAGTAAGAATGCGCACTGTGAATCCATCATAGGATGTTGGGATGTTGTTATCACGTCGTTGACGACGATGAGGATGGAGAGAACAGTCTTCGACAAATTTGGAATTCCGCATCCATCCAATATAACGCTGAATATCGGGAGACAGTGCTTTCAAGTTGAGACGAGCGTTCAGCCATCAATTTTGTTTACATAGTAACGAATTCACTAAGCCGTTATACTTGCGAAAGTGATTGACGCTTTTCCGAAGAAAAAAACAAAAGTGGGTTCATATCTTTGGAAGATAGAGAACGTTACTTTCTCTTGCTCTCTCTCCCTCGCTTTCTCTTTTATGTGTACGCACAATGTACCTGTATTTATCAGATACATATTATGTTTATATATACATACATGTGATGAACATAATAATAATAATAGATACTAATAATTATATATATATATATATATATATATATATATTATATTATTCACACAAGCATTTATTTGAGTGTGTGATGTGTGTCTGTGTTCGTGTTTGTATCTTTATGTCATGTTTATTGGTTCCATGAGTCTGTATCTAAAAGTAAAGTTGGAAATAAAAACTCATCAGTAAAACTTTTCATGCTGTAAAAGAAGATGAAGGTGAAAAATAAAGAAAAAAATCAAATGCGAACAGAATGTGTATATTTGTGTTTGTGTGCTTGTGTGTGCGTGTGTGTTTGCTTCTTTTGTGTATGTTTCCTTCTGGTGCTCTGCGTGTATTAATGCCTGTAGTGAAGAACACCTAATAATCATCGAACAACGCTCTTCGATAATATTCTACTCTACTTTTCCTCCCATACAATTCCACAACTTGATATCAGAAGGAAGAGTGGAGGAAGAGGGGTGGGGCTTTATACTGCCAGACGTCAATATCAATTCAAAATAAATCTGCTTACAAATATCTTGTGTCTGTATATCCTCTACAATTCCCAGAACAATGCAGAAACCTGCATGACGTGATGTCTTTCAAGCGTTGGTTCCCTTGGCAACCACAAAAATTTGTGTTCCACTGTGACTCGATTGGTTTTCAACTTGCACAAGAGGAGGTCTGCATCAATCAGGAATTTATAGCGAGAAGGCATTGAGAAGCTGGAAAAGAAATGACAACGATACGAAATTAAAGAATGTAGTGCCCAATACTCGAGGACCCCCCCCCCCCCCCCCTTCTGTTCACTTCACGTATTTTTCACCGCCAGTTATGACAGTGATTATGGTAGGAGAAAATTGAAATGAACAAGCAAACGCACTGTAAAGCCAGGGGACTTGATTCCAGCAAAGAGCAGGCGATGGAGTACGGCTAGCGGCTTATGGTGGTCTTTGAACTTGCATGGACATGCTAATGACTAGTTTTGTATCATCAGTATTATTGTGTTTTTAGGGGCACAATGTGGAAATATCGATACGTTTTCTTTAATGCAAGATCCCTAGGATAAGGACTTTGTGTGCGTTTCAGTCTAGAAAAATTTGTATTATGTATTATGTATTATATATATGTATATATATATATATATATATATATATATATATATATATATAGAGAGAGAGAGAGAGAGAGAGAGAGAGAGAGAGAGAGAGAGGTTCACCTCTACCCGAGTTCAACTTAACCTTCTTCAAAGACAGGTCGTTCATTAAAAAACAAAACAAAACAAAAAACAAAAAACACTGACACGCAAGCACAATCATGAGATATACACCCACACAGACTCACATGCAGAGGCAGATGCTAGACCATAGTGTACTTACATTGATTTCTCATTGCAATTTTGATTTAAGTTTCAAACTTTATTCTTAAAATCTCTAAAGATTCTCTCTCTTCCTCTCTCTCTCTCTCTCTCTCCCCCTCTCTCTTTACCAACCGCGGGTTTTGCCGGTATTCAGTGGTAAAATTTACGAGAAACTTTGCTGTTCATGTCACTCTCATTACCGAAATCGTGATATTGTTCTCAGTTCAGTTATAAAGTTTACGTTTATTTTCTAAAGTTAATGTTAGAACCGATAAATTCAGAGCTGGTTTATTGCCGTTTTGATTCTATGTTGCTTTGCGTAAGGCAGATAGTTACGGTCGATTATTACTCTTCAATACTTTTTTTTCTTTCTTGTGTTTTTGTGTGTCTATGCTCTGCAGTCCTGCAGATCATGTCAGTAATTTTGTTTCAGTCACTCCTCCTAATGGTCAGTTACAGCACGTCACGCACCGATGCACCTCATCGTATACATCCCGTGTATACGGTGTGCACTGCACTTCCCGTTGCACCATACTTCATGATAGGCCATTACTGCGTAATGTCACTCATTGTAAATGGATTTTGATTTTGGAATAGATGACCAACAGCTAGTCAACCACACAAGCCAGTATTTCACTATCAATGAATTCAACAGTCAGTTTTTTTTTCAATAAGGCAAATCAGATTTGTGCTAATTTCAGTTTAATTCACCTTAATTCAAGAAGCTTAACTAAAAATTTCGATACGTTTGAATTATTTTTAAGTTCCCTCAATGATTTTCCATTCTCCGTTATAGGAGTCACCGAAACATGGTTGCACACCAATTCCCCGGACCTGTTTGGCATTGAAAATTATAATTTTATTCGTAATGACAGAAAACATGGCATAGGAGGTGGGGTTGCCATGTACGTTAATAATCATATTAGATTTAAAATTCGAACTGATTTGGGTATTCAGGGAGCAGAAAGTTTATTTATTGAAATCTTAAATGATAATGAGAAAAATATTATAGTTGGTACTATTTACCGTCCTCCACAAAATGACGTTCAATCTTTTATTGACAACTTCGACCAATGTGCTAACGAAATTTTTGGAGAAAGAAAATCCATTTTTTTGATGGGAGATTACAATATAGATTTATTACAACCTACCCATTTCCATGACATATTACTTTCCAACTCACTGCATCCCCACATCAATAAACCTACCAGAATAAATAACACCACCAACAGTAAAACATTAATAGATAATATACTGTCTAATGTTATAACTGAAACCTGTATGAACGGTATCCTTTATTCAGATATATCTGATCATTTACCGATTTTTATGATTAATGATAAATCTGTAATAACTCCAATACGTCGCCAACCCAAACAATATTTGAAAATGTATCGAAATGAAACGCCACAAAATATTGAGTCATTGAATCAAGATTTATTCGAAGAACAATGGAATGACGTCTTTGAACTCCAAGATGTTAATTCTTCCTACGAAATTTTTTTACAAAAACTATTAGATTATTACGATAAACATATTCCTTTAACTCCCAAAGTAAATGGAAGGAAAAGAGCCTGGCAACCGTGGATTACTCAAGGTCTTATACATTCCATTCTTACTCGAAACCGTCTTTATAAAATATCTCTGAGGAAACCTACTCCTGAAAACGTGAAAAGGTATAAAACATATAGAAATAGATTAACTTCTTTGATTCGAGTTTCACGTAAATCATATATTTCAAATAAACTCGAATCTAATAAGGATGATAAAAATGCTCTTTGGCGGATTGTTAATGAAATACTCAAAAAGAAACCTACGGAATGTCCTGATAGCATTACCCATAATGATAAAGTTATTACTAATTCTGATCAAATTGCAAATATTTTTAACAATTTTTTTGTTAATGTTGGTCCTTCTTTAGCTGCATCTATTCCCATAAATGATATCAAAAATTATAAAGATTACTTACCTGAAAGTAATCAAAACTCATTGTTTTTTACTCCAATAAATGAATCAGAAATTATTGATATTGTTCGATCTCTGAAATGTAGTAATTCCTGTGGGCCTGACAAATTAAGGGTGAATTTTTTGAAAAAAATAATCTGCCCCTTAGCAGCCCCTCTCACCCATATATTTAATTTATCCTTACTTAACGGTGAGTTTCCAGACTCTTTTAAAATCGCCAAAGTTATCCCCATTTATAAAAGAGAAGATCCATCACTGGTGAAAAATTATAGACCCATCTCATTGTTACCTGCAATATCGAAAATTTTAGAAAAATTAGTTTATAAGCGTCTCTCCTCGTTTATGATTGAAAATGAAATATTAAATGTGAATCAGTTTGGTTTTAGGAAAGGATTTTCTACCGATTATGCTATAATTAAATCTGTTGATAATATTATTGATGCGCTTATTAAAAAGGAGCACATAATTGGAGTTTTTATGGATCTTAGTAAAGCATTCGACACTATTGATCATGACATTTTATTTGAAAAATTACATAATTATGGCGTGAGAGGGATTACTTTGTCATGGTTTAGAAGTTATCTAAGTCATCGAAAACAATATGTTGCATTTAAATCCAGTCATTCGTTCCATTTGAACGTGTCATGTGGTGTCCCTCAGGGATCTATCCTCGGGCCCCTACTTTTTTTGATTTATATTAATGATATCATTAATTCCTCTCCTCGTTTAAACTTCATTTTATTTGCAGACGACACCAATGTTTTTTATTCCCACAAGGATATTGTAACATTGGTGGATACATTTAACATGGAATTAAGTAATATTTCGAAATGGTTTAGAAGTAATAAGCTTTCATTGAATATTGATAAAACATGTTTTATACATTTTCATACGCTTCAATCTCAACCCACCCTTCCTCAAAGTATTTCTATTGATGATATAAACATTGCTGAGAAACATTCAACCAAGTTCCTAGGAGTGACCCTATATAACAATCTAACTTGGAATACTCATGTCCAGAATATTATAACAGCAATATCTAAGGCAACTGGTGTGTTAAGGAGAATAAAATACTTAATTAATTATCAAACTTTAATGATGTTATACAATACCTTATTTCTACCATATGTAATGTACTGTAATATTGTATGGGGCAACTGTAGCAAAACCAAATTGAACACAATTTTTCTTCTTCAGAAAAAGGCTCTTCGTATATGCACACATTCAAATTTTTTGGCTCACACTGATCCCATATTTTATCGCCTAAAAACCCTAAAGGCCCATGATATACATTCATATTTAACTGCTATATTTATGTACAAACACATTCGAAATTTATTACCATTTTTCCATAATGCCCTAGTTACTAATGATCATATTCACTCATACCCTACCCGTCGTTCCCATGATTTTCATTTAAGTAATCCAAAGCTTTTACTTGCTCAAAAGTCGATTAGACATCACGGTCCGGATACATGGAACACTCTTCCTGAAGAGTTGAAACAGTGTGCCTCCTTGTTTTCATTCAAAGCAAACTTAAAGAAGCATATTTTATCACAGTATACTTCAAATACGAATTAAGCCCGAATAATTTATATGACTTATGTTGGTCTCCCGATAGTAGCAACATCGTAAGTCATTCCCTCTTCCAGCAAACCAATTTTATCATTCCAAATCCCAGCCTATCTGCCCCTGTGCACTCTCAAGCACTCGCACGCACATTCACCACCTTCACACATCAGAGTTTATTTTCCCCTGTTATCCTCGCAGCAGAATTTGTATTGTTTACCAATTTACCTACCTACCTTTTCCTCGGGCCGGCCATCTTTTCAAGCAATGCTTACAATGGCGGCCCTCTGCATTATCATTTCCTAAATATAATATTGTTATTGTAATCCCAGCTGCATAGACATGCATACTGTAATATCATTAATTTCCTTTTATATCATTGTTTATGCAAGTCAAACGACTCTGTTTCAAATATACTTTGTATATTTCCCATGTTCACGATTATTCAGTTCATGTACAATGTATATTGATTTGCAGAAAATAAAGTATCTATCAAACAAACAAACAGACACACCCCCACACTCAAAACGCGCATATATAGGCTTATACTTCACAAAGAGAAAATCCAAGCTTCTGTTGAATGATGGTTCTTTTTTTTCTTCATATGAACTTTGGCAATAGTCCTTGTCGTCTCTTCAACAGAAAACAAGTATACCACACGCACACACATACAGAGACACACACGCACAACAAAGGAGGGACACACACGTGCTCACGCACAGAGTCCTATTAAAGTGCATGTTACTTGAACCTCGGAGGGATCACCTAGTTCTTTCAAAGCTAGTGCACACAAATTCATGTCATCAGTAATTTGCATTGCTTTATCCTGCTTTATCATGCTTCTCCCTGTTACTTACCTTCTTCACTTAACTAACTAAAGTAGATAGTTTTGTTTGCTTGCTGCTTGGTATGTTTTCCTTGTTTTAGCGCATCACCTTGTAATTGAGTGTTTCCCACTTTCTTATAGTGTTTTGAGCTGGGAAGCCAGATGTAGATCAAAGATCAAGTAACTATGTTGTCACCTCCCACATAATAATATCATTGCATAAATAAACCATCACTGTACTATATGCAGAAGGAGAAGAAGTCTGTGTTCTATGATCTGCCCCTTTCAGGAACACCGAGTTCGAAAAGTATTGTAATCTGTGGCGAAGAATGACCCTTCTTAATGGTGATGTGGAACAAGGGGATAGGTGGCATACGGAGGAGGAGGAGGAGGAGGAGGAGAAAATACTTTTTTTTCATCGGTAACACATTTACAAAATACGATAGTATTCCAGTTCGTCTATAAGTATGTATATCGTGTGCACATGTGTGTCAGTTTTCATTCAATTTTCATCTCGTAATATCCTACCATTTATTAGTCTTTTTTTATTACAACGCCGTATTTTGTCACTAAATGAACGTTAATTTCATTCTGGGAACTACGAACCTTATTTCATTTCTGGATTAATGAACCTTCGGGATGAGGAACCTTATTTCGTTTTCGAAATTGCAAACCTTTAAGGAGAACCTTCGGAATAACAAAGCTTATTTCATTTTCGGAACTGCGAGCATTCGGAATAAAGAACCTTCGGAATGACAAACCTTCGAAAAAAAACACGAGCTGTAAGCGGGGATAAGTGTTATTCTGCTATTGGTTTTTTTTCACATAATGAGCTTCAAAGATAGCCAAAATAATTTCTTTTCTTTTTTAATTTTCGTCATACGAATGTCTTTTAAGACAGAACGAAATGTAATTGACCTAAATTATTGTCCTGTAACTGATTCGAACACGAGTATTGTTATTTCATATTCATCACTTTATTTTTCATGACAATGTATGATTATTATAAGGTTCCACAATTATTGTTTGTTCATCTCAATATATTTTTTACTGCTTATGAAGCCTTATTCGTTGTTACCAAAGAAAGTAAAACGTCAATGTCCTCGTCGAAAAATGAAATAAAATTTGAATTAAATATGTCGGAAGGGCAAAATTCACAAAAGTACGTTTCCTGACGGCCCTTCGAAGGTTTCGGACGCTGACCCTCTGCAATCAAAGGGCCAGAGAAATTCATCAATCTGCACACATACTTTCTTTCATTTCCTCCCTCAGTTCAGTCTTCTGACAAACAGAAAATAAAACAAAAGCTCATATCTTAAAAATACTTTTATGGACTCGCTGATGTCGCACTTATGTGCATATGAAATTGAGGACAATCAATCTAAAATTATGTGTCACATGGTTTGTCCAATAGGCATTTTTTTTTAACATTTCCTTCATTCCCTCATGTTCATCTACTAGTGATTATCTAGTAACCGAAAGCAAATATTCCTTTGATAAACTGGGTCTGTTTGTTGTTTGCATCACGAAACTACTTTATCGTTGCGTATTCAATATATTCTCTATTTGCTCGAAGCATATGGTTATATGTTCATATACCTACGGACCAAGTTTCATAATATGTTCGTGACGCACGGACAATTGGACCGTAGTACCCTTAACTACACCTTTCATGAAGTAATAAAACTGCTTCGAAGGCGAGTACCTCCCCTTCACAAAACACGCGAATGTTCATACCATTGGAAATTGTGCAGTTGCATAGGTTGGCTTTTTATCCTCCTTTCAAGGAAGTTGCCATTTTATACATTTTCCATCATATTTCATAAATATGTGTGAATATAAATATTATTACGCTTGGTGATACACTTAAGCCTGAAAACTCTATACGCAGAGAGAAGATATTGCTACGTCCTTAATTTTTTTAAATGATTTTTTTTTATACAAACTTAAGTCTAACATTTATGGTATCACACCATGTATTAAACAGAAAAAAAAGGCCCTCAGTGCTTTTCAGCGCTTATTTACGTCGATGAGGGGCAATTTGTCAATCAATTGCAATGAAAGACATCTCGACGGAAGAATTTCATGAATTTGAATAATTACGCAGTACCCGCTACATTCTATAAAGATTAGAACCAACAGCTGCTGTCGGGTGGAAACTCGGTGGTCTAGTGGAGATGACGCCTGTCCGGAGATCAGGAGGGCGTGGGTTCGAATCCTGCTCGAGTACGTACAGCCATGATTTATTTTATCATGGCTACTACTATAACACTGATCAATTCAGTGCTTATTTACGTCGATGAAAGGCAATTTGTCAATCAGTTGCAATGAAAAACATCTCGACGGAAGAATTTCACGAATTTGAACAAAAAAGCCCTCACTATAAAGGTTTCCGATAAAAATCTTGCCATAACTTCTACTGCCTTTACATAACGAGTTTCACGAATTTCTGCAAGATCCAAATCCCGGTACTAACTTCTTTAAAGACTTTTTTAGTAATCAGCGCCAGTGATTTGATAAGTGTATAATTGTGAACAATCTGAGATTGCTTTAAACCCTGGATTTGATGCAAAAATCAACTTCGAACGGAATATGATTTTATATAAGCCTCTGGTCCATATTCGTAATTTTGTCCCTAACGACTGGACAAGTAACAAATGACATGAAGCTGGCTAGCGTCATTCCTATTTTGTTTTAAGAAAATAATCAATCAGTCAGCATCATTACAGACCAATATCGTTACTTACATCATTATCTTTATAGACTCGAAAAATTGTATATAACTGGACAATAAATGTTTTAAACAAACACAGCAATAAACAGTTTGGCTTTCGTCAGACACACATAACATTGATTATTAACCAAACTGCTCATTCCAATGACTCGTCTCTTCATACTGTTGGAATCTTTCTGGACCTCTCCGAGGCCTTCAATACCATAAACCATGAAATATTTCTCCAGAAATTACCTCGGTATGAGATTCGAGGAAAGGCCTTGAGGTGGTTCAGAAAGTACGTATCCATCAAACAGTCAGCAATATGTTAATACATGTATGAACGGTTCTTCTCTTCCAAGTAGTTTATATCTTGGTATCCCACAAGGCGGCGTTTTGGGGCCACTCCTATAGTCCGTACAGTTTCCGTACCATAACTTGTTATGATTGTTATTCTAAGTTTATACTTTTTGTACTACAAATTTAAGCACTGTCTACAATGTGCTTTATATCATTGGTATCATAGTCTCATGATAAGCATTTTGGTGCCCCGTTCGGGCCACTAAAATACTTGAATTTGATATTTTGGTGGCCCGATATCAAAGGGAAACATAGCAAATGAAATATGATTTTGGTGGCCCGATGTAATATTGTTAGTTGCCCCTGGCCATCGGGCCCTGTCGAGCCCTGATATTATGTATAGTTATATAACATACATTATTATTATCTTTTAGATCCGGCAGTTGTTTGTACGATTTTGTATTTTCTTTATTGTACCGTCCCGATATGCCTTTCACCGGTTTGTACATAAAAAATTTGTATTAATTTGTTACTTTCTTGTATATTTTCAAACTTATATGAATATGGCAGATAATGAAATGAAATTAAGTTCTCTTTTAAATTTCGATGTCCTTGACACAGAAATATGCAGGAAATTATCAGAATTGGAACGAAGCAAGATGTATACGAAACACATGAATCTACTTCAGTTCACTATCCCCTTCCGCACACACAAACGCACGCACACACACACACAAAACACGCAAACACACAAACACACACAAACAAATACAAACACATACACGCACGCACGCACGCACACACGTACATACGCAACGCACTCTCACTTCCTTGCCCAAAGTTGTGCTCGTGTGTGCTTGTTTGCTTGTTTTTAACATAATTATTAAATACCTCTATACCATGAAACCTCATCATTAATGATGATGCTAATCACAGTGCATTCTTCCACCACCTTGAGGAGGTTCGCATCCGATGGCGACATGTCGGAGACTAAAAACTTAATGAGAGTGGTGTCGACTACCTTAAGTCGTGAACTCTACGAAAGTGCAGACCCTTCTTCCGCGCATTTCCTTTTTACCCCTCCTCTGAGAGTGTACACGGCTTCCACATCCGACTTACGGTCCCAGCTGTGTCCAATGAGGGATAACGGGTGAAAAGCTACGCAGCCAAGGTGTTGAATTCATGATGCGAAGCAAAGGATGTTAAGAAAAATAAAAACAAAACAAAAACATAAGCAAGCACGAACTCAGTCGCATATACCATGTTTCATATCCGCAAAGTACTGTGGTTAAGAGAGGGAGACAAACTAAATGACAGACAGACAGACAGACAGACAGACAGACAGACAGACAGACACACACACACACACACACACTCACACACACACATACACACACACACACACACACACACACACACACACACACACACACACATACACACACACACACACACAGTGAAGATGACACTGAAATATCAAAGAAGAGCTGACAGAGAAAAGGCAGTCAAGTCAGTATAAATACAAAGAAGGCGTACCATGAAAGGTTTACTGTGTGTAACTATGAATAGCGGCAAAAAAAAAAAGAAAAAAAAAGAAAAGAAAAGAAAATGGAGAAAGGCGAAGTGTAAACAACAAATACGAAAGCATTGCATCTGTTTGTACGGTCGCAAGTTTGCTTGTATAATGCACGAATGTGTGTGTATGTATGTATGTATGTATGTATGTATGTATGTGGGTGCGATGTGTGTGTCTATTTGATGAATGTTCTTTTATTTTTTTTTTCTCTCTCTCTACCATCAAGTAAAGGTTGCGTGCATGCAATGGTACATGATTGCCCAACTTGGAAAATGGTGAACACCTACAAAGCGTCTTCAGTTTGATGTGCTGCTGTTACAGATCAAGCAATGACCATGAAAATAGTAAGAAAGAGAGAAATAAAAAAAAAATCTACATTTCAGGAGGGCCTCCCATGAATTCGTATGTGCTGATTATTAATTTCATGAGCCTGCTTTTCCTTTTTTCTTTTTTTTTCCTTTTTTTTTGTAAGCGCAGCCTTGCGTCCCTGTAGCAGACTCCCAAAGGAGTAATGAGTGAGGTGTCAGAATGAAACCAATTTGCCACCTGCTTTCGTTTTGTGCACGAGAGAATTACACGGACGTGGCGCAAACAAATAGGAAACGATGGGAAAGTAGGTCGAAACAGATGAAGATGAGTGTGGGAAGATAGATAGATAGAGAGAGAGAGAGAGAAAGAAAGAATGAGAGAGAGAGAGAGAGAGGGAGATAGATATATAGAGAAGATAGAGGGCAGCAGAAAGAGAATAAAAATTATTTGGTGTATGTTGTAATTATATATGTATGTATTCAAATAAACATAATTGAATTATATATATATATATATATATATATATATATATATATATATATATACATATATATCCCACATACATATTAACTGTCAGCCCCTACATCCCTCTATGTGCATATAATATATATATATATATATATATATAGGCCTATATATATACATACATACATGTATATCGTGCTTTCTCCGTTATGTGACCAGAACTGTGTAATCAATGACATGATACATTTAGTTACGCCAACTGTCATCTACAGAAACATTAAAATCCAAACTTTAAACGTAAATGTTCTCTTACGCTTAGGATTATGTAATTGCAATCAATATAATGTTCAGAACAATTGTGTTTTTTTTTATCTGGTATAAGTTTACGTTCGTTGTTATATTCTTACCTGTTACCATATTTGTACAAGTATAATGTATATATATATATATATATATATATATATATATATATATATATATATATCTTTTTCACTTTACATTTGATGACCACCGAAAGCCGGTCCTGTGCGCCTTACAAATAGCCACTATTATCATTATTATTATCATTATGATTGTAATAATGATGATGATGAGGAGGAGGAGGAGGAGGATGATTATTATTTATATATATGACTGGTTTAACAATACCGTGATGATTGCACGCGTGACCTTCAACAACAATGTATCACACACCAATGATATCACACTTGTATCTGGAGTACATGTAACTTTCGTGTGGAAATAGAAACTTCTATGAAAATAAAGCGACGTGTGCTAGATTACTAGTAGGTTCTGCGTTAACATGCACTGAGGCAAATTAGCAGAAGTTTGTAAAAACTGTATAACTATTCAAAAGAAGTTATTCAATCATGCAGGATATTAGAAATTATAGAACATAATATACAGTATATGCCATAATTTTGAATGGAGAGTACACGTGTACACCTAAAACGTGATATAAATCCTGTGAAACGAGTGATTATTGAAACATATTCTCAACAATGTAAAATATACCAGGCACACATATCTTTCTCTCGTGCGTCTGTATCTCCCCTTAGCTCTTCCGCGTAACAAGCTCCGATGCCGTGCACACTCCTTACATTCCTGACACCATTTCTCGCACGCAAGCCCATTTTCCGGTTCTTCGCCACAAGGTCTGGTTGAGTTTGAAAATACGATTCGATTCGCTTCTTGACCTATTTTTTTAATCTATTTTTTTTTTAATACTCCAAGTACAGAGTTAGATCTAAGTAGAGTCATAAGCTTCAAGTGAATGGAGACGGAAAAACACAAGAAAATACACAATTGCTGACTGTTTTTATTCTGACTTGATGAAAAGACGAACTCACATGATTATACCGTTAAAAACGACTTTTCGATGAGCATCAGTGGTAAAAAAAAATGGAAGAATGGAAGTTATGCAAGCATCAAAATTACCAGAAGAAAACAAGCACAAACGACTAACTCCCTGTTCCTATAATTCTCTATACATAGAGCACAGTTACCCGCAAACATGGAAGATTTACTGTTGGGTGAAGACAAAGATCCAGTTAATCCATTAGCGTGGCGAATCCCGGTCAAGTATAACCATAGCTTATCAAAATGTACAGGAATTCGTAACGCGAATACTGACTACCTCCGTAGTTTCTATACACCATTAGTTTCAGCCGCAGCTTATTGTGTATGTAAAACAAAACCCTGTTGCTTTGTTCAGTCTCCGAGGCATTATTCTTAACCGATGCCATTCATCTCTCCCGTCTTTTGGAAGACTAAATATACATGAAATATATGAAATCTTGATTTATGCATCTACCACCAAATTTGCTTTTTTGAATATGAATGAAATAAAGTCTTACTAAGAGTCTCAATAAATTGATTTCATTACGCCAACACGATTTTTTTCCATAATCATTTTGAAATTGTGCATTCACCAATTGCTTTGGAAACATAAAATTTTGTTTTATATATACAAGGTAAAACACGGAGTACAATACAAGATTGATAAAGTTTTCAACAATATCATTATATACATTTTCCATTGCACCGTTTTCAAGAAATATTTGTGCCACCTATTCATTTACATGTAGGAAGACATTTAATGTATAAAGGCACAGAAGATTTCTAGTATCATCATACTGCTTCGTCCAAAGGATTCGCAGAATGCCGTTCCAGTACAAGATCACCCTCCGCAGAAAAGGTGTCAACAAAAGCGTCCGAACCGTAGATGGCGCTGTGCTGTGAAAAATTGAATTGATGGTTGACTTTGCAGGAAACTCGCGTAGGTGTAAAAGTAATTGCGCATCGAGGTATTTTGAGTCATGTAAATGGCATTTCTATAGGCAGGGTAGAGTTAGCCATTATTTTCGAGCACCGAAAAAAAAAACTCCAAACAAACATGAAAAACAACATCTTGAAGCCGTCACAGTTCCAATTTCAGTCGACTTTGTGGACAAGACACAATAAGATCGATGAAGATGGATCTTCATACGAAAGCTTTCTAGCAGTGGAAGCGGAAAGCAATATGCACAACGTTCACGAGGGTGAGATGAAAGTCCAGGTTAACACGCTTGTGGGGGCGCACTGACTTGGGCGAATATTCACTTTGCGCCTTCCTCCGCCGCCTCGGCAGTGTCTGGCAGTTTTATATTGAAGCCCATCACTGCTGCAAATTCTGCGGGGTTAAAATGAAGAAAGAGAGCTTGAAGTTATCAGGAATATAATCTGCGCACATTAATCCGTCATTGATAGCTATGATCTCGTCAAAACTACTTTCTAAAAATGCTGACAGGTCCTACTGGAGAAGTAAAAAGGGAAAAAAATCTGTTAATTGTGCTCACAAGATTCCTCGACACTCTCAGGGGGTGGGTGTTTGACTTAGTGTTATTGAATCAATATCCAACCCATCTATTTATAGTTATATTGCCTACTCTTGCACTAACAGACATACAGAAACCATACGGGTGGATGTCCGAGATAAACGAGTGATCGAAAACTTCAAAGACACATATCTGCCAATGACCAAACGATGAAGTACTTCATAGATATATTTAACGCTATGTCCAATGAGAGTATGACAAAGAATGCCCTATATATTGTACCCGAGGTTTCGAGTTACACATAATGATATCCAGAACAAACAACTGCTAATTCAAGGAGTTGTTTCACACTCCTAGCCTTCTACCTTTAAATTCTATTTACAAGTCAGAAGATGACGAAGATACTGAAAGATATGTGTTGAAATGCACAAGGCGCAGAAGAAAGAGGGCAAACTGGGGAGGGAAAAGGACACTCTCTACTATCTTTGGTAAAGGAGAAGACAACGAGAAGGGTATACAGAAACTTTTTTGTTTGGTTGGACACCCTATACTTTCTATTTCTACTCAACGCTCATTGGTACTTCAGCCATATCATAACTTCTGTCAAATTGTCTGACTTCCGTTGCCATTTCATCCATGCACAGACTGTTGTGATTTAAACGGGTGAAGAATTGTCTAAAGCTAGGGGATCTTTACTTCGTTTTGATTATTTTGACAAGCAGCACGTTGTCGCCTCATTCTTCTACAGTATTTAGTATAGCAGATGACCCTGATGTTACAGTGACTGCCAAGTGGAAGAATGCATCACGGCAGAATTACTACGTCCTGTCAGAAAGAACCCAGAAGATCTCCCCAAATGAAGAATAAGTAAAGCGTTTCATACATCCATCCATCCATTCATCCATCCTTCCATCAACTTGTCTGTCTTGCTATCTATCTGTCTATTAATATTTCTAATCATGCACTGATATGGACGTGTATTTGCATGTTTCATACAAAGATCTAGGGGTATTTTATGAAGCGTTTTGTTTGATAAAGTGGTCGGACAAATTTGCTCTCAGCCAATCAGATTTTAATAGCTTATGTCAGTTTGTCAGAAAAAAAAATGGGATCAAACGCTTCATAAAATGCCCCCCCCCCCCCTAGTCATGAAAGGATATAGATACACTAATGTAATGTATATCAACACTGGACAGAATTCAAGAAATTAAAGTTTGACAGACGTATAACAGTCACTCTAATAATACAGATGACGCCTTCACCTTCAAATTCGATCTCCCCGTTGCCGTTGAGATCGAAATCGGACAGCATCTCGTCAATGTCCTCCGCGGGCACGTCTTCGGGCACGGACTCAAGGGCGGCCCGAAGTTCCTTAGTTCTACCGAGAGCAGATAAATGCACACAAAATGTAAAGTTGACAATTTCCACCCTTTACAGAGGTATAGAGGATTGATACAATAAGAAGAACAACGTTTATCTCTAACTGCCAAGAATTCCCTTCTTATTTTTGACGAAATACAGCTTCAGGTCAGATATCTCAGGGGAGAAAAATTGACGTAATTTCCATTAAGAGTTGATCTAGGCAGGTTGATTTCTTGGTAGCCTTTTTTATAACCACCATTCCAAAGTGCAGCTGACATTGTGTGCAGGTAAGTTAGTAATGACGATGAAAGATTTATTTCAAAATGCGACGTAAAATCTGATGTTAATAAAATGGTATGGTTATTTTATATTTTTCTTAATCCAAGACCACGTGTCGCAAACATAAACACCACTGAACATTAAGATTTTAGTTCCGTTCCTGTATATTTTACACTCATTCTTTCTTTCTTTTTCTCCAAGCCACAACTGTACTTGCTACAAATCTTACAATAATGAAAAGAACAGCATCACGTTGACGTATCATAGTGTGATCATAATTCATTGGGGATATTTCTTTCTTTCTGCGTACAACGTGGACATTTAAACTCAATGTAACGAGACATCCAGAAATTATGAAACTAAAATCACCTTTTGCATCTATTTACACAAACGTTTTTTTTAATCATCACGCAAGAACATGTTGCAAACACTTTCTAAACACTTTTCTAAACCGTGTCACTGGCTCTGACATGAAGACAGTAAAATCTTGACGAGGTAGAGAAATCCTACGTGGTGCATATTAAAGATAAAACTACATTAGATTGATGTCAATCAGGTGGTGGTTTTACCTCATGATACCAGTTCCTTCCTTGTCGAAGACGTTGAACACGTACTGGATATCGCTTGCCTCGTCTGCATGGCGAAGCTTTGACATGATCAGCAGGAAGTCGGTGAAGTCCAGGCTGGGTCCTCGACCTGAAGTTCGACACAAACGTACGCATGGAAGCAGAACCATTAAAGAGGGCGCCCTTTTAAGCCGGTTCGGAGTTACATTGTAGCTCATGTGCACGTGGGTATACCAGTTTACCAATGTCCTTTCTTTTTTTTTTCTCAGTTGGTTTGGCACTCGTTTTCAAAGCAACACAATGCATAAGTTTGCACGACGTTACAATTTATGAAATTCATGAGTCACGTTTAAACAAATGATGAACTTGCGTAGACTAGGTGGCCAGCGCGGTCCGTCAATCAACACTTGGAAAAGAATCCAGTTCATTATTTTGCAATGACTGTATTAACGATCTTTTTCTATTGATATTGCCAAACACAGATGTTCCTGTCATTCTGTGAATGTGCTGACAAGCACCGCCTATAACGATTGATCGAATAATAATTACATCACAAATGCTTATCTCAGTGAATAAAAAAAACAACAACTATATGCTCTGTGGGTATAACCTCTTTCTGCTCATGTGCGAAGTGGACCTCCGAACTGGCTTGTACAAGTTACTGTAACAACAGCAGAGACCAAATCGCAATAGTTTCTGCCTATACCTAGGTAGGAGACTTCAGAACTATAGAAGGACAAACGTTTGGCAGCGTTACAAAGCAGACTTTGTTTGCCAGAACTATTATGAGGGAGTGGCAAGGAGGGTGTGACAGAAATAATGAATGTTATTATCATTTTTCTTTCTGTCTTTATTTCATTCTTTTTAAAGTTTGCCGCGGTGTAACAGGAGGTAATATATTGTACGTCAGTCGGATATTCCGGGATCATCCGTTTGCGTGTGTGTGTTTCTTCCATTATTACGCAGTCTTCCTGGGAAAAACTTACCTATACTCGCCCTCCCGTAGCTTAATCTCCTTTTACGTTCTTTCAAGTGTAAACGCTTAGAAGCACTGTCATTAACACAATACCAGTATATACCTGCCTGCCTTTGTATAGCTATTCATCCATCTGTCTACATACGTATCTATTTACTTATCTGTCTGTTCATAAATCTATTCATTTATCTATCCATCAATCAATTATTGCATGTTTTAGGGAGGAAAGCTGTGATATGCTCATTAATAGCTAATGATTGTTTTTTCCTCGGTATTTGGTTGGAATCTGGAGTAACTATAAGATTCACAAGGTAGAATAAACTTATTATTTTCTTTAAATGTAAGAACAAAAGTATGCAAACATGGGCGGGAAATTATGCAAACATGCGTGGGAACATGAACAAATAAAACTGTACAATCACAGATCAGGTAGTGACCTTGAGTAAAATATTGTCCAGTCACGAATATTGGTCCGTACCGCGGATATGGTTCCGTCAAGTGTAATGAGGATTATCATGGATACACTAAGATTGAAAAAACAAACAAAACAAATAAGGTACCGAGTAAATATTCCTACATGCCTACCTGACAGTGATTACACACGGTGTCTCACACAATGCGGAGACATCTCCACATCCACCCACTGAACTATATTTGGCTGCAGACAATCGATTGTTGTAATGCAATAATTGTTCACATCGCTTTCACAGGAAAACAAAGGGACTCAGACACAACACATACCATCCTTTGGGGCCGCAAAAATGCATGATTTGTGTTACGTTTATTTGTTTGTGTGTTGTTTTTGTTCGTTTGTTTTTTGGTGGGTGGAGGGGGAGGGGGTCATAGTTAGTATTCACACGGAATTGCTACCGTGTTACGACTAAGGGCTTGCTGAACAATGTTTCAACGCCTGTTTCGACCCTACTGCTAAGAAAACAAAACAAAACCGCCAAACCCATAACACATGATTTATGGTGAATTGCAGTAAAAGAGAGTTTCTGCTCCACTGATAAGTCAGACAGGTTAGACTTCGTCATGGGCTGTGATGCTATATGTAGCTGCTACAAGCTACTTGGGAGGGGGCGGGTTTGTGAGCCGAGTCAATTCAGAGTCTCGGTTAAACGAGGTCTATGACTGCAATCTAATGCCCCGTCACATAGACATCCCGGATCACCCGGACCACCCCGGATATGATCCGAGGAGAGATCCGTGTTTGTTTGTTTGTTTGTTTGTTTGTTTGGTTTATTTCTGCATTTTCTTTCTCCGAATACAATTGCAAATGAAAACAAAATGATACAGATACATACAAATCAATACAAAAAAAATCATTTGCGTAACAACATTCAGTCTGAAGTGGCATAATTATGAATCAAAATAACATATTAAGGCTTACAGTATCTAATAACAAAGGAGAAATCAATACAGGGGACCGTCATCATAAGCAGAGCTTGACGTGGATGAGGCCCTATCTGAATATGTGATACCAATGTAATACAACACCAATTATATATGTACTCATAAAACTCTTAATCTTAATACACGCCGGGAGGCGTGTTTTTTTTAGACGGCGCAGATTGGGGACCCTAAAAATCTATTGGGGACCCTATCCCTAAACCTAACCCTAATCCTAATCCTAACCCTAACCATCAAACCCTAACCCTAACCCTAACCCTAACCCTAACCAAAAACCCTAACCCAACGTTTTTCCCATAGGTTTAACACGCGCCATGCCCCAATCTTTGCCGTCTTAAAAAAAAAAAAACGCCGCCGGGAGGCCAACACGGCAACTTTTGGAGGTCAAAAACATCCGGCGTCATCCGGGGATTGCCGTGTTGGCAGAGCAATCCGGGGTGGTCCGTGTGGCTGCCGTGTAGCTGCCGTGTTGATCCGTGTAGCTGCCGTGTTGATCCGTGTAGCTGCCGTGTTGATCCGTGTAGATGCCGTGTTTGTCCGTGTAGATGCCGCGCTCTTCCGGCCTTATCCGTGTAGCTGCCGTGTTGATACCGTGTGTACAGTCATACCAACATCCCGGATCTCCCCGGACGTCCCCGGATCTCCCTGGATCACCGTGTAGATCCTTGAACGTCCGTGTTTATATGTGACTGGGGCATTAAGCTTTCACCTGAAGTCCTCGTGTGGGATCAGGTGACAATGAAATACCCCCTGTGTGTATTGCATCTCCATGAAAAGCTTTACCTCTCCTTTTCTTCCCTTTCCATACACTTACCCTATTACTAGTACATTACCTGTTCTCACAGAAGCGGATTGACTCGGTCCCAATCCGTATTTCAATAACTCGGCACAGTTGTACTTCGCTACAAGGAACGAAGTCGACAATTTAGAAGCACTATCTCTTTCATGGAATATTAATCCAATCGACGCTAAAAACAAATCAGTGGCGGTAGTAGTGTTTTGAAACAGTTCTTAGTCAAAGAGGGGACAAGTGAAAAGACGGCGGCGCTCCTTGTTAAAAGAGTAAAAATCGAGAAAAGGCTGGTAAATTTCAATTAAAAAATAACCCTATATATATGTGAACAAACGTTAACTTAATTGTTCATTCTGTTTGTGTTCGTTCAATGTTATCGTAAGGAATAGATTATATTCACCAACTCAAATGGATTTATATCTATTTAAACAAAGCACTAATGACTCACAGAGGACGGAGGGCTGCAATTAGGTAATAACCAACAAAAATCATGACTTCTACAGCATCTTAATGTACAAACCATTAGGAAGATTAGGAGGCAATGATATTATTACCGTCTGTAATCTGCATGAAATGATTCTGTGGTGACTATTATCATCGCTTCATGAAAACAATATGATAACACTTTGTAACAGGGGGATTATGCCTTTTTTCTAGTTCGAATTTTACATCCTATTTACCATTGTGCCGTTCTGTTCGTTTGGAGTTAGTCTAAAAATTCAAAGCCTCTCTAAAATCCTATTCTGGTTCAATGGAATCTCGTTCCATGATGATTCTGCTGAAGTGCATAGGTCTGCACATCAGAAATAATTTGATCAGATGCTTTTAACCATTCCCCCAAATTAGTCTTTCTTGCCTTTCGTAAAGTGTCAGCAGTGCCACCAACTGAAATTACGGTAACAATAGTGCCTAATAGTATGCATCATGCCATAAGCGGGTGCATCAGCTCACAACAGCAAGACGTGTTCCATAATATGATACAATTCTACATCTTTTCTTGTCAGAGATGCAACCCTAACAGAACACTTTCCGTGACTATCCTAATACTGGAGGATCCGAAGTGTAACCTTGCTATTGTGAGTTTGTATATTCGTAAAGACATTGTGGATATCATTATGTATTTTGATGCTTATTTCAGCTAACGTTTCTGTTGCACTGACATCACAAATGGCAAGAAAATTGTTTTTGGAGAGCGGAGCTTGGTGGGGGCAGAAAAAATTAACATAAAATGAATAAAAACCCGTGTAACATGTTTTGATCACACAGATCCAGAATATGGGATGTGTAAACATGTTCACATTAGTGGGAGTCAAATACGGACTTTGATGTCAAGGGACCTATAGGTCAATTTGAACAATGAGAGGTATTCAAGTTCTTTGAACGGCATGGCAGAAACCACATTGCGTGAGCAACATCATCTTTTGCGAAAATGTGACACAGAATACTTGGTTTGGTGCTGTGAGCTTATACTCAAGCCTTTCAGTTACTGAACATAACAGGGAACAGGGCCCTGTTTCATAAAACTGTTCGTAAAGTTACGAACAACTTACGAACGATTGGTGATCAGTTCTGATGTGCAATACTTATCAGAATTTCCATGATTCAGCACAAGAAGTGATCACCGGTCGCTCGTAAGTCGTTCGTAACTTTACGAACAGCTCTATGAAACACCCACAGGTTCTAACGAGGTTATATCTTTCTGTTCATTGTCTGATATCTCTATGGGCTCTCCTTGAAAGCAGAACTGCGTCATTCATGTTCTCTCCTTTTTTTTTCTCTTTCTCTCTTTATTTACGCTCCACGGAATAAACAAGATAGAAAGCCAACGTTGCCATGACAACAAAACAAGGTTGTTTCTCAATACCTCCGTGACTGTTTCAGTATACTACGCCCACTCATTTAACGTACGGAGATTGCTTGCCGAGGGTCGTTGAATTTATGTCTGATATTTGCACTGTTCTGGTTTGAATATTTCGTCGACAATGACAACCCCCCCCCCCCCCCCCCCCCATCAGTGCAGAAACGAGCTAAATATTGCATTTCCCATGCGGGATCGTTGTGTTCTTCTCGCCTTACTAGTCAAGCGCAGCATTTTGCACAAGAGAACACAACGTGTCAAAGGCAGAAGGAAAAAGATTTTGGAATTGCCATCGTATTGCCGTCAATATGGAATGTTTGATCAAAGCAGGCACAATCTGCACAAAATGACTAGACAATACACCATGCACAACATAACGCGCGTCCTCATCAAAGCAAACCTGGACTTTGAGAATCCCTCTCTTTACCCGCGTCATCAAAACACTTATACCTTCTCTAGGGGAAAAGAATTAACCCACCCCCCCCCCAAAAAAAAAAAACAACAACAACAACACAAAACAAAACACAAAACAAAACAAAACAAAACAAAACCCAGAGCTCTTTAGCAGACATCGCTGCACATCTATCTCTTTGATGACGACATTAAAGTGTAATCATCATAAAAACTGTTGTTGCTTTTTTTGGCAATATTGACCAAGTATCATACATTCAGCTCCCAAACGAAAACGGAGCGGAACAGAATTTAGTTTCAGAGAGTAGCGGATACTCTTTCCATAAGCGAACTTAGTTTCTTGTTTTGCAGGATACTCCTCAAATGGAAACTGACACACACACCGTAACACACGGGTGACACACAAACAAAAAAACAAAACGAAATAGGTCCATGATACGCGGATTTCCTTGTATCTACAAGGTACAATCTCACGCGATCAAGAAGACAAGAATTAAGACGATGACAATAACATTATACAAATGTGGGCGATCTGTAAGGTATAAAAACCTGTGAACCGATAAATGCACATTACAACTATTTTCTCACAGACTTGACTGAGTCAACCTTGCAATATATTGTGTAAATATAAAGAACGTATGAACAGTATGCAAACGTTAACCAAAAAGATTCTTGATCGAGTGCAACTTCCTCAAAATAAGTACTGACTGATTTTGCTATAACACACATTTCCCATAGACACCTGCCCGGCATACTCGGGACTAGTGTTCAACGGGTTAACATTACAGAATATATCGGTCTTTGAGCATATAATATTTTTAGTGATACCGGAGCAATCAATCACCCTTCTTCTTTATTTCTTCTTGTATTTTTCCGTTTGGCAAACGTGATCATCTGAACGGGCTGGTTTGATGATGCGACTGAATGATTCACGTGACCAGTATTCGACCCATCTTCCTGTCACCTGGGCGGCGTATGTGTGTGTGTGTGTGTGTGTGTGTGTGTGTGTGTGTGTGTGTGTGTGTGTGTGCGTGTGTGTGTATCAGCTCATTGTTAAGGTTGGCGCCAGAAAGAGGTCTTCAAGTGTTACCAAATCAGCATAGTTAGCCACAATTTGGCACATCAGCATCATTTCGGTAAAGATGTCTTTTGCTGTTTAAACAAAAAAAGTTCTATAATGATTGCAGTTGCCACAACGGGACTTCACTGCGTAAGGCTCCCACGTTCACTGTAATTTCTTCACCTTGAGACAATATCAAACATGAAATCGGATCACATCGTCTTGACTGGCCACGGCGTTTCGTGGTAGCTGCGCATCCTTTGGGGTTTGGCCCAGTTTCAGGGGAACACCTAAAGAGGTGCTCTTGCCATCGATTGAACGCGTGTATGACAATGCTGCTTGCACCCAAACGGCGCCGCGCCTGTTCGGGCCTTGGTTGTAGTGTATTGTGGATGCAAACATGTTTTCAAACAAACTTTCAATGTCGTTTTGCTTTGTTTATCTTTTCCTCAGGTCTGATACCTCTTCAGTTCTATTTTCTTGATGTCGACAGTTTCTTAAAGGGAAGGTAAACCCAAAGAGCAATGTGGATTGAGCGAAAGCAGCAACATTAGTAGCACACATCAGTGAAAGTTTGAGGAAAATCGGACAATCGATGCAAAAGTTATGAATTTTTAAAGTTTTGGTGTTGGAACCGCTGGATGAGGAGACTTCTAGAGGATATGACGTATGAGTGGACAACAATACAGAGAAAATATAAAGGAAATTCAACAAAAAAAAAATCACTTTTCTAGAATTATGAAAGAGCAATGGACCAACCGCTTTCAAAAAGCAGGGGGAATAATTGCTACCCTTAACATAACATTATGTCAATATCAAGTTGATGGAATTTGTAATTTTCATGAAAAATGGATTTTTGTAGAATTTTCTTTATATTTTCTTGGTTTTGTTGTCCACTCATACGTCATAACCTGTAGTAGTCTCCTCATCCAGCGGTTCCAACACCAAAACTTTAAAAATTCATAACTTTTGCATCGATTGTCCGATTTTCTTCAAACTTTCACTGATGTGTTCTACTAATGTTGCTGCTTTCACCCAAACAACATTGCTCTTGGGGTTTATCTTCCCTTTAAAAAACTTGTTGCATTTTGTAATGATGAGATTTTGCAATCAAAACTAATTGTCTGCTTGTTCCAACTATCAGGAGACGAGCTCTTTCAGGAATAGCTATCTATATAGCAGAAACCTAGTGTTCCATTACTATATAGGTGATGATCTATGCAAATGTGGGACTTCCTTGTTAGTGTAAACTGTTATGTATTAGAAAAGCAAAGTATATACTCTTACTTCGCACTGAGATTATAAGTCAGTGGTTTAAGCTCTGTACCCTAGTCGATGTCGATGTGGAAGACGAGTCATCCAGGTTCAACGTCACGAGCTCGACATCCTTGAGTCATGCAGCCCACGAGTAATACAGCTCACGAGTCATTATACAGCCCACGAGCTAGACACTATTATATGAACAAGGCCCACGAGCTATTCGGTCCACGAGGTGGACACTAGGCAAAAAAGACCCACAAGCTCGACATTACATTACGGGGCTTTAATTTGCGCATAGTGTCGAGCCCGAGGACCCTTTTTGCCTACTGTCGAGCTCATGGGCCTTATTTGCCTATAGTGTCGAGCTCATGGGCAATATATGACCCGTGGGTGTTGAGTTCGCGGGATGACCCCGACACCCATGGTGAGGTCTCCCCATGCCGGCGGCTGTGATTATACTCACTATCGCTGATTTCCAGCAGCTCGTTGATGATTTCACTGAGTTTTTGATCCGAAGGGTTTTCTCCCACGGATCGGAGCAGGAACCCGAGCTGTTTGAAGTGGACGAGGCCATTCCCTTCTCTATCGAGCAGCTGGAAGGCGTTCTTGAACACTAAAAATAAAAAGCAAGTTGATCTTATTTACTTTTGCCGTTTTGCTTGCTCACTTTCGTTTCCAATGATTATCATTCGCTTTAACTCTCATCTTCGCCTCTACTCATTCACAAGGACTTTGCTGTATATATTCCTTATTTTTATCCTAAAATTACAAAACCTGTCTTTCAAGGTCTCTGAAATATAATTTTACTGCTTCTATTATTCGTGATACTTCAAGGTATATATATCATGATGTTATTTTTTTTTATAACTGACTTATTCAAGGTCATAGGTGAGGTAAAACATAATCTTTTACATATATACGTATAATTCAAGAAGATAGTCGATGTTATCATCACCTTAATGACTTAACAAACCAATCATGTGAGTCAAATTTAGATGTAACAAATACAACTTGTTGTATTTTTTTTTATTAGACTAGCTCTTTCAGCGCAGTATTCAACTGGAGTCTATATCTCAACACTGTTTAACACTGAAATTTGGCTGACAGCAAAATTCAGCCCTAAATGACACTACCGAGCTAAATGGCGTGCAAACACTTCAACTCACAGCAATGCCAGATCTTGATCCAGCTTCAAGTGGTTATGACATTTACAAGAGTACCAGCGAGTAGAAATTTAATAGGGCCAAAATGATTGGACTTTGGTTAAAAAATACACACAAACACACACACACAAAACCCCGTCGCTTAAATATCACAATTCAAGAGTACTCCGTTTTCAGTGAATTTCAATATGAATTTTACAAGTCACAATAGACAAGAAAAAAATCCTTTAATTGCCTTTAATGAATGATATTTTAATGTCAATGATGCAGACTGAATGGTCCAAGGTTTCTCGAGGTCGACACTATTAATGAGTCCATTAGAGCCAATCACGAGGTCAGAACACTTAACAACTTTTTTTTTTGTTTCGAACTCCAAATTAATCATTAAAATCTGGCAAATGTTTGGTGTATACACGCGATTGCGTTTTTTTGAAATGTATATTTTTTATTCGTTGTATTTAGTATACAACTTTTTCAACAACTGCGTTGTTGACTGCTGTGGTAGAGGCATGTGGGAAGATTAGTTTTGGAGCGTATTCGTTTGTCTGCTTATTGTGTGTATGTTGTGTATGTATCTGTGCATGCATGCATGTGCCTGTACTAGTATGTAGCCTAATGATGTATGTAGTGTATAATAATGTGCGTATCGTTATGATAATTATGCAGGTATATATAGCAAACCTATGCCTGTATGTATGAATATGTACCTATGAGGCTATTTGTATGTATTTATGCCCGTGTGTATGAATTTAGGCTTGTACCATATGAAGCATGATTATATGCGTGTGTATACCATAATATATGTATGTACATGTAGATATGCATGTGATTGTATTCAATGTGTACATTAAGTTGTACAAATAGATAGGTGTATTTGTTTACATTCAGAATTCGTTTCGTACCTTCAATCTCCTCTTCCGTAAAGCGGTCGGCCTGTATGACACACAACACACAGAAATATATAGATAGAAAGATAGATAGACAGATAGATAGATAGATAGATGGATAGGGGGAGGAGAGGAGGGAAAGAAAAAAAGTTATAATAGAAGCCATTGCGTATAGTAATGAGGTAATTCATTTTGGGAATAATACAAGAATAAACCTATATATTATGTGTATACAGTCGTATCTTTGATCCAATGAATCATATCTGAAAAAATAGACAGGCACACACACACACACACACACACACACACACACACACACACACACACACATACAATCCAACAAAATATGAACAAATACGTTCGTTCGTCACAAACACGCACTATCTCTATAATCATATACGTGGTTGTATAAAGATTACTCAAGGGTTTAGAGCTTTACAACCAGGCGACAAAGGAAAGGGGTTATATGGATCCTGCAACCTAGTTACTGAACGTAGGTGAACCCATAGCAAAAAAGAAGTCCGCCATCGATCAGACGAATAACGAACCCGAACTAAATGCTTAAACCTCGGCCAACTTTGTTGACTATCGGCACAAGAGAGGGATTGTGCAATGAAGTTTGCTTTCAGAAGCTAAAAAGAAGGTCATCTCAAATAATGCAGGGGCTGGTGGAGTCACGGTTTGACACAGTTTAAAAAGATCATCAATTGTTAGCGATTCCCAAAACCTGACATTTAAAAGCTATCCATGTAGACAGAGCTGTATAATAGCTATTGTATCATGGTCACAGAGTAGGCTATACCTCCCTGGCTATATATAGTTACCAACAAGGACTATAAACCCTTTCCCCTTTCTCTCCGTCTAAATATCGATCTATCCTTCTATCTTTGTGTGTATATAGTATGTATAAACATAATTTTATTATGAATTATAAAAGATAAAAGGACAATGATAACGTATTACAATCTCTCTCTTTCATATTTTGTGTACTTATTGAATAAACACGTAAACTATTGAAAGTAAGACCCGCATCTTCATGCAGTATATACAATAAATGTATACGGTATATCTATCACCATATATATTTGAATGGACAAAAATGTAATAACAAAGTGTGTGTGTGTGTGTGTGTGTGTGTGTGTGTGTGGGTGTGTGTAGTATCCACTATCATTACTTTTTCGGGAAGAGTGAACTGTTAGAAACTTCCATTGTACAAGACTTACCTGCAGGTCTTCCGCAAAGAAGATTATGGAAGACAAGAGAATTATAATGAAAACCGATGGCAAAGGGGCACACAGAGCATCGCTGCTCACGACACGTTCATAGTGGATGAGATTTTTACGGCAAGATATACACCGCTGAGAAAAGAAAGCTTACATTCTTTTCCGAGGGCATTTAAGTCTCTTTATACTGAAGTGGTGAAGGACGATTAGCACACTTGATGCCTGTTATGTTTGCCAAGGAAGAGATTGTGCACCACTCGTGCGTAATCTTTCTCAGCCAGCCCTCTTATGACTGCGCAAGTGGTGTCTTAGCGTCTTTCGTAGTCGTTCTCATTATTTGCAGGTACGAGTTCTTCTTTCAGAATTAAATATGAAAAGAAACTAACAATTTTGATACTGCCTATATGCCAGTGAGTTCTTTGGATGAATTAACCTTCAGTTTAGTATTAATCCTACATAAAGAAATGTATGCTGTCTGGCTGAAAGAAAATGATGTGCGAAATACATTTTACACTTAAATAAAAGCATAAACATCCTCCTCCGTTTATAATACCTCTCAGGAGATCACATTGTTTTGAAAAATACTTTTATTCTTTTGTATGGTACTCTAAATGCTGACAAGTTTACCTTCTAATTTTACTACTGTGTGTAAGTAACAGGTAAAACAAATACTTAAGTTGATAATCAAGAAGGGTCCTGAGAATTTTCTAATTTTACCACTTTGTAAGTCACAGGGAAAACAAATATCCCGGCCAAATTCGCACTTTTTTCAGTCCAATTCCTAATTGCTGCATTCAATTTAGCACAATTAGCCTAGATAGCATGCTCGGTATTTCAATTTTATAATCTTTTCATTCAAATTTATTTTGGAGCATTCAAAATATCTTTAACATCATTCGAATCAGCACTTTTTCAGTTCAAATTCGTAAGACAAGCATCATTTCGCAAATTGTTCATTCAATTTAGCATGATATAGTCACGTGATCACGTATACGCTGCGCTCGTTTATTGGAATTCATTCTTGGGCATCCAATTTCGCATTTACTGCAGTCAATTTAGCATTCACGTTTATGCTTTTATTCCTTTCTTCATTTTCATTCATCATAGGTACTGTTTGCAAGCACCATGACATTTAATATTTTCGTATTCATTCTTTATTCTGATATCATCTTTGCAATAGTACTTTCAAAATATATGTAAGTGTTTATAATGTTCGATAGCATTATTTCATTCACAGATACATTAATCTTAAGTTTGTTTTGACATTGATTGGGAGAAGGAGGTTTCAATTTACATCGTTATTATTTCTTTCATCATGGATTCTGCATGTTTCATTATTTTCATTTGGTGAGTTGAGTTGAGTTTGAGTTTATTTATATTTAACCACGGTAAAAAAGGCTTGCTATCAGCTATAAGCTGTTTTTTCTGCAAGGCCGTGAAATGATAACAAAACATAGATATCATACAATGAAGAGGATGCACATAAAAAACACAAAATAATCATTACAAACGAACGCCAGAAAAATTGAAAAAAGTGCTATACTGCTTTGATCACCATTAGGAATAAAGTTCTTGGATCAGCTCCAGGCATCAATTTGTCAAGGTTATTACCCTCAAATGCTTCTATGATTCTTTCCCTGTCTTTTTAAGAGATACGCCTGTATCTAACTTGTGCTGCCATGACTGGACATGAGAAAGTGAAGTGAATCTATGGTACTTCTGCATGTATAGTTCTGATAACATGTATGAAGGAAAAGGGGCGTTACAGAACAACAAACTTGAATTGTTTAGGATCAAAGATACCTTGACTATATATGCTTGACAGTGTGTGGATGAACCAAAAATTCACACTTAAATACGTAAAATCACGGTTCTCATCTTTTCAAAATAGAAATAACGTTACGCCAATTTGAATGAACATGTTTGGAATTTGACTGTCTATACGCGAAATTGAATGACTGAAATACCATTTGCCGCCAGTGCTGGCGAATTTGAATGACTGAAGAGCACGTCCCAATTTGAATGCCCGTTTTACGAATTCGAAAGGCACATGTACGAATTTCATTGATCGAAATGCTAAATTGAACGAACAAGTTTCAATTTTGAATGACAGAATGTGTAGTGACCAGGATTTTTGCTAAATTGAATGAACCTTTTTATATCAAATGGACTGACAAAAGTGCGAAATTGGCCGGGAAAACCTATACTTAAGTTGATAATAAAGAAGGATCCTGAGAATTTTCCGCCGTCGACAAAGTGTTAACGTCTGGCACATTCCCTCGTGGTTTTTTTTTTTCAATCTCTGCTTCTGAAAAATTCATCCCTGCAATTGTCCCTCTTTGTGTTTGTTCGTATAATATGACTATCATATAATATTATGATATCTGACAGTTTTTTGTAACCTGATCTTTGTCCTTCTCATGTTTTACCGTTGCCTCTTGTACTCTTGACATTCATCCTCCGACATTTTTATCCCTGTCATTTTTACTCTTAATGACACCCCCCTAATACATTTACCTCTGAAATTTAGCCCTTGACATTTTCATCCCTGACATGTTGCCCCTTATATATATATATATATATATATATATATATATATATATATAATATATATATATATATATACTCTTAAAACATCCGAGTCAGAACTGACGTCAGAACTGACCCGAAACTGGGTCTGTTGGGGTCACACACCGTTCCGGGTAAAAAATGACTTGAAATACCACGAATGGGGTCACCTTGACCAAATTCATGACTCTGAATGGGTCATATCTGACCCCATTCCTTGTCATTTCTGACCCGGAACGGTGTGTGACCCAAACGGACCCAGTTCCGGGTCAGTTCTGACTCGGATGTTTTAAGAGTGTAGATATATACATACATGTATATATATATATATATATATATATATATATATATATTTACCACCGTCATATTATTACCCATGAAGTTTTACCACTGACATTCTTTTTTCTTGGCATTGATTACTCATAACTTCATCGTATGTAGTTGCAATGATGGAAGCTACACACAGAGAAATTACGGTTCTAATTTGCACCCTAGAGGGTGCATATCGTTGTAACACCAGCGGCTCCATTTAGGGTTCTATTTTTAGGGGTGCTTATTTAGCACCCTATATTTAACACCATATATGGTGCATATTTGCACCCCTCCATTGGGTTCCCTTTCTGCACCCAATAGGGTTCATATCGTTGTAACACCAGCGGCTCCATTTAGGGTTCTATTTTTTGGGGTGCATATTTGCACCCCTCCATTGGGTTCCCTTTCTGCACCCCATAGGGTGAACAAAAATTCAGGTGCAAATTTGCACCCTTTCTGGTTCATATCGTTGTAACACCAGCGGCTCCATTTAGGGTTCTATTTTTGGGGGTTCTTATTTAGCACCCTATATTCAACACCCAAAAAGGTGCAAATATAGACCTCTATACAGGGTTCCTCTTCTGCACCTCATACCTGCACCCATTATGGTTCATATTGTTATTGTTGTAATTTTGCACCCTATGGGGTGATAAAGTCACCGCAATATAGGATGCAATACAATTTGCACACGTCTCTATATAGGGTTACCTTTCTGCACCCCATATGGTGAAAATTATAACCTTTTTGTTAAAACCAAAATAATTATATACTGGATGCCTTCACTAACTTCACAAACAATTACCTAAGGTCTACTGGATGCCTTCACTGACTTCACAATTAACTAAAGTAACACTCCAGACATGAAGCAAAATAGCATGCATACAGTAGATTTACACACAGTTTCTCAGTCAATTAAATCCACAATCTTTCGAAAACTGAAGTCAGAGACTTCAATTCAACAACAAATAGAACATAAACATGATGAATACAGTGCATACTTACATATAGATTATTAACATTTTAATATATGTCTCATGGAAGAGGGACAATTTAACAGCGATTTTCTTTTTCATGGTTTACTTTAAAGTGAACATGAAATATACATTGTATTTCTACAAATTCTTATACGAGATGCATGTTTTGTCATAAAAAGGGCAATGTAAATCCAAAATGTATGAAATTTGGTCAGTGCATTGAATAAGAAAAATAATATTCGTTCTTTCCATCACATGATTACCTTTTCTTCTTTTAAAGGAAGTTACCACATTGACAAAAAGCACTAATTCTTTTTATTAAAAAAATCCCTGAAGCTTGCGCAGAGTAATAGTAAACTATGTGACAAATATCTTTCACATTGTCCTTCTACTTCTAGAATGGATCATAGATATGCACCTTGAATTTACCGGTACATCTTACGGTAATCAAAAGCACCTTTATGACGCTCTTAGACATTAACAGCGATATGTCAACTCTGATTGCTGGTACACAAGTTATTGCCAAAACAATGAAGGGTATGGCAAAGTTCTGTCATATATATTTGAAACTCACTACTTGTACTGACATATTCCATCCAATTCCAAGATTGAGAGCTTGCAAATGTGCCCCATTATACAATTAGTATACTTCACATTTTGTTTTTCATATATAATTACACCAATGATAAGAATGGTGAAAAAAAAGAATAAAAAAATGAAGAATGCACATCTAAATTTGGTTACTTTTTTATGCACACAGCTAAAGATATGTCCCAGTTATAAATCTTGGGCAGAATAGCACATCTAAAAACACTTTTCATTGCATCAAATTAACATTAACAATTCCACAGAAAATGTAAACTCAGAAAGGGAAAATAAGGTTAACCAATCAGTGGTATTACAAACTGGACATAAAGAGGAAGGAATATGTCTTGTGAGACAAGTTTAAAAACAAATTTTTTGATACATTGTGGGTTTTTTTTTCAAGCGATGGAAACAAGAAGCACATTGTACTCAGAAGACCATAAATATAATTACACAATGTATGCAGTTTAGCCCCAACATTCAAAATATTGTAAAGAGCAGTGGATTTTTCACATTCATAAAGCAGGTATTGGTATTGGCACCATCACAAGCATAATGATCAGAAGCAAAATATATCATTATTACTATTGTTATTATTATCATCATTATTATCATTATTACTATTACCATTAATATTTTACAGATTTATGATCATGCATGAGAAATACCTCAAGTGTTGATGTATACAGTCTCACAACTCTTCCAATCATTTTAACACTTAATTTTCACCAAACCTTACACAAATATATCAGCACTTTATACAACCTACTTAAAGAAAGCTTAAAATTATAATCAGAGTTAGAGGGCAAGTCCACCTTCATATAGACCTACATGTGGATTGAGTGAATGTGCTGCAATAAGCCAGTCCGGAGATAGCTCATGTGCACAAAGGTACAAATGACCTTTCATTTTTCTCAGTTGGTTAGGCACTTCACTCAACTCAAAGTGACATAATGCAGCAGCTTGCCCACCATAGCCATTTATGGAACTCATATTCAAAGAAAGAATGAACCTAACCAGTGTAGATGAAGTGACCAGTATGGTTCGTCAATCAACACTTAGGGAATCATCTATTTTATCAAGAGCTGTTTTGAATATGTTAACAAACTTTTTTTGTGTGTTAACATTGCCAAATACCAGGCTTGCTGTCAAGTGGATGTACTGGCAGGCACCATTTATAAGGATTCCATGAATAATCCTAGCATTACAGATGCTTATCTCAGTGAAATTAAAAAAACAACCTGTCTCTCGGTACAAATAACCTTTTTTTTTCGCACATGCTCAAACTGGTACCCCGAACTGGCTTATACGATAAGAACACATCAGTAAAAAAATTGAAAAGCGGACATTCAATTCAAAAGTTAATAATCTTTAAATCATTTGTGCAGTCGCATGCGTAGAACAATTCAAGGAAAACCTAAAGAGAATTTCACATTTCTTTTCTCTTAGGAAAAACATGCACATTTCCTCGACAAGTCACTGACGTAAGGGCAATGATAATAGTTTCTGCCTTCTTAAAGAGTGAAGTCCAGTGTTCTTTTATATGCAAAAAAAGTAGATATGATATGTTGAGTTTTCTCAGGTTTTGGAACAAACTCTATTTTTCAATCCTTATATTATACATAAAGGGTTTGTGAGAAAATCATGCTTTTGTCAAGTGTCACAAAGCTACTCCACTTATGACATTGCATTGCCAGAGATTGCCCAAAATTGACATACATTGTGTGGCTGTCTACTACAAAAAACATCAGGCGACTTATTATTTTTTTTTTTTTTTTGGTTCTCTACTTAAACAATCAATTCAAAGTGTGCAGGTGTTGTTGAAGCACTGAGGCTATCGATGGTGAAGAAATATCTAAAATATGAACAATACAAACTAACCCCATGTTGTATAGTATGAAATATAATGGAAAGCATACTTTGAGTATTTTATATCCATTAGCAGATTCATATTTTCATCCATAATCCACCCCCCAAAAAAAAGAATAAGATAAAAGTGAATAGAAGTCAAGTTCTCTTAAGTTCGTTCTCTTGTATTTTTCTATTATATATTTCTTTAGAGTATTCTTGTAAATATTCAAGGCCAGTGCATTCTAAGAAAGGGAATAACCTGACAACAGTTTAAAAGACAGAATAAATAGTTATCATTATCTATGAAATTAAACATTTTCACATATATTTTGCAAAAGAAAAATGCTAATCTTCATTTCATGGAGTGGCTTCATGCTCACCCTCGGCTAAAAACAGGGAGTTGATTACTTTCTGGATTAAAATGGAAAGATGTTTCTAGAGCCGTGGTGTTTAGCAATTTTAATGGGGGGGGGGGAGATTCAATGTGACCCGTCTCAAATTTTATATGGTTTAAACATACATGACATATTATAGGAGTCTCATTATTATGCCTCCACCCTGAATGGTGCCGGAGGCATATGTTTTCAGGTTGCCTGTCTGTCTCCCGGTCTGTACGGATGTATCTACGGAAAAATTGATGGGCTTTCATCAAACCTGGTTCAGGGATACTACATGATGCTGATGATCTTATTGGCTTTTGGACTATATCTGCTAAAAGTCAAAGAAAATTTGAAAATAACTTTTTTGCTACTTCTCTAGTCAGGGAAATCGGTGTACTCGTGTGTACTGGTTGGTTGGCGCATTCAGTTGGGTACAGCAAGGTTTCATCCTCTGCTTTCACAGGAAAGCCGACTCCCAACTTCTTGTTCTCGTAGTCAAGGTATATCTGCTCCTCTGCTTCAGCAACCTGCAGCTTGGTCTCATAGCTAATCTCATCTTACGCTGCATAAGTCGAAACTCCTCGAGCTCTAGTTTTTGATGCGTTTCTATAGCAGCTGCTTCAACTGCCAAATAGTATGCCCTTCAGGCCATCACTCTCAGAAGAACTGGCATGGCTTCCACACTGACTCAACGAGGAACCAGGATTGACATCCTGAACATCTTCCATCTCCAGCTCTGGCATCCTATATGGCTCACCAGTCTCTCGAGGTTGACCTGCATCACTCATCCTGAAGACCATTATTGAACTTGATGCATAGTGAACTCGATGATAAATAATCAATCAAACACAGGTCCCTTTGGCCCAGTATGAGACCAAGCTAACACCATGCATCAGCATGGATCAGCAAGGTTCAACCTGTAATTGAATAAAAAAAAGTTCAACATACAATCAATATTGGAATAGGCCTACATGTATCTACCTGCTAAAGTATGGGATCAAGTGGTTGTACTTCTGAAGTGATTTACCGTTTACATTACATACCTTGTTTGTGTGACTAATATTTTATGTCATGTCTAGCACATGCAACTTCTCCAGTGGATATTATCTAAATTCACATATCGTGTATCATTGCTTATGCTCTGTGACTATGGCATTGCTAATTTATAACACACATTCTAGTTTCATTGATAGACAACAAGGAGTTAAGGCCAACCTAAATTTTCTGACTTCAATCTTCATACATGTCTTAAATTCTCCTAAATGAACCAGGAACACTATTTTTCTTCATTAGGCACATCATACATGCATACATCGTTCTTTCTGTCAACTTCACAGAAACCAATATCCAACTGAGCCTCAACTCGGCTCAAACGTAATAATTCCCATTAACGAAAATGATGCGACTATATCCGGTCACCTATTTACGTACATACCTTGGTAACTGCGTCCAGCAGCCCCATACGCATAGCGTAATTACGCTATGCGTATGGGGCTGTTGGTCGTAGTTAGTACCTTGGTTGAGGCTTTCCGTATTACCGTGCACTTTCATTGACTTATTCGCTATGCTTTACTGTAGGTATGATCGCACTTCTGACATGTTAGTACACATGTACCTCGATACAACTCTTTCGCATCAGTTTTCACCACTCAGCATTCTATGAGCATAATTTACACATATCATCATCGATTACTGTGAAATATTTTCAACGGAATTACAGTACAATTATCTACTCACAACGTTTGGCTCATCAAAAAGATTAATTCATCACCCCAACCTCACGGTCGTCTGTCCATTCCAAACGAGGAACTTCAGTAGTATGCACGTACGTATACCGCGCGACCTACGGCGTGGCGTGCGCATGCAATTTTAGCTTTGCCATTGACCAAGTGCTCAACGGTCCACGCGTGCACGCATAATACGTGTACTTGTACTCGTTTGCTTTCTCTCTATGATAACGTCATTGAAATGATATTCTTGATCCCGGTGCGAGAAGAAAAAACAAATGTTTAATTCAAGTAGTAATTTTTTGAGTACAGTATTACTGATGATACTGTTACTCTTTAACAACGTGTAGTTATATTTTCAAATAAAAATATACGATAATATCCAAAAATAGTGTGGCATTTTAAGCAAACACCATTCAACACCCACATGTCAGCTTTCGGGAAAGACTATGGAATGGTTCCAAATTCGAACCCTTAAGACTTGGCTCCCTTTAGGGTTCGGATTTGCACCCCTACATCCATCCCGAACCCTATAAGGTGCCACGTAGTTAGATTTGCTCGTAGGGTGAAAATAAGAACCCTAATAGAACCCTAATTTCTCTGTGTGTAGTGTCTCAGTGCTACCCTCCCCACGCAAAGTGAAGGTAAGAATGCTCATGAGAATTCGAATTAAAATCTTCAGTTCAGATTTAGTAACGCCCGAACGAGGGCACACATGCATAGGGTTTTGTTCCTCACGAAAAAAACAAACAAACAAACAAACCGCACCCGGATTTGATGGATGGGGTACTATCGCTCTTAAAAGAAATTAGCATTTGCTCACTAAGCTGCCTCGTATACCGCCTCACAAACCATGACTCGTTTCACCTGCCCTACAAAATAATGACCAACTTTGCTGAAGGTCTCGTGATAGAACAACTATTGTGCGACATGCACTTTAGACGAACCGGATCCAAAAGAAAATGTGAGTCACAGGTTCAACCCCTCTATTGATGAACCTGCAATAAAGTCTCAAGAGGAAATTGACCTGGTTAAACCAAAATTAATGACTTACCATATAGCAGTATCTGTTGTAAGGCATTGCGTAAAAATTACAACAGGAATCCAGCAATTCTATTGTTCATACGGCTGGATAAACCCTACCACATGTATAATAGGCATTTATTTACTACTGGAAAACATGTATACTCGTTTCGTTCGTTTTTATCCCTAACTCATATATTAGAATTACTTTAAAGCATTAAAGCTGGGTTTTTGCTTCACTGATCTGCAAATGGTAAATAATGCCTTTAAAGTCCCCGTGTCGTCATGTGGATAAAGAGACTACTGCACTTCATGACCAATGGCGTACTCATTATGGAAAACAATATGAAAAAAATATAATAATAATTATAATTATAATTAGACAAATTTGTATAGCGCAGCTACTATGTAAATATACTCTACTGCGCTGTGATGTAACAGAGCTCCTGTCACTGATTAGACACACGAAAAATAAATAACAAATTAATCAAAGGCTTCTGAAAAAAGATATGTCTTCAATAAAGATTTGAAGACAACAAGTGATGAAGCCTTCCTCACTTTCTCAGGTAATTTATTCCAAAGTTTTGGAGCAGCACAGCTGAAGGCACAATCCCCTAAAGTTACTTTCGTTTTTAAGTGAGATTGCTTTAGAAGCAACTTATCCTGTGTACTTCGTAAATTATATAAAGAGAATTCAACATATTTTCACTTTTAAAGCATAATGAAAGAGCACTCGACTTACAACATAAGTCAGTAATAATAACCTAAGTCAGTAACATCTCGCTGGAAAGTGTTCTTTGCATGAAAAATTAATTTTTTTGTGGAATTCTCCTTATATTTTGTTGTTGTCCAATATGGCGTAATGAAGCGAGATAGTATTCTTATCCAGTAATAACGGCACCGACATTTCGAAAATTCATGAACTTTTGATTTGATTGTCCAGTTTGCCTCAAACTTTCACTGATGTCCTCTTCTAGTAGTATTGCTGCTTTCACCCAAACCACAGTTACTGATTGGGCTTTGGTTCCCTTTAATATTTCACAATTGAAAACGGTCTTTGTCAGTCTAGGTCTGGTCATACATTGTATGTACAGACAATTAAGGTCTGTAATACAGGCATAGTCATTGCCCACATAGTCAACACAAGCAATGTCGACGACAGTTGTTCCTTGTTAATAGGCCTACCAACATTCACTGGCGATACCATGTCCATACATTTACAGGTACTTCGCTCAGAAACCCAAGGTTCCCAGGCGCTTGTGTCACAGTCACGGCAGTCATATCTTATTACTCTTGTGCTTGGAGTCCTTACGCTGGTATTGAATAATGACACTTATTAGTCATACGGGTATGTCATAAGATACGTCTATATTATGGGTATATCTTAGAGCTATATTGCGTAATGTCCGAGAAAGGTCTCTGATAGAGAAGTACTACACCAGGACAAGGCGACTGCAGACAATTATCATAGTGGAGAAACAGTGATATGATGTATATTTATATGCTCGTGAATTAGAACTACATATACCACAATAAAACAAGGTGCGATGTGATGTCTTGCAAGTCCAACACGTACGACTGTGGAGCAATGATTTTCCTTTTTGTATAGTTGTTGAAAGTATGCTACGGAACACACATCAAACCACTTCGCTACGCATGTTTTACCGGAACATGTAATGACCATGCATGTCAGGGCTTTGGAGGGTGGAATCAACCTACATGCCTGTACTATAGCCTAATTTGATAATAATACCGTATGTCTTGCTTCTGGGAACACTCTGACCTGTCACTATCAGCAATAGCGGATATACTCGCAAGTATAGGTCCTGTCCTCGACTGCCTATGTTTTAATCCTTCTGAATGAATATCTTGTTACTTAGTAGTTGGTTCATCAAAAGTTGATGGAATGTCTCAGTAATTTCACTGTGTTCCTGGTTGTTAAAATGTTATTTGTTGTGCCTGCAATACCCAGTGTTAAGGTCCTAACAATATGATTGACCTATCACAGAACCTCTTGCTCTGGCTTATTGTGGACGGCGATGCCGAGTGTAAAATCGGACCTACGGACCTGAATAGTTAGACACAATTAAGAAACTGACTAGACTTGATCACAAATAGGCTCCGACATGCATCGCATCAATCACGTAATCTTCTTTTTTTTTTCTATCTCTCTCTCTCTCTCTTTCTCCTATCGGACCTTAAGTGTGGGATAGACGTTAATACACGGCCGATATGCCACTGTGTACACTATAGCAATAAAAATACAGATGGCATCTTTCTCATGTTACACATTCCCATCAATCATGGAAAGTAGTTAGTAATTACATTTGGAAAATAATGGAAATATCCAACTACCAGATATAAATTCAAAAATATTGAAGACATTGCCATTTGAAAAAGGCGAAAAATGTATCCGCTTGGACACCAAATTGCAAAAGCCTTGAAACTTACCATTGCACTTCAATAGGAACCACCAACAGCAACACCTCTTCTATACCGCTATCAAGCAGTTAAAAGGCAATGCTGAGATAGAGGCCGTTGATTCTAGTACTTCATAGAAGGGGATTATGGGAGCTCCAAAGAGATACGAGTTCAGAGACACATGTAGTTGTTCCGATGAATGCGCAACATGCGCATGCAAGGAAGCGAGTTGTTTACAAATACTTTTTTACACCGCTTTTAAACAATTTGTACCTGGACCACCGGTCTACTGGTGACTTGCCGAACAACTGGCACAGTCGTTGCGCTGGTGCAAACGCTGTTAGTTATAGCAGCGGTCGTTTCGTGCTGAGCTTGCTTTGGCAATGAAGATTCTATTCGCACGTACCAGTAACTCTTTGTGATGGTGCCTAAACTACCATCACATTTCGCTCTGGTGGTCTCGGCTCCATTTTAGTTTCATGGACTCTTATAGGGCCTACATACATCACATACTCATGTGCTCTCTTTTGCGTATATTAAAAGCATGGCTTACTTCACGCATGAAATTGATGTGGGAAGAGAGACAGGAAAAGACCAAAAGTTGTAATTTACAGAATCACTCCTATAACTCCCCCTGAAAAGCAATGTTCCTTTGGTAACAAACGAACACTCTTGTTGGATTTGATGAATTCCATGGATACGCCTGCCTAATCATACTAATATTTCTCTTCAGGAGGGAAAAGAGCCTTTGTCTAAGTGATTCAAGTTATGTACTTTTTTGATATGAGCTCGTGGCACGCTCATAACATCAATAGATAGTAATTAATGCATGACATCGTGGTATGCCTCCGCCATAATACATGGCTTCCCAATATCCCGTCTAAAGTATATGGCTTGACAATGTGTGACAACATTTTCACAAATGTGTTGAGTGTTTACTTTCCTTGAAATAGGTTTAATTTCTATGGATGGCTACAATCGTATATTGTTTAAGAGAACATGTATTCGGGGATTTGAGGATTTTCACTTGCCCTTTGACCCCTTTATTAAGTTTATTATGCATTGAGTGATCTCCAAAATATAGAGCAAAGGTGTAATTTCAGCATCAATTAATAGAATTTTAGTATTTTAACCTTACCTTTGACCCTTGAAGTTTGATCCGAGCATGACCCTAAACTTCCCAAGAGCATGAAGAGAATCACTGTCAGGCAGTACATGCCTAATGTACTTAGTTTCACATACGATGATACCTCCAGGAACTTCCGAGATATGGATGAAAAAGTGAAATGTAGCATTTTCACTTGACCTTTGACCTTTTGACCTCACACCTTTTGGCTTAAAACTTTAGAGAATCTCTATCTGGTAATACATGTATACACTAAATTTCAAGAAAATAACTTTAGGAATTGCGATAGATAAGGGGGAAATAGTGAAATTTTGAGGATTTGACCTTGACCTTTGACCATTGAACCCATGACCCCAAGAGTCCCAAAAGGGTCACTGTCAGGCAGTACATGTATATGTAGGCCCTCTTTCTTCCATGAACATACCTAATAGATAAGAGATAGCCATGTTATGTAAAAAACGTGAAATTTTAGCATTTTTACTTTGACTTTTGACCCCATGGCCCAAAACTTTCCCCAGAAAATTTTTATAGGGTTGTACATGTATGCACTAAGTTAAGTGACATTTTGAGTATCTGACCTTGACTTCTGACCTTTGATCTTGAGCAAGTGCACCCACAAGTTGATAAGCGCAACTCATGCATAATTATGTCAAGTTTCATTAGGATACCTTAAACGGTTTTAGTTATTTTGTCCACAAAGTTGATTACGGACGAAAGGACGGACAGACGGAAAATCCAAAAACACAATGCCTCCGGCGACACTTCGTGGCGGAGGCATAAGAATGTGTCGCACACATTTGATACTTCATCTCGTCATAACTTCCGGAAAATATGAAAGGTTTTGAACAAGATATTAACTAAACCTTCCAACTTGTAAGACGTACTTAGTACATCATCTATCTACTAGGGGGCCCACAAAGTTTTCGTGTGTGTGTGTGTGTGTGTGTGTGTGTGTGTGTATGTGTGTGCACGCGCGCATGAGTTGGGGATCATCTTTTGTTTGATCAACGTTCAGAAGGACTCAAATTAGTTCATCTTCTACCATTTGGAATTTTCTTGCAATACCTCAAAAGGGTCTGCCAAGAAACTTGTGTAGCTGACGCGATTGCCAAGATGATAAGTTATTTTGGAATATTTTGAGATCAAAAGTATAAAATGATAGAAGTCGCTGTACTCAACTTTTATTCTTGAATTGCCCTTCCCGTCTGGAAATGGGTAGGTAGAACCTTGCGTAACGATAAATCGTGCCCTTCCAACGTGAAAATGAGGAATATACTTTTGGACAGATGACAGAGGAAATTACACTCCATATAACAGAATTACGATTAGAAACATACAAAAGATATTTATTGACGTATGTTCATCTTTGATTTATGTATAGAATAGAAGATTTAGTTGTTTGGGTTTTTTGTTTTTGTTTTTGCAAATAGGGTAAAGGAAGGTTTGAATGAGATTATTTTAGGTGATAAAGTTGGTTTTATGAAGGGAAGGAAAGCAGGGGAGGCCATGCATCAAGTGTCGTGTAATGATACGAGTTTGCTTACTACTTGTCATGAGTTGCCCGGTTTTTCTCTTGGCTATTGATATTGAAAAACATTCGACTCGGTTTCGCATAATTTTCTACAAAAGTTTGTATTTCTTTGGATTCGGCCCTTCATTTCTAATAATCATAGTTTGGCATAATGTATCCAAAATGTTATAAGGTGTGTGTTTTAGATAACCAGAATTCAAGTCGTTATCTAACATAAAAAAGAGGAGTTCGACAAGGCGTCCCACTTTCTCCCTATTTGATTAATCTTTGTATAGAAATAACGTCATTATGATATGATTCGTCACGACAATTTACAAAAATGATTTTGTTTCGGAGATAAGGGTGTAAATCAAGTATGATATATGCAGATGACATGACTGTTTTTGTTCGTGATATGAGTCAGTTCGAAAGATCAAATAGTGCGTATTGTAATTTCCAAAGTTATATATCTGGCATCACTTCACAACAGTGGCAAGATGAGTTTATTATTAATTAGAGGAGTTGGTGTTTAACTTTTTTTTTTTAATGCAGGGGTTACCAAAAAATAACTCAGAAAATGTGACCGTGCATCACAAACTAACAAAAAGTCGCAAGCCCTGATTTCACGTGAACACTAACAAAGTTGAAAAAGGTTGACCTATATAGTCAATCTTGAGTGTTTGGTATTTTCTGACAGAGCAATTCTTCTACGCTATCCGAAAGTTCAGGATCATGAAAGGAATAGGAAATTGTGTTTTTTTCTAGAACACCTTTGCAGTGTGCTTTGGTAGGTCTAAGAGGCCCTCTTTCATTTCTCAAGAACACTTTACACACTCTTCACCTTCAACTCTAATAACTTTTGAATAGATAATGCTACTGCTTAGAAAGTTGGTGTAAGTCATGGATTGTACAGCGTGCTGAATTAGAGCTTAATCTGATAATATTTTCATTGTTGTTGCAAGGGAGTTTAAACCTCCTGTTTTGTCCCATTCATTGTGCATAACACAGCTTGGTGAGATTAAGCGTTTGAATAGACCCTAAACTTCAGAGCACTTTTTTTTTTCTCGTAGTATCCCACACTTTCCCGGAGTGTGTGCTTTCTTTCCGATATTGGTGAGGAGAATCCATTTGAATTTAGGTATACATCATTTTAAAGCCTACAATGTAAAAGCTGCTATTTCAGAATCTGCCTTTGAGTAAAATCCATATCTGGCGACTTTTTGTTGGTTTTGTGTTCCCGGGTCAATAGATTATAAGCAGAATGATTTGAAAATGATGAATTTAATCGTTAGTTAAAGCATATATTATATAGATATTGATTTGGATAAAGGGACATCTGACAGAGGAAGAGAATATGACACGATAGCAGTCTTTTTGAGTTTGCCACAAGAAATCTTGGTCAGAAATATATATTCTCTTTTATTAGATCTGTAAAAATGTGCCGTGCGTGTAAATAGGAAGTCTATCAGTGTTGAAGGCAAGTGCATATTCCATGATAATTACTGTATAGGAGAGGTGTGTACAGGTTCAAGTATATAAGAGGAAACAATGGTGATCTGAAGTGTGATATATATTTTTTTTTAATGTATTTTTGGATATAAATGAGACTGTTGTCATTGACAGAAAAAGAATAATCTATAAGCATCTTCCTTTGAATATAGGAAGATGAACATGTTAAAAGAAATAAGATGAAGGGATTAAATTGATTTCATATTCTGTTGAGGGAGAACAGTAGAGGTAAAGTATATCAGTTCGAAACAGATTTGCTCACAGTTTTGGAAAAGTGTTATAATTAGCACAGAATTTGGTGAATAAGGTGAATTGCCTTAACCAAAAACTGAAACATGTAAAGAATGTGAGTTTGTTTAATCTCAGCTAAACGTTTGATATAAATAAATGAACTTGAACTTGATATTAGACATCACGTCAAGGCATTAAAATGAGACGTCATTATATTGAAAACAGAACGAAATAATTATCAACAAAGTTAAAAAGAAATGCTTGCTTATACCAGCTCTCAGCAAAAGGCAGACCTCCCTGCTGAGAAATGACAGTTATCTATGGTTTATTGCGTCAAGTCAGTCATCAAATTCACGCACAATACTGCTGAAGGATCTTGTATTCAAGCGATAGTTACTCCCTGGGGTCACTTCTCACAAATCACTTCTTCTCGAATAAGGCAATTGCTTCACAATAAGTTCACAATAACTGTTATTTCAATCCATTTTCTGTCTTTTTTCTCATGCCCAAATAGGATTTTTTTTTGCTTATGTAAGGAGGCATGTTTTCATCACCCGATTTTGTGTGTGTGTGTATTTGTGTGTGTGTGTGTGTGTGTGTGTGTGTGTGTGTGTGTGTGTGTGTGTATGTGTGTGTGTTGGTGGGTGTGTGTGGTTGGTGTGTTGTTTGCGTTAAGTTACCGGTGATCTGTTGTGGACATTTAGGTGTGGGAAAGCGAAGTGGAGCAAAAAAGAGGGTGATCCAATTTCAAGTGAGCTGACAAAAAGACATCGTACAATATACCAGCAGATCTACACAGTAAGAGTAATTTTTTTTCTATCATGGTTAGAGAAAAGAGGCCCTACATCGGAAAAGATTGTAAGAAAGACTGTGAAATATGGGAATGAGGAAAAACAGGTTAACTCCGAAAAGTAATGTTTCTATAGAAACGCATCTGCACAAATCAGAGGATATTGAACTCTCCGCAAGAATTCATGAAGACATTTAGCGTTTACTTTGTTATCGTCTTTTTCCCCTGCAAAGTGATATAGAAGTAATCAATTATGGTGTTTCCCATTATCAATGGTTTCAAATAAGAAAGAGGTTACAGCTCGTTATTCCGAAGGTTCGTTATTCCGAAGGCTCTTCTGTCCGAAGATTCGTTATTCCGAATGTTCGTTATTCCGAATTTCATTTTCGGATTAACAAATCTTCGGAATAACGAACCTTCGGAATAACGCCACAAATGTTCGGATTAACGAACCCCTTTTCATTTTCGAATTAACTAACCCCTTTTCATTTTCGAATTAACTAACCTCTAGGTATAGGGAATTTGTGTGTATTGGATTAACGAACCTTCGGAATAACGAACAGCACCCTAAGAAATCACGTGTAGCTACGGTAAAATCAAGACTGAAGAGATGGTGATTGTATCTTATTGTGTATCAAGGGATTTTCATTCCATAAAATTGAAAGCAGTTTTTGTAGGCGGTTCCAAGTGTCTGTGCGTGTGGGTATTAAGACTTAGATGATTTTGGAAAGGTGTATGATAAGCATGCACGTGATTGGGTGCGTGTGTATGTATGTCCAAGAAAAAATAGTATACAATCTCTTTGGGTGCGTCATTAGCGGCGTGACTGCACCGTAGAACGAACAATTGCACGCCTCACCGTTTAACTGTAGCTTTAATGGTCACTTTTGAAAGGGATCACTTAACCTGTATAGAGCGAGAGAGGGTGACACAGCCAGCCGAAAATGTTTGCAATCACACGCCACAAAGATGTGTGTGTGTGCAAGTTTTCTTTCAATTTTCATTGCGTAAGTCCTATCATTTTTAAATCATGTTAATAACAACATCGCATTTTGTCACTAAATGAATTTTTTTGAATTTACAAACCATATCTAATTTTCGGAATAACGAACTTTATTTCAGATTCGGATTTAATACCGAACCTTCATTTTCTGATTTGAACATTCGGAATAGCAAATCTTATTTCATTTTTAGGAATTACGAACATCCGGAACAATGAACTGTAACAGGATAAACGCAGCGGCAAGATATAAATTCTAGACTTTCTGCTTACAAATTCACAACCGTAAAATATCATGCATTGGACCAATGTACTTCAACAAAATGCAGAGAGAAAGATAAAAGTGCAATTCCACTTTACGTTCATGTGATCTAAAACGTTCAAGTTGAGAGAGAGAGAGAGAGAGAGAGAGAGAGAGAGAGGTAATACCATGCCGTCTAAGTGGTAAAGGTTCCTCCAAAGTTGGGCCTTAGATGTAGAATTGATGAGATTTTAAACTAACTATTAAAAAAAGACTTGAAATTTTTTAAGTTGAAATCAATGATCACTGGTGATGCAGTGATGTCATCATCTTGACAACCTTGACCTGGACGCTGGTCTTATGTGAATTTCAGGAGGGGGTTACTTAAGGTCAAAGACAAGCATGCATTTTATTTTTTGTATTGTTTTGTGGTAAAATCAACTTGCAATGATGAACTTAAGGGCACTGAACTGGTTATGGTTGCGACTGACCAAAAATATCATTACATTATAGAATATTCTTTTGCACAAACTTGTGGTAGAATAATAAATCAAAAGCTGATGACACTATTTATCAAACCTCAGCTAAATTGCATAATGCAGTCGAGACCAGTATTACTGTACTACATATTGAAATGCCACAACTGTCGTATTTTGTGCCCTATGACAACAAAACCTACCATTTTTTGCTTAATTTAACTCTATCAAATTGAGCTTGGCCATGGCCTGACATTGTACTTTATGCGAGAGGCATGAAAAGCTATTAAACGTCGTCACTTTTTGTCTACATCGTCAAGTACAGAGGCTAGGTAAAACGTGAACAATGGCAAACAGTACACGAACCCTTTGGGAACTCCGAACGAGATTGCAGGGTAGAGATTTTGTTCCTCTGAACTGTGCAGGTAATCAGTGCATGACGTGAGAGATTGAAACGGTTGCACAAAATTACTGAAATTTGTATGCTAGTCCTGGAGATCATGTGACAGGTGTGTGGTCTCTTATAACGTGATTCAAATGTCGGGCCATCAAATTTCGAAAACGGTTGTCTTTTGCTGTCCCGATCGGACATCTAAGATCCAATATAGATTGTTCTCTTGTTTCTGGCCACTATTTCTTCTTTGGGGCCACCAAAATTTCAGAGCTTAAGCTCTTAATGACCCAAACGATGGGATGCAAGAGGTGCATGGGGTGTCACAAGTTCGACACACACTATTAATACAGCCCATGACTTCGACACTTAGCAAATAAGGTCCGTGAGTCCGACACTAGACAAACAAAGACCACGAGTTCGACACTTAGGAAAAAAAAAAGCCAATGAGTTCAACACCTGGGTAAAAACGGCTCACGAGTTAAACATCACATAATGTCGAACTCTTTGAGCCGTATGACTCGTGGGTGTCGGTCTCGTGGGATGACCGATGCAAATACATAAGATGTGGTCTTATCCGAGTCGAACTCTGCTTAAGATGGCGGTTTCCTGTATTGTCTTAATGTATTTCAATATGCATTGGCATTGGTTTTCCAATAAGCTTTTAGAAACACTTTTTTTTTTGGGGGGGGGGATTGGCAATTCCTACATTGATCTGTATCTTTTACTTTGCTTGTGGGTCCATCCATTTGTTCCGTCAAGAAGCTCCTTGGTTCCATGCTCTACATAGATATTTTTTCCTCTGATTGCTTATTAACGGGATGGTATAGATATGGTTAAGATATGGGATTCCGGTTTTAATATTTTGTAAGATGATTACAAACCACCAATATGAAATATCAAAAAACATACAATTCTAAGAGGAATTAAAAGTCTATTTGCTGAAAATCGGTTTCGAAATGACTGAGATATCCAAAAGAAAGTGGTCCTGATAAAAGGTAGGTCCCAACTTTTATACTATAGGACCACCACTTTGTTTTACATTGTTGTTTTTTTCATATCTCAGCTATTTCAAAACTGATTTTCATTAAGTAGATTTATATTCCTCTTAGAATCGTATGCTTTTTGAGATCTCTTATAAATGTGATTTTTAATCATCTTGCAAAAAGTTAAAACCGAATCACCATCTCAGCCAGAACTGTATAGATCTAACAATATATTCCATTCATCTGTAAACACTTAAATGCACTGCGATGGTTGTAATGCACTTTTCGTGTATTGCTCTCTCAGGCAAGCCCCTTACAAGCCCATTGGTTGTAAGAAAATGTCTGTGTTAAAAAGATGTGCATCAAATATGAACGTGAAGTGATTTACTATGAAATTGTTGAAGCACTTTGAGAATGATGTAACCCAGCTTATCAGTTATTCGTTGCTCAAACCAGGGAGGTCATTCCCACCTCCCTGCTCAAACGGAACGAATGATCAAGTTAAACAGACGGCAGCCCGTATTCTATAGCCAGTGGCTTATTCATTCTGAAGTGTCAAATAACTGTAGGTCATCGATGAACAACAATGCAAGCGAATATCTCACGCACGTGGTTTTATCTTTTATCGAATTGTTCCAATGACAATAAAAACTGCCCTCTTCTGATTCACGACGTACAATCTGACCTCAACGATTGAAATGTTGTCAATCGCAAATTAAATCTATGTATACAATATATATATATATATATATATATATATATATATATATATATATATATATATATATATGTATATATATGTATATATACTAGTAACATTCAAGGCTATATAGACATGACAGGTGGCCCGGGGCGACCAAAAATTGACTTCGGGTCTCCAAATTTGACCCTAAGGGGCAACTTGGATTCAAGATTTATTCCACGAGCATCATGTTGGACCCCCTTGTTTTTCTTCATTGTTATGTTATTCGTTATCGGTTGCCAAACAGTTAAATTTCATGCTTATTCTTGGCAATCGTTCTGCATCTGCAAATTAAGATGTAACTCATTTAATTACAAAACAGATGTACTTTATAGTTGATGAAAATGATAATTGTTGAAAATATTCATATATTACTCTTATTTGTACAATGTTAACGAAATTGCAGAAAATTAATGTACTTGAAAAAAAAAGACATACAGAGAATAAATTGAATCAAATCAAATCAAATCAAAAATGGATTGTGGTGTTTCCTTTTACTTTGGGCCGGTAATTTCCCTTTTCGGACCACCGTAATTTGAAGTCTAAACATGTTAGTTCTCCGAACTGACCACCCTGGGGAAAAAAAAAAGTTAGTGTCGAACCTACACATGTAGTAACAGTTATTATGACAGCACCAAACAGGAAGTTATGAGAAAAGCATAATCTTGGTCTTCGAACGGTGTCCAATGGTCCGTGACATGAAGCAGTGGCTGCGAATAGTCTCTTTGTGGTCACGATTCGGCAACTGGCCATTTTTTTTTTTCGTGCGAAAATGCTAAGCAGTGCTGTCTTGCTGTTTCTTTGATATCTATGTGTGTTTAGTTATACACAGGCCGTATTTATGCACCCCTGCGGCCCGTGGAGCTAGTCAGGTTTTTCCCCTTTAAAATTCAACCCTGCTCACCAGTGCATTTGGCGTACACTGGAATCAGCCATCCGACATTACTTAATGACAGTGAACCTCTCACCCATTGTTGACTTTGTTACTCGAATAGATTCTTTCTCACTACCAAATGCAGTCGGGCTTTTATGATGGTGCACACAACGAGAAAAACTGCCAGAGCCCCATCAGGCCCATACTAACTGGTTTTACTTTGGAGTATATAATTTTTTTTTTTTTTTGGGGGGGGGAATTGTAATGAATAACGAAAGCATAACCATATTCTTTTTAACTAATTTTTTTTTCACATATTCCACCACAGTGCGCATCACACCATCCCCTGCTCTGTTACATATTAGCTTTTCAAATGAGTTGATCAGTAATAATACAATCACTCAATGATGAAAGGATTCTGTTAGTTTGGGGTGTTTTGTTTGTTTGTTTATTTGTTTATACATATAGTTAAGGTTTTTAATTTTTGCTCTTTGAATACATAGCTAATTTATGGTCTTTCTTTATTATTGAGATTTTTCCAAACACTCCACCCGTATTGTGCACCACATCGTTGAATTTCAATTCTAAAAGTTCAAAAGGTCCCTCGCTGGCTCGTTTCCCAAAACGGTTGAACGAATGTTACTCTTGCCCCCCCCCCCCCCAAAAAAAAAAAAACAAAACAAAACAAAACAAAACAAAAAACAAAAAACAAAAAACCAACAACAACAACAACCACGAACAAACAGACAAAATAAAAACGTGGCTGCTATGTTTGGGACAGGTCCATTAATTTCCAACTTTGATCCCTCTCCCATAAAAATTTTAGTTGCTGACCTGCTATGTTTGGGTCGTGGAGTGAGGTTATGTTTTGTCTGTCCGAGCATTTTAAACACTCATGACAAACAGTTCCCCTTAAGAGATTCGGTAATGCTAATAGAGTTTCTCACAGTGTGCGCACGGCGTCATCCCACGAGCGCGACACCTACGAGTTCAACAAGTTACACGTGTCCCACGAGTTCGACATTGAAAAAAAAAAGTCCATGAGTTATACAGCCAACGAGTCATACATCTCACTAGCTCGACACCCAGCAAATAAGCCCCAAAAGCTCGACACTAGTCAAAAAAGGCACACGAGACCGACACTGCATACCTTTAGTCCCGTGATGTAATGTCTGTCTCGTGAGCCTGTTTGCGTGTGTCGAACTCGTGGGTCTAATTTGCCTATAGTGTCGAGCTGGGTGACTGTATAACTCGTGAACCTTTTGATCTAATGTCGAGCTCATTGGCCTTGTTCACACTAGCTCGTAGGCTGCATGACTCGTGCTCTGTATGACTTGTGGGCTGAATAAGTCGTGGGCTGTTATGACTCGTGGGTTGTGTGACTTGTGGGTGCCGAGCTCGTGACGTGCACCCCATCTCAAAAGTTAGATTGAACCATGTCTTATCAAGGGTGGGATAAAATATTTCTTAAGCCATGAAAGGTCCATTGTGAACCAGCATGAGTCAAGCAAGCAGTTCGTTATTTGCATTTCTTTTGTTCCTTTTGTGCATGCCTTTCGTTTGTTTTTGTTGCGTCGTAAGAGATTGGTGTGATTTAAACTCGAATTTAGGTACTGTTTTCATTACGTGTTTGTATACAATCATTCTGTTGCTATAAAATGAGTGTATATTGCCCATTGACCTCTACAAGAACAGGACGATGGACCTCCTGACCCCTTCTTCGGCCATCAATGTTCTCCCTGAGCAATGTTCCGCGAACCATGCTGTCGGTTTACAACATGGAGCTTCAACTTACCCTAATAAGAAAGTTGTTACATATTCAAGTTTCATATGTTTTAGTGGTGCTATTGACAGCCTCATGACAATACAAATGAGCTGAGACGACAGTGTCATTAATTCGCAATATCTTTCATTGGTTTTTGCACAAAAATGTCACGAAAATTATGCTTATTCAAAATACTTACCTCCTCAAAGTAGTCTTATATGCCTGCGTTATTGCAACACAGCAAAAAGTGATGCAAATAATAATACAAACTTCTCTTCTTGATTTCGTGTCAAATAAAGAGATCAACTTTAATTAACACAGTAAAGATTCGTACTTGTAGGTCAGTCTGAAATCTATAACGTGGTGACATCATCACCTCATACCCATTTACATAATATATTAAAAGCGGTTGCCGCTTGGTATAGCAAAACGTTAGGAGCTTCATGATTAGGTGACAGTCTTGTCGTAGGTCAATTTCTGATGAAACTTGCAGTACAATTCAGTTCGGTCTAATTTCCTGTATTCGTCGAAGGCAATGTATAGAATTACACTTTAAAAGTCGGGGTTAATGATAATTTAGGAGTCGCATGTCTGCTTTGTTTTTGTTTTTCATTTATCTCTCGTGGTGGAACGTAACATCGGACATAATAACATATCCAGAATACTGATTATAGATGAGGAGACAATATCATGACCTCACTGGTCTCCGATTCGCTCAAAACCAAATTTTCGCAACAAAAATGAATAATCATTTTCTCATTTTGGCACGTATCTCGGGAATGAACATTCTTTACTGACATTGTCACAAGATGCAAAGCCTTACCTTGAGTAATTAATGGTGACTTTGTGAAGGAAAGAAGGTAAGACTTGCACTGACAAAAGATTGATTTCTGTCACTGCTTTAACGAACAAACCTGTCCAATAATAACAAAGTGATGATGACACATTTTTCTAGACAAACATGCATGATATTTCTCGAAGCTAGCCTTTTACATACACCCTACTTTGACAAAGCTGACTTTGACAAAACTGCTATACCGATCTGCTCTTACTGCATTTAGGTCCTACTACACTTGTGGCATTTTCTGCACTCTTTTTGCTTGTCGTCATTTGGATTGAATGAGCGCAATTATCCCTTCAAGTCGCCGACGGCTCTGTTCTACGCATGGCAATGCATGGGATACATATTATTCTGTGGGTAAGCATTGTCTCTTGTGTTCTCCTTTTCTTCTGTTCGTCATAGCGTGCCTCCAACAGCAACAATAGTCCATGGGCCAGGCCAGATATTGGTACCATCTGAGGTGGCAAAACCTTTTTAGTGTCATTTTGTTTGTCGGGCATAGATATGCTTATCAAGCTATGATAGCATTTCCAAATGAGTAGCTTAGTCATAGTAAATGAATTTTTAACCAATTTGGTCTCGTTGTTATATCCCTATACTTCTGAATCGAAACTAACCGCCATATAAAGGAGAGCACTGTCTTCTGTATGTTCCATAGAGCTGTAAAATGCAGCTCTATGGTATGTTCACAGGTGTTCTGTTGTAAACGCGGTGCGCTTAGTCTTTATTCAAGGCAGCGAAGGGAATATCCAAAGGTTATGATGTCCACAGCGCTTAGTCTTTATTCTAGACGGCGAAGAGAATATCCAAAGCGTATGATACAGTGTATAATCCTTTTATCTAAAAACAACAACAACAACAAAAGCAATTCCTAGTGAATTTTACCGTCTTTTTCAATCATTTATCATTTTCCGGTGAAAACGCTACGGTGAAAACGCTGATACCACGCCAATGTCGCTTTATTTCCCTCCAACAATATAAGATAATGCAAAAACAATGTACCGGTACACTACGATACATTATAATGAATGATATTGTAAATGAACAGAGTGATTTTTGTTTAAAACTGATGTATTTGTTGATAGGGTAGTATAAAAACAGTATAGATAATCCCTTTTATGAGGAACTTTAGATATGATAACGGTACATTGGTCTAGATAAAGAACTAAGCGCACCGCGTGACAGCTGTGGACATCATAACCCTTTGGATATTCCCTTCGCTGCCTTGAATAAAGACTAAGCGCACCGCATTTACAATAGAACACCTGTGGACATACAGAAGGCAGTGCTCTTCTATGTATAGCGGTTTAGTTTCGATTCAGAAGTATAGGGATATAAATACGAGACCAAATTGGTTAAAAATGCATTTATTATGACTAAGCTACTCATTTGGAAATGCTATCACAGCTTGATAAGCATATCTATGCCCGACAAACAAAATGACACCAAAAAGGTTGTGCCACCTCAAATGGTACCAACAACCCATTTTTCGGGTCTTGGCCCATGGACTACAAGCGTCAATAAACAGGACACCGAAAGATTCATTTGATGTGGAATGCTAACCATTTCGGTAATGTATACATTGAGTATAGCAAAGTTGATTGTAAGATAGCTGAATTTGAAATTCCATGACCTACATCTACATTTGAGTCCAAAGTCTAGCATTCTGTCAGTGGCGTATCTAGGGAAAACGGCGCCCGGGGCAAGCGCGAAAATTGCGCCCCTAATTACTGAAAAAGTGTTCAACCCCAACCCCATCCCGGCAGGGACTTTAAACAAAGTGCACATGATATGCTTTTTCAAGCACTTAAAAGGGGTCTTTTCAGAGTGATTTAAATGTAATGAATTTTGATTAAAAAAAAATAAAAAAAAAATCTTTGTATTTCAGCTTCCAAAACATGGAATTCTTGTCATTTTGTGCTTATCAAATCTTACAATTCTAATCAAGATATAGTGACGGCCTTACAGATAACGATTTCTACCAACAAACTGAGGACTTTAGAAAATAATCTAGATTAGTACTCGCGAGTGAGCCGGATTTGTATATTTCCGCGTCATCATCACGTTTTGTTCTTGTCTCTTTTTTTTCTGATAAATTTTGGCGAGCAAGCGCAGCGAGCGAGCCGAAAATTTTTGTATTTCAGCTTACAAAACATGGAATTCCTGTCATTTTTTGCTTATTAAATCTTAAAATCAAGATATAGTGACGACCTTATAGATAACGATTTATACTAACAAACTGAGGACTTGAAAAAATAAGTCTGTTTTATAGTACGAGCGAGTGAGCCGACATTTGTATATTTACCCGTCATGATTACGTTTTCTTCTTATCTTGTTTGACTTGTTTTGGGTTTTTTTTTTTTTGCGCCCCCTATGTTCGAAACCGTTGACGTCCGTTGGCGTCCGTTGGCGTCCGTTGGCGTCTTCTTTTGATCCAATCGGCGATCGCTTCAGAACGAATGAAATTGCAACCGCGTTCCGAGTAACATTTTTCCTGCTAAATATAAAATGACATGTGTGGACACAATAGACATTGTCATTTTGTCCGCGTCATCGTCACGTTTGTTTGTTTGTTTGTTTGTTTGTTTTTTGATAAATTTTGGCGAGCGAGCGCAGCGAGCGAGCCGAAATTTTTGTATTTCAGCTTACAAAACATGGAACTCTTGTCATTTTTTGCTTATTAAATCTTGCAATTCTAATCAAGATGTATAGTGACGGCCGTATAGATAACGATTTATACCAACAAACTGAGGACTTGAAAAAAATACTCTAAATTGTACGAGCGAGTGAGCCTAAATTTGTGTATTTCCGCGTCATCATTACGTTTTGTTCTTATCTTGTTTGATTTGTTGGGGGTTTTTTTTGCGCCCCTCCCCCCCCCCCCCCCATGTTCAAAACCGTCGGCGCCTTCTTTTGATCCAATTGGCGATCGCTTCAGAACGAAAGAAATTGCAGCCTCTGCTCCGTGAAACATTTTTCCTGCTAAATATAAAATGACACGTGTGAACACAATAGACATTGTCACTTTGTCCGCGTCATCATCACGTTTTGTTCTTACCTTCTTTTTTGATATAAAGTTTGGCGATCGAGCCGAAAATTTTTGTATTTCAGCTTACAGAACATGGAATTCTTGTGTGAATACAATAAACATTGTCATTTTGTCCGCGTCATCATCATGTTTTGTTTTTATCTTGTTTGATTTGGTTTTCTGCCCCCTCCCCACCATTCTCCCTCCCCCCCCCCCCTTTCCGGGCCAGGTTTTTTTTTTTCCTTCTTCTTTTTCTTCTTCTTCTTTTCTTTGTTCTTTTTTTCTTCTTCTTCTTCGTTTTTTTCCTTTTTTTCTTCTCCTTCTTCGTTTTTTTTTTCGGTTTTTTTTTCGCCCCCTAGGAGTGGCGCCCGGGGCACGTGCCCCCCTTGCCCCCCCCCCCCCCCCATCTAGATACGCCACTGCATTCTGTGCAAATTTACTTTCATTGTAGAATCTGTAACTCGGCATGGATTTGTTCCTTGAAAGCTGGCGAACTCATGAACCTGTTGAAAGTTATGTATATTTTGATTTTTTTGTTTGTTTGCAGATTCAGTCAACTTAACCAGTTGCATCTAACCTTTCTTCCATATCAATAACGCAGCGAATTTATTGTGAAGTGCCAATTTTATTCGCAAAAACTAGGCCTAAACCTGTCTATCATAGATACAAGCCCTATCATAGATACAAGCCTGATCATAATTTGTCAAAACGTCCAAAACTGAAGGGTGTGTGTTTCGGGGAGGGATAAGTCCATTTGTCACTGACTTGTTCTAATCTTTAAAAGAATGGCGGTTTTATTTATGGATGGTAAACACTGATGAATGCGAAAAGGTTTGTAATTAGGATGTGGTTTTTGGGGAGAAAGTGAAAGAATTTTGTATATATAGCTGTGGATGGCTTGAACATCCACATGGACTAGCAGATATACTTGGTGGCTGGAGGTGAAGCAGAATATTCATAAGAAGAGCACGTCATTGAAGTTTAAGGAAAAATCGAACAATTCATTCAAAAGTTATGAATTTTTGATGTTTGGTTAGATCCATGTGGCATCATCACGGGATAAAGAAAGCTGCAGCAATCCGTGACGTCACAGCATGTGGGAACAGTAAAAATAAATAAACAAATAAAAGACAAGTCTGATGGGGGATGTCACAGGAGGTTGCAGTACAAAGAAAATGAAAGACAATAAAGAGAATTATTCAAGATTAAATATCTTATGAATTGTTCATGTGAAAATATAAGTCTGTTTCTTTTTCAAACTAAAACTATATCGTATACAGAAATCATCTTTTGACAAATATAAATTACATGACAACTCTGCTCTCGGCGGAGGGCGGAAAAAACTACAACAACAACAAAAAAAAAAAACAACCCTCAAATAGTAATAATATCTAGATTTGTCACTGTTTGTTGTGAGATAGTTAACTGAGTATGTAGGCCGGGGTCATCCCACGAGTCATACGGCCCACGAGTCAAATCAGGCCCATGAGTCCGACACTAGGCACTGACTCTACAGTGAGGCTGTAGGCCTTATTACCTCCCCCCTTTTTTTTATTGGTGTCTTTAAAAAAAAAGATGGAAAAAATAGGCCTAGTGGAGAAGAGAAATAACAACACCCATGACTATCTGACTGAAGGTTCCGCTCTTAGATTCCTCTCGTCTAATGAAGGGGTGGGGTGGCTGGAGGGTTGTTATGGAGTATCCGGTATAATGACTGCTGCATGACCCCCCTCCCCCATGAACGTTCCGAGGCCCTGAGTGTTTGTCATTTCATTCGTTTGTTTTAAATACTTAATGTTGTTCACTCAATTATCAAAATTACTCCACAAAATTAACTTATAGGTGCCTTACAGCCGCAGGCCTACATCACCACAAACAATTATTAATCGGACGAAAACTAGATCAACAGCTACTAGGGCCTACATTAGGCCCTAAAGGCATGATTTACCATTTGCAGATGAAACAAAAACCTAGCATTTAGTGTTTCAAAATAGTTCTAAAATGTGAGTTAGGAATAGAAACAACAAAGTAAAAATTTGAAGCAGTGTAGTCGATGATGAGTACCGGTATTGTTGAACATACAAAATTTGAACAATAGTTATAATAAAAAATGATTCCGGACTAAACTGTTTACAGTTACGGTTTAATGAGAAAAATAGTGATATATCCTTATATTGTAGGCTTTATTGCAAAAATGTTTATATGGTAGGATGTTTTGTGATCTGACCTACACATAATGCATCAAAGGTGATATCTTGAACATAATACATTATTTAAAATCACTGCTCCCAAAGGCCGGCAAAATTTGCAAAAGGGAAATATAGAGTATCGAACTTGCAACTTGAATATTCAAAACAGCTTTAAACTTTTTTATCCGTGTCGCTGGCGTAATGTATACCGTGGAATTGAAGTCCGACATTTTTTTTTCAGGCAGAACGAAACACAAGACAAGCGCACGACTTCGAATAAACGTAAACAACAACAATAACAACGTACCGTCGTACGCACACCCGCACGCAGGGTGCAAAGGAGGAAACGTAATTCTTTATTTAGTAAGTTGACAAACCATTATTTTACTCTTTCTCTCGATATTACTTAGGAACAGAGTCTTTGTTAACATCTGACTAAGGATTATGGTTTTTCATTGAAGACAGACTTGTCATTACCGCGTTACATTTCCAGGCTGCGGACACAAGCTGGATTAACGTTGTCCCACATATTGCTTTCCGTGTGGGTGAGAGTGTCCTTGCTGTGTGGCTGTGTTGTGTTCGTACCAGCAGTAAATTAGCCTACTCATAGAAACTAGATCATAGAGGATGATTTGGCAATCACATTTTGAAAGATCGATTAGTTAACTTTGCGTGAAAATTCGTGAACAGAGTGTAAGCCATCAATGTTGGATGACGGCAAGGATGATCCATTCAGTACTGGTTACTGTAGACGACGCTCGGCAAGTCGACTCTAACGATACTCGATACTACTAGTACTACTACTAGACAATGTCTAGTGATAGGCCAGGGGGGGGGGGGGGGCGTTTCATCAACGAGTTCGTCGGAGTTTTCACCGACAAATTTGCTATCAGCCAATCAGACCAAGGATTTCATTAGCTTTAAACCGTTGTCAGTGTAAATCCGTGTGTCTGATTGGCTGATAGCAAATTTGTCGGTGAAAACCTCCGACGAACTCGTTGATGAAACGCCCCCCAGGTAGACTAGTGTAGTGGTAGTAGTACTAGACCCTTTGTTAGTACTAGGCATCCGTCCATCCCCTTACACGGTAGGTCTACGGTAACAGTTAGTGAATAGTGGTGGTAGGGCAGGACTCCCGCTCCAGGAGGACACCACATCTCGGTAATATTATTTAAATAGAGTGCAGACCCGTGGGCCGTACACTAACTGGGGTAATTGTATGTTAAAATTTGTAGATTAAACTTGAAGCATTTCTATTTTCAAAATCTATAAAATTTGTAGTCTATTTTTTTTTTATTATTATTTTTTTAATCTGGCTAGGTAAGGTTTAGATAGATCTTGATCTAAATATCTAGGATTCTGTATTGATTGCACCGTTATGGGAGACAATATAGACTCTGTCTAGTGTACAAAGTATATCTGTAAACAGCAGGGTCAAAATTCATTGAAGATATTTTTAATGCTTCTGACACTACTCATGCAGTAACAAATATCTGAATAAAATTTAAAAAGACCTACTGTACTAGTCATTATGATTATTAATCAGATGTCTAGGGAAGGTTTAATTGTTATTGCTCGTAACGCTACACCCCGTAGCATCTCTGATACCGATGTATATCCACTACTCCAGTACACACACTGAGTTTAGCCTAGTCGGATCCAGCAAGTCAAGATGTATATTGTATACTGAAGCTGAAGTGAAGGAATTCTCAGGTGTTCATTGCCCCAAGTGATGACTCAGGATGCCTGGCAAATTGAAAGTGCGAGTGGTGGCAGCCAGGGACTTGCCTGTGATGGACAGGGCTAGTGACCTGGCAGATGCCTTCGCTGAGGTATGTAGTAAAATACACAAGTTATCCCACCATCAAATTCGCTCTATTTGTTCATCAAATGGAGTCTGACATTATCATGGAATGGAAGGCCAGCCAGTGCCTTTATATATATATATATATATATTTTTTTTTTTTTAACTCTAATTTTTCTTAATCATATATATGGGTTTTTTTTTGGGTGTTGTTATTCTTCATAAAGAACCACCTTGATCATCTCCTTTTTTTTTTTCAGAGCTTTGTTTGTCTGCTTGGTCTTGGTTTGATCTAGGGAGGGTTCTCTGAATGTGGAATGGCACTTGTTCATAAGTCCATGATATTCTGTATGTCCAGAAACTAAGAAAGATAAGATATTTTGTATGAGCCTTGTTCTAATGCCTTTATAGTCTTATAAAAATAAAGAGAACAATTGAGAGACAAGATTCATTATGAAATGATAGAGAATGGAAGCATGTTATTATGGTGTACATTTACATACAAAAAGAGCTTGTCTATGTAGATATGCCACCCTAACCTGTTCTAAGATTTTTTTTTTTTTTTTTTCCTGTTGAATATCATGACATCAACAGGTGCGCTTTGGTCAAGTCACTCACAAAACTGAAGTCTATGGGAAGTCACTCAACCCTCAGTGGAATTCAGAATGGTTCAAGTTTGAGGTATGTAACCTGTTGATATCGAAGTCATTTGAAAGCAGCTTAGAGACAACGTTGCCATTTCATGAACTCAATTCGTATTCTCTCCTGTGAAGCCACACTGCTGGAGATGTTTGGAGTCGATTTAAACTCGAGGGTCATGCTTTCACATTTTTCCACATTTTAGTCATCTGTGTCATCTTGTTGAATTGTTTAATCTCTACTAAGGTCAATATTTCTGTTTTTAAAAGCAGAAGGTCAGGCGATGTGCGGTTTTCTTTGTTGTTTGATATGTTGTTTTGCATTTCATAGCCCATGACTGCAATTTACTTCTTTCTTTCTTTCTTTCTTTCTTTTTGATGAAATGTTCAGTGATTCAGTTTTATATTTTGGTATAGGTTGATGATGAAGAGCTACAAGATGAGCCTTTGCAAATTCGGTAAGTTAAAATTCCTACAAAATGCATGAGAATTTTCTTTGATGTGATGTGATGTGATGTGATGTGGTGTGGTGTGGTGTGGTGTGGTGTGGTGTGGTGTGGTGTGGTGTGGTGTGGTGTGGTGTGTGGTGTGGTGTGGTGTGGTGTGGTGTGGTGTGGTGTGTGATGTGATGTGATGTGATGTGATGTGATGTGATGTGATGTGATGTGATGTGATGTGATGTGATGTGATGTGATGTGATGTGATGTGATGTGATGTGATGTGATGTGATGTGATGTGATGTGATGTGATGTGATGTGATGTGATGTGATGTGATGTGATGTGATGTGATGTGATTGTGATGTGATGTGATAATATATGACATGATTGTTCTATGTGACAATGACAATAATGGTTGTGACTTGCAGTTCTGTTTAAGTCGTAATACTTCAGTGTAAGGTGCTTAACTTCATGAGCAGTCTCCCGACAAACTATGGCATTGCCAGTGGTTTACGGGAACGTAGGCAAGGATACTTTTTTTTTGTCAAATCTGTACATCAGAAAACAAAGTTGGAAAAATGACAGGCACTGGGTTGGCCTTAGAATATGGCTCACTTTCCCCAGCAGGGAGCTGAAGCTTCATGCCATCAGGATCTTTGAGGAGGAGCACTTATCTAACACATTGAGTGACGTATGACTTCATGCATGCATACATTTGTGTGTTTTCTTTGCAGGGTGATGGATCATGATACCTATAGTGCTCATGATGCCATTGGAAAAGTGAGTATTACGCATTGTCTTTGTTGATGTGATATGTACCAGAGGTGCTTGTGTTCAGTTTGTCATTCATCATCATCTGTATCCAGACATTGTAATTTCTTCAATGTTTTCATAAGTGGCTCACTTACACAGCTTCATATGCAAGCTAATTGAGGAGATGTGAACAGGATGAGAGTAGATAAAGTGCTTCGTTGAGGTTGGAAAGATTACAACGTTTGACATTATGCTGACTGACATACAAGTATCACACAGAACTGGCAAGCAAATTTGTGTAAGTAATCATTTATCAGCCTAAGGAGTATACTTCCAGAAAAAATAATAAATTGATATCAAAATTGAAGAGATTATAATTCAAAGAAGTAAAAGAATGAAATTAAATGCCTCACAGTACTGATTTTATATAGCTATCAAAATCTTAACGAAATGTGTACTGTAGGATGAAAATAATTAGGATTAAAATTTTACATCAATTTAACTCCTTCAGGTGTATATAGATCTAAATCCCCTCCTGTGGAAAGATGGCGTCTCAGACATTGCTGGCTGGCTTCCCATCTATGACACCATGCACGGCATCCGTGGGGAGATCTACATTATAGTCAAGGTGGATCTCATTGAAGACGTCAACCGTTTCAGGCAGTCGTCCGTTGGAGTGCACTTCTTCAATGGTGGGTGCTTCCCCACTGGTGGATCATGTATTCTTGTGCATGCTCTTAGTTTTCTTATTACTTCAGACCCTTTGTGTGCTTTGAATGCTTATTGACACAGGAAACCACATAATGTTGTGCACAGGAGTGGGCAATATCCCTGGCACAGAAAGTGTTAAACTAATCATAATTCATGTCAGTGTATGTGCAAATACTATCATGTTGTGGGCAATATAAAGTATCGGTGAAATTCATTCCCACGGGTAGTTGTAAATTACAAAATGCACCATGCTCGAGTTAAGCAACAATGTATAATAAGCAGAGTAAGGTCAGACAAACCGAATGCAAGCAGTTTCATGCGAAGCAGACTTAATAGATAAAAGTTATGGAATTGTAGAATTTGACATGTTGTCATTAAAGAAGTCACTGTCAAGACATGCCCCCGTCAAAACAGGTAGACCACTTTCATAATTGGATGAACATTTCCTACTCAACCTAATTATTTGGGGGAGTCTAGTTTCAACTCATCAAATTATGTTGTCTTTCAGATTGAAGTTCTTTTGATGTGTTTATGTAAATTCATTCAACAGCAAGCACAATGCCATCAGGCTACATAGTCACAGCTATCCACGGCTTTGTGGAGGAACTTGTGGTGAATGATGACCCAGAACATCAGGTAAAGGATTAGAGAAGGTGTATGAAATATGTTATATCATCACTTTCTCATATATTTTTCAGTTTCTTTATTTCAAGGATGTAATCATATCTGCATGCAATTTTTTGTTTGTTATGTATAAGTAGTGACTGTAAAATAGCTATTAGTAGTGTGGTATGGTGGCTTCTTTGTCTGATGTGAAGCAGCAATGAAGTGGTAATTACACTGCAAATTGAAATGATGAGCTGAACAATTCCATCTGGTGTTGACAGGAAGACACTTTAACACATTCTCTTTTCTTTTCAATTCTTCGCATGCTACACGATGTATTTGGATACCTGATATTTGTTGTCAGATAACTTTTTGCTGGAAATAGAGATATGAAGGAATCTTTACATTCATAGTCTTTGTATACCAGTACTGATAATAAGAGTAGGTCCTTTATCATATATACATTTCTGTGTAAAACTTTAATGCCAAGGAGCTGATAATGCAAATACCAACACATTCATCATCATATAGTCCAGGTCAGCTAGAAAAGCTCAAAGAATTCAGCAAAAACTGTCATGAAAATGGCTGCGATAGACTAAGTAGTTGCTGCGTACTTTTACAGAGTTGATATTTTTCCTTCTGTCTTGTATTAGTAGATGTAACACCTTTTGAAATGTCCCCAGAGTGAAAGATAATTGCAAAGCAAAAATAAAGAGGAAATGCAGTTACTGAATCAAGTACCCATTGCTCACATGCTTGACATATGTACTTGAACACATTCGCTGCTGATGAATAATATTTCTAGACAAGAGCAATTGTTGTGGTGTTGATAAATTCTGTTATCACAAGAGCCTTTTTTTAGGGGGGGAAGGGTAGTAGCATTGCAATCATGGTATGAATGCTCAAGTGATGATTTTGCACCCATGGTAGTGTCTTGGTATAAATACTCTCTTTGGAGGAGTTGGCATTAACTTCAAACTGAATATTATTGAATACCACAGACTGCCTCAATCAAAGAATATCTGTTTTGTTGTTGATACTGATATCCAATGCCTCTCTCTCCCAGTGGATAGACATGATCCGCTCCCCACGAGCCTCCAACGAGGCGCGTCAGAGACTCTTCTCTAAGCTGTCTGGGGAGCTGCAGAGGAAGATCGGACTCAAAGTCTTGGAGGCAGAAGGCAATGCTGTGCTGGGGTACAAATCTGTGTTCCTTATGATTAACCTACTTTATACGTCATATATTTAGCGAGTCTAAATTTTCACGAATCGGGACTTCCCCACAATTTGGCGAGTGGTTGAATTCGCATTCGAGGAGGTCAGTACTGAATGGAGAAATGTATGCATGCACGATACATTCATGTCGGGATCAGAGTTAATATTTTTGCGTGTTTTTATGTTCGGGAATAGCACCCGACTCGTGAAATTCGCGAAAATAAAAAGATTGCGAAATATTCAGCGTATACAGTATATTACTTTCTGTTGCTACTAATAGAACTACCCCCACTGAGACTACTACTACTACTACTACTGCCTAGACCTGCTACCACTCATTTTACCAATAATGTTTTGTTTGTATTGTTATAAGTTAATAACCTGACAGTTGTAGGCTATGATATTCAGGTATAGAGAATGCTTGCTCACTTAGTGGTTGCAGGAATAGGAATGACATTTATTCTGCTTCCACAGCTAGGATATGCAAGGTATTATTCAGGCTTTTAGGGATTGGAATGTGGTAAGATAAACATGGATATAAACATGTCCTTATTTTAATTGGAGAAGGGAGAGATGAGGGCCAAGGGAGAGATGAGGGCCATGAGAGCAAGGACAAGAAAGAGGAATGAAACTCTTAGTCTTGATATTCAGACCCAAATCTCAGTTAATAATAGATGAATATCTCACAACTACTCTAACCATAACTACCACACCTACTACTATGATACATTGTTAGTACGACTGTTGCTGTTTTTTCCCAAATATTTGATAAGTAATAGTACAACAAGTACTATTATTACTACTGCTACTGCTACTACTACTATTACTACTACTACTACTACCACTACTACTGCTGCTGCTGCTGCTACTTCTACTGCTACTACTATTACTACTTCAAGAACAACAAATACTACTACTACTACTGCTACTACTTCTTCTACTGCTGCTGCTGCTGCTGCTACTACTACTACTGCTACTACAACTGTACTGTGTAATCACTGTTACTACTACTCTTTCTACTGCTGCTACTTGTAGTGATCCTGATGTTATTCATGATAATACTATTCTGCAGAGTGCCAACCACAGAGACTGTTACAAAATAAACCCACTTTGCTACAAACTTTTTACTATGTTTGGAGAAGGAGATATGATTGTACAGTTAAAGGTTACATACACGAGTCCATTAGCAAGCCATGAAACTCATTGATATTAGAAGACATGACCAGTGGTTTAACTCAGACATAGCAATACAGAAAAAAAAACAACAACAGTCATTGCTGGTAATGTTTGAAAATTAATACATTTAACTGAATATTTATTTCAGTGCAGTTTTTCCCTTTTCACATAGTAGCAGATGTTAATCTTAGATGCACTATATGCACATATTGGCAGATACTGGCAGTGCTTTGACCTGGAAGGAGAATCTGGAGTGGTCGTCAGAGGAATTGGTACCATGGCAACCATACAGATAGCAAAGACCCCGCCCCCAACAACTCCTCAAAAAGAGTAAGCCAATGATGATCGCTGTGTTTTAAGAATTCCCAGAGATAACTGTGTTTCAAAAATCTGTTCAGGAGGTTTCAGCGTAATGGAAAAAATGACGAGCCAAAGGCGACATTGTATAACCCACATGTTGAATGTGATGGGCCTAAATCATTCATTCAGTTTAAACCACGCTCTGTGTAAGTTTCAAAATTATGATACATAAATGGAGGAGATGGCATTTGGACCGACCCAACTAACTTTATATTGTCTTACATCCACAACAAAGGGAGTATTGATGAAATTTTATGGACAAATGTGAATTTACATCCTGATGATCCTTTTTTTCTCTAAAGTCACAGCGTTTGATAGAAATTGATTGAACAACCATTGAAGTCAGTGATGGCTCAAAGTCTAGACCTTGATCATGATACCTGTGTTACCAATTTTGTAAATGTTAACTTTTGAAAAAGACGATAACATATGAAATTTCTTGATCTCTTACTCTTTTGCCAATGCAAGCTGTTTTATAAAATGCTTGGGGACCAGTTTGTACCTTATGTGATATCTGTGAATACCCAGGGGGAAGCCTATAGTAAGAAAACTCAAAAATAGTAACACATTACTTTTATGTGAGATGGAGGAATTTTGGTGCCAAATGATTTGAAGGTGTCACAAGCAAATCAAAAAACTGATGAAAATTTCTCGCAATCAATCTATTTCCAATGATTGCAGACTGAACACAGTAGAGGAGCAGGTTCCAGAAGAGACCCAAGTTCCCTGTGGATCACCGGGGACCGCAGTTGGGGTTGCCAAGCCAGTTGCCATGCCCCATTCGCCAACAAAGAACCCGGTCCCCCCTAGATATGCCTCAGACTCCGATCTTGCCGGGCAAGGTAGGAGAGTAATTGTGGCTGTGTGAATGATGATCGAAGTTCTCTCTTTCATAATGAGTTCAGATGAATGTTCCACTTCAAAGTCACATGATTTGTGTAATGTTCCCAAAAAGCAATGTCACTCTAAGAATCATCGATGTTGGGTTGGAGGGGTAAATTTAGTGGGCATTTATGGAGCAAACCCTGTATAGTAAGCTATCTCAGGAAAGAAAGGCTTGCAATGCAGCCAAAATTGCCCCCTTTGTGAAACCATCACTTTAACAGTGGATGTTTGGTAGCACCAGAGCTTGATATTATTTCTGCCAAATTATTATAGAACTTATTTTTTGCTTTGACGTTGTGATAGGGATTTTTGTTTCATATCATTGGGATGTGGTGTTACTAGCTGAGCTTTTCACCTCATTCCTCCCTAGTTATCCTGCATGCGATGTACCACGGTAATCAAGGTCTTGTCAACATTTAGGGGACCTTATTTTTTTCTTGCTTTGTTGTTATTCTACTGATAGCTGGCAGCCATGGTACAGCAGGCAGCAGTGGAAGTGGCAGTGGACCGCACAGGGTTGGTCTTCCCAGAACGATACTCCCCCAGAATAACATTGACATGCTGGTAAGAGCTTCTTTTGTCACACATACGATTCTTTACATGATATACCCCCAAATCATTGGTGTAACTCTTTGATGAAAACTTTTACAATGATTAGTCTGTCAGTTTCAGTGATAAAAACAAGTTCAGAGGTCACAGATAGAACTATCGTATCGAGATACATCTTCACATATGGCAATTCATGCCATGAGATTTAATGACATGCCAATCACTCTTAAAATGTAGTGAATCTTGTCTGCAAAATACCATGACACAGTACCTATTGCAAATCTTTATGGCTTTGTTACAATGTAGTTTATTCGCTGCTTTTGATCATCTCTTCTGAAAGTTTCCATTTCGTAGTGCAAATTCTTTTGTAGTTTTAGCCGTGGTATGTCTTATGTTCTATACCAAATGCCTACATTGGGAGAATATTATGTAGAAGTGTTGAATAATTACCAATAAAAATTGTAATCAAATTATGCAGAAATGTAATTATTTTGATAGTATGACACAGATTACATCAATTTTCAGATCATCAATATACGATTTTGAAACTGTAATGTCATACTGAACTTAAATGAGCAGTTTTATATTTAGTACCCATAATTCTCTCAAACACTATTATGATATTGAAATTCGTGTTGACATAGTATCCAGAAATTGCCACTTTTTGTTGTTGCACATAATTTGAGGCAGTTGAAGTGATTGAAACGGCTAAAATGGGAAAAAGAAAAAAAATGCCCCTTTGATGTATTCAGTGTTTGATTAGCCTTTCAGTGTCCTGATAATTAACGCTACGTATTGATGTATGTTCAATTGCCTTTGAAAGATGCAACATGGTGATACGGTGAGCTTTTCCCATGATACAACACGATAATTATTCTTACTTGTAGGTCTTACATGGGTCTGTGTTTGTGCACCAACTCAACTTTGTTTGACCCTTTTGGTTAGATTATAAGTTTTCATTAGATTCAGTGTGTTACTAACTTGTTGCCACTCTACCCAGTGTGTGTGTGTGGTTTCAAAAGGATTTGTTTTTCTCCTGTCCTCAACATTTCAATCTAAAATGAAAAACAAGTGTTATTTTCTGAGGTTGAACCTTAGCTAATATCAAATCTGACATCTCACATCCCCTGGATTCTATGACATGAAATTGTTCAAATCATCTTGACTATAAATGGTGGAGGGCCTTTCTGTTTAATATTGAGTTTAATTGACTTTCTGTCATGTTCATGAAAAAGATGTAATGACCTTTTCTCTGTGTGAACCATTTTTTGGGGCTTACATAAAACTAATTCACTTGGAGAAGTCATTCCTGTAAACACAAAGCAGATGAAGGGTCTCTGTGGAGTCAGTCTCAAGATAACTTTGTGACAATTTGCAGATCATTGACACAACCAAGTGCCATGGAAATCAGAGGAAATCGATGATGGTTTGAAGTGATTTTGGTCATAATAATCAGGAGTAGGAAAGGTGAATTTGTTTGGCACTTGTTATGAAAATTTGTATTGTAAGTGGTGTGTTTTATTTTCATTTTTGCTGAATTTAAACTTAAAATACTTTTTGATTGATTAGCTCCAAAATGTGAAGAATCTGTTTCAGAATTGTTAAAACAAAGAAACAACACAGATAAAATACCCTCCATTCTGACCCTGCCCCCTTGCCTACCCCCCCCAATAAAAACCCAACAAAACCCAAGGTGGTGTGTGTGTGTATGTGTGTGTGTGTGTGTGTGTGTGTGTGTGTGTGTGCTGTGAATGAAATGTTTTCAGTTCGTATAAACTGCACAGTTTTATTTCATTAAGAACAGAACATAATGTACAAGATTTATGTTTGCTCTTTTCTCCATTATGATAACATTGCTACAGTAGTAATCAGACAGCCAGATAACCATAACCTTATATTCATTTCACCTTCAAGTGTATGCAATCAGGATTCACAATGGCAATGTTTGCTGCTACTTTGCTGAAACCTGCAAGATTTTGTGTTGCTTTTGAATTACCAGCTATCATTATGCTATGATAAATTTACCCATTGAGGTATAAAAACCACATTTCAGAGTGTTTTGAGCTGTATCTTTTTTATTATGATTTATTAATTTATTCTTTATAGTATTTCACAAAAGTACAGTCAAACAAATCTCTTTTGAGTTCAGCCTTCATGATTCATGTAAAATTGTTTGTTTTGTTTGCCGAGTTTCAAGAAGCTTCTAAGACTTAACAATTGATTTATTGCCGATTCTTCCATTTGAAACAATTTTAGAAGCTTATTTTCCAGTTTCTCCCTCATATTGACAATTGTTTGTAAATTTTTTTCAGATTTTGTGCAGATTTAATATAACTAGTTCTGATCTCATCTTTCATCAAAATTATATAATTATGTAGTGATATTCAGAGGCACCAATGTACTGTAATGCTGATAAGATGATGATAATTATTTTCTACAGGAAAATTTCCCCAGCGTTTGATGGGTCAACTTGTCTGATGAAGTGATACAACACACAAAGAAAGTTGTTAACTATTTGTGTCTTCAAGGACTTACACTGTAGGGTTAAACTGCCAAGCTTTTTTATCCTCATTCAATTATCCCTCCCATACATCACCCACATCACTAAATTAACAAAAAGTCGCCAGACATGGATTCTCAGTTAAGGGCAGATTCTGAAAGAGCAGACTTTAAGCTTTGAAATGATGCATAACTCAGTTCAAACAAACTCTCCTAACGTATCCTAATGTTGGAAAGAAAGTGCACTCTCTGGAAAGTGTGAACTGAGAAAAGAGGCTCTAAAGTACAGGATCTGTTCAAGCACTTAATCGTATACCAAGCTGTGCTAGCTGTGTGATGACTGGAACAAAAACAGGATGTAAACCATGGGAGGGATTATCATATTAAGTTGAAATTAGGCATCCTTTATCAACACATTTGTAGATGATTCATACCAACTTTCAAAGCAGTAGCACTATCTTTTTAAAGTTATTAGGGATGGAAGTGAAGAGTATGGATAGGGTTTTCAAGAAATGAAAAGGGGACTGTATAAGACACACCTAATCACACTATTCCACCACAAAGTGTTCAAGAAAAAAATCCTAAAAGCCCAATTTCCTGTTCATTTTATGATCCCAAACTTTAGTATAATGTAAAAGAAGACTTGCTCTTTCAGAAAATATTTCAAAAACTAAAGATTGGCTGGGTTGACCAATTTTACCTATTTTCAGTCTTCACACAAAATCAGTAAAGTAACTTTTTTGTTGGTTTTGTGTTGCACGGTCACATATTGACCGAGTTGCAAATTTGTGAGTCTACTCAGCTGTAGCAATGTACCTTAGTCCAACTGGTAGGCTGTGGCGATGCAGTGGAGAGTAGGGGGACTATATGTATCAAAAACTTTATCTATTGATGATTAGTTTTCAAACATCTGTGCTATTTGGTGAGGAAAGCATTGTAGTGTACATGCAAGTCATCATGCCAATTGGACAACAAGAGAAAGGAAGGGTTAAACAGGTGTCTTCTCTCTCTCCTCCTCTGTATACTAATGATACTATCCTTTTTACAATCCTATTTGTTTTTGTGTGCACTACATCATCCTGAGTTTGTGTGCCGTTCTGCAGCAGTTCATTCTCAACATCCAATGCCACTGCTTGCCATTGCAAAGTTTAAACAACTTTTGTTTTCCCCCTGCTAACAAAGACTTAACACTTTGCATGCCAAAAATCCCCAATCATAATCCCATGGTAACCCATAGAATGCTGTGCCTGTAGGGATTTAAACAATATTGTTCTGCATACAATAGAAAATTAAGCATGGTGATGATACAAGAGAGATATCGTGTGAATCTGCTTGTCCCTTGCTCAGTGAAACCTATGTGATATGACATTAGAGTCAAAGTCAGTGCAGTGTTAAGCAATTTGCCACTAGTAAGTGCCCTGCTTTCCTCTATTTCTTTCTCCAGGAATATCCCTTCTTCACCATCTCGTCATTTCCCGCCGGCTTTCTGGTCCACCTTGGTGGGATGGTCTCGGCTAGATCTGTCAAACTCTTGGACAGAATCCACAACCCAGGTAGCTTTTCACTAGGCAAAATCTCCTAGTAGTTGTTGTTTTATAAATGGCTGACAGTCATCAATGTTACAGTTTACGTGTATGCATGGCCATGCTTGTTCACACTTTAGTAGAATATGGGAGTGCATATCTGTGCAAAGCTCATTGGGAACAAGGAATAATTCACTGTCAGTTTCTGACTGCCTGTACCTGATGTGCAGTTTGCTTGGTTGGATCCTACGCATTGTATGTACATTTTGAGCACTTGGCTCATCATCAGTGTAGTGCATTGTGTACTGTTTTGTATACAGCACACACGCAACCAAAGAATCTTGCTTGAGTAAAGTTAACAGTTATGAATAAGCTTACGCTTCGGTGCACACATTTGCTGACAGGAAATTGTATTTTAGCATTCTTGTGCTAGTTGTGATTATTGAATGTAACGTGGAGGGTAGTGAACCAAGACCAATTCAATCAAAGAATCATAATGTCTGATGACTGACTCTCCGTGATAATTATGATTCATATTATCATCATTATCATTATACATGTTTTTATCAGTATCGTAATTGTTGTTACTATTTGCATTGGTCTAATGACTATTGCATCATATGGGGACTCTTGAATGAGTCGTCACAATCTTGCTCTCTCTTTCTCATACTTCCTGGACAGATGAACCGGAGACGAGGGATGCTTGGTGGAGGGAGCTCAGAACTGAGATTCGCTCCCATGCCGTTGCCATGGGATGCCATGCTGTGGTTGGATACAAGGAGACCACCAGCATTTGGTAATTGATTCTTCCAGTCAGACCTTCTTTTTTTTAATTTCTGGTATGCATCGACTATGTTTGAATATTCTATGCGCTGATACCAGTGTATGACATCTCAGCAATTTCTTCAAGAATGTCATTATAGAAATTGCGCTGCTGAGAATGCTAGTTCTTAGTGTCAAAAGATGGAAGATACATGTAGAAGTTGTTTCCCCCCCCCCAAAAAAAAAATGTCCACTGATCTACTTCTATGATTTTTCTGTTTTCACACAAAGCAACATAATATCAGCATGGAATTTCCCTCTTAACCCATTGAGGACGAGTGTCTATGGGGAATGCGTGTTGTAGCAAAATCAGTCCGTCCTCAACGGGTTGATATAGCAGAGACTCCAACCCCAAGCACCTTCTGATTTGGAGATTCCCGCCTGAAACCCCTAGCAAACGGGAGACTCCAACTTGATGTGCGCGAAGCTCCTTGCAGCCGGGGTCCAGGGGCCACTTAAGGGCCCTGGAAGCTCGGGGGTTCTTGATGCTATCTTGCGCTATCTCTGGCTTATTTTTCAACATACAATGACACTAAATAAGAAATCATATCCAGTGGGAGACACAGAGCCAGGGCGGGAGAAATTAAATATCACACGGGAGAACAGGATATATTGCCAAATTGGGCATTTGGCGGGAGGTTTCCCGTCAAAAGCAGGAGAGTTTTAGTCTCTGATATAGTGGAAACGATGCCACTGGATTCCTTAGTAGAGAAATTGATTTTAATTTTTGATTTTACTGACATTAATGCACAATGCAAGTAAGATTGTGTCATATGTATTTCATCATCTAATTTATTGTTTTTCCTCTTTTTGTTGTCCCTCACCTACTTAGTGAAGAAATCTGTTTGCTGTCTGCCTCTGGCACTGCTGCGATTGTGAACTTGGAGGCTGTCCAACAGAGCGCCCTCAATCAGCAGAACAGTCCAGTCCTCACTATGTCTCTGGATAGGACTGAGTTTTACAAGGAGCAGCAGGCAACAACGCCCCCAATCATAGAAAAGTAGATAACTGCTACACCTGTGGCTAATCTTTATTTCTCTCTTTTTCTTTTTGTCTGTCTGTCTGTCTCTATTGAATGTCTGTGTCAAACTATACAGCTAGCCAGCCCTCTCCCCCTCTCTCTATCTCTATCTATCTATCTATCTATCTATCTATCTATCTATCTATCTATCTATCTATCTATCTATCTATCTATCTATCTATCTATCTATTCATTATCTATATGTATGTACTTATTTATATGTATAATTTTATGTATGTTTATAACTCTAAGGTGTACTTCACATTTGATAGAAGTGCACCTTCAAAAACTTAATTCTCAGTATTCTTTGAATGGACCTTGTGTCACAGTGCATGTCTAAAGTGGACATGACCAGTTCTAGCTCAATAAAAGTTCAATATATATGTACTCCAGAGTGTCTAAGATCATATTTGCAATTAGTGTGATGTGGCACAAAAGTAGGAGAGTTCAAGATTCTTGATATTGTATACACTATGAACATTTTGTAAATTTAAAGCAAGCTGTCCCAACTTTGAAAGTACATTTATATGCAATCCTAGTATTGTTGCTGTTATTTCATGTAGAAAACAGATATAAAGATAAAGGTAGATGCATAGAGGAATATATCTAATAACATTAGATTTGGAAAATAATATCAGGGACTTACTGTTTATACAATGCATAAAAGTAACAGTAACTACACTTTAGCTAAACTGCTCCTTGTAATGCTGCAACTTGCGCAATTCAGATATAAAACAAGGATGTTAAAAGGTATGGTTAGTTTAGAAGTTTGTCTGTTGATTTGTTTACTTATGTGTTGGTTTTTATTCTTCTTTTAGAATGTTTAAATGGCTTTTTTGTTGTTGACAGGAATGATGCTGGAATCCCTGGCCTTGACTCATACCCACACTGCTCCATGTGTCACCTCCCGTACAACGAGTCAGCTCTTCCTTTTCCCGTTCAAATCACAAAGTGTGCAATATGCAGGTATGCGTCGAATGAGATTGAACTGATACACAGATGCTGGAGACGGATTGGGTGAAGAGGGATGTTGCATATGTGCCGTACACATTCCGAACCACAAATGCCATAAAATATCTCAGAATTCATATGAACGTAAATTTTTTCCGCCCACTTTTTTTTTTTCTGGAGCTCCTAGAGCAATGGATATGAGTAGCATCCTGTGCTTCACTGTGATGATGTGAATTTTTGTCTCGAAAGTCAAGTATGGTTTGTTTTACAGAACTGTTGCTCCAAAATGTCAATTGACATATTTAGAATTACCACATCCTCCAATGTGTAATACAGCCAGCCACCAGTTGTTCATTATACATGTGCTGATGTGCACTAATTTGTCTTATATCTGCATATTGCAGTTGATGATGTTTTAATTTGCATTCACATTCATGGCTGATTTTTATTTCCCCAGGCGTAACAAAGTTCCAGATGTCCTGTTCACCACCATCGAACCGCCACCCAACCTGCAGTATACAGGGCATGGCTGCTGCATTCAGGCAAGGTGAGTTTCAGTCTTGACTGTTGACACCCACTTTCTTTCTTTTTTTTTTTAATTTGCCGATGCTGTCTGACTAATAGGGCTGTCTTGTACAAATCTTGAGACAGCAATGTCTCGCTTAACGAGAAATTCTGGACCAATTAAAAGTTAGTCTGAAAAGAAAGAGTAAAATGTCGAAGCACAATTGTGAAAAGTTGATAAAAATCAGATTAAATGTAGGGAACTTACAGTGACTTTATCAACTCAACTATTTGCATGGTCATATTGACTGTTCAAGAACTTCTTTTTTTTTTTTTTGGTGAAAGTCAGTGAAACTTCACAATTTTATAACTTCCTTATTTTTCTTTCTTCAAATCTAATCAAAGTTTCTCAGTTGTATTTATAAAATGATACTTTTGCTTTAAATCATACTACCTGTAGGTTTTGATTGGTCCAGAATTTCCCTTTATAGGAATAGACTAAAAAATAGATAGACAAGTATGTAGTGGTGGTATTGCAGTCCAGATTTTTTTTTTTAATTGAAGAAAATCATGAGGATAAGATCAGTATTGAATAATGATATTTGCTCAAAATGATCACTCACTGTGAACAAACTGTCAATCACACTGTTAAATCCATTTGATTTACAGTGAGCTAAGATTAAAGTTGAGAACATGCAGCCAGCACACCCGATTCTAACTCTCATTCTTATTCTGAAGTAGACAAGGTAGTGTGTAGCTCAATGAGCAGCGCACAATAAACAAAAGTAGTATATATATACTGTTCACAGGGGCCTCCAGTACTCATATAGGTACATGCTTTATGTTTGTGTGAACAGTGAAATGTATCACCATATTCTTTGAGCATGTGCACGAAGAAGACATCGAATCGAATGGCGTGATGGCTTTTTTCAAGTTTGAACAATGACAACTGACCTTTAAAAAAAGGAAATGGTAAATGTACGAAAGAAATTAAGAAATAAGACCATGATGTAGGCAGATATGACACTTTCATATCATGGAACTTAAAAAGTGTTTAAAAGGCATCTTTATGTAAAATATATCTATAATTTTTTTTTTAATGATTTGTGTGTGTGTGTGTGTGAAATAGATTGGAAATTTATAAACATATTGCAGGGCTGTAGCAAAGTCAGAGGTCTGGTGATGTAAATTCCTGTTCTTCTCATAATTACTCTACAGTCCTGTTTTTCTTTTCATTTTCTGGTTAGACTGCTGAGAAAGAAAACAAAAAAGAAGTGAGCAGAAACGAAAACTAAACTACTTTGCTTTTAATAGAACTGTGTGAATAATTGTCAAAGAGTAGATTTAGAGCAAAACTTCATCTATTTCCGTCTGTTTTCCAGAGTTTGTCGAAGCAAAAAGAAGACCACCGGGGAAGCTAATGCAGCTCTCATAAGTGACGTAAGTTGCATCTCACTATTCTCATGCATGACCAATTTATATCACCTCTTGCCCTGTTTCAGGATGTATGACTCAGTGCATTCAAAAATGAAAATGTATTCATTTTGTGTAAAAAGGGTTATAATGTAGAACTGTGATGTACACAATCGTTGTTATTCATTCAGAAAATAGGGGATGAATGATGTGTCCAAAGTTATATGTCTGGAAAAAAAAGTAAGGGGGAACAGTTGCCGAGCGTTTGTGTGGCAGTTAAACAGTTCCATACGGGAACCTGGTATACGAGGTTCTCAAAATGTAGACAAGAGTGTCTGCATTTGTGATCTAAATTCATGTTTATTTGTGTTATGCTGATGAAAAAGTGAATTTGATGGAAAGATTACAGTTTCTTTTATTAATGTCTGTTATCTTTCTGTTTCAAAGCTGCATGTATATTTGTCCAGCTAAGGAAAGCTTCTTTTTAATGCTTGGTGACATTTTCTTGCAATACACATATGCAAACACAGGCCTCAATGAAATGACTGGGAAATATACAATCAGAAGCAAGCCCAAACAATGATGAGTGGGTAAAATGATTGTTTGGTTACTTCAGTAAATCATTTAATGCTATTGAAGATTCCTGACATTTAAATGCATTCTGTTTGATATAAAGCTGTAATGGGTTTATTTAAATTATTTTTTTTTCCAGGCTCTCCCCTTCATGGAGTATGAACTTCATAGACAGATGATCAACAAACTCAAGGTAGACATTGCTAGACCATGAACATACAGTGTTGTAGCTGCAAGGAGAGAATGATATTTAATGGAGGAAGTCTTTTTTTTAATGACTGATGAAAAATGATTGCTTCTTCAGTTTTAGATAATTGTTTGTTCAGATGGCAAGTGTTCAATAAGTTGTCATACATATAAAGTAATGTGTGGAGTCTATCTGCGTTGTTATTTTTTTTAATCTATTTGTCGCATACCAGCCACTTGGCCACAAATAGTGTGAATGGGCCATTATGTTTTGTGTAGACAACTGCACATTAAAATTAGTGTACAACTTTGCAGGAGTTACATTAACCCATTGAGGACAAGGTGATTTTGCTATAACACACATTTCCCATAGACACCTCCCTGCATATACTCGGGAACAGTGCTCATTCTCCAACTGGTTAACATTGTCTCATTGTCGAAAGTTACTCAATTAATTTTATAGGCATATACGTAGTGTCCTACAGTGTCTCAAAGGAATGTGAATCAAATGTAGTGATCATTTTAAACTCCCATTGATCTCTTTGCTCTGTGGTATCGCATGCTTGGTGAAATCATAAACATATGTTTAATCCACAAACATATCTACAGGCACTGTGTTAGGTTTCGATATCAACCAGGGGTCGTTCTGTTCCTACATAGTTTGTGTGTAACACAGTAACTCTCATTAAGACCTTACTAGTCGTAACTTGTCTCCATGCCTGCATGACATTTGTTTTCTGTTTGTATTACAGGTGAAAGGAATGAACTGCCTGTTTGGTCTGAAAGTCCAGGTCAGTGTTGGAGAGACTCTGCTGGTGGGGACAGCGGTGAGTATTTGAAATCCTTTGCATTCTAAAATACCCAGCTAGCAGATTGAGAACTGACCATCTGGAGAGGGAGCCAGAGAGTGCTTTTGCTGAAAGTTAGAGAACTCAATTTGCATAGTGAATTGCATCTTTCAGGATGTCATCACATGTTACCATGTATAGAAAAGACATGAATATGTGAGACTCCTTTATACATTGTAACTCATACTCTGTGAATTCAAAATATCTTTGATATGCATGGTGGTCTTTTGATTTGTAAAGCATGCTGATAGGGCACTTGAAAGGGAATCTATCCCCAAAATACCTCTATGCATTTTTATGTTTCGTTAAAATCCACGTGCCACCCTTGCTATAGATAAGAAGACTACAAAAATTCATTGATTTTGAATGTATTGTTTGATATTTCTCGCACTTTACTGATTTGATCTACTTACACTTCTGAATTACTGAATCCACATATATATCTTGGGCAGAGTTTTCCTTGAAGTCCACCAACAAGCAGTGATAAGACATGCATGATTATTGACAAAGACTTTTTAAAAAAGTCTTGCCAGTTTCCCACTAGCATTACTGAAAAAATAGATATTTTCACGCGACCAATTTTTTGCGCTCAGCCGGGTAAAAAGAGTTTCGCATGTTTTTGATTCCGCGGAATTAAGACATCAAATACTGGAACATTTGGCATGCAAATATATTTGCATGCTTTTATTTTCACGCTGGTTACTTGTTGCGCGAAATGCGCGAAGATTTCAACACCGCAAAAATTTCCACTTTGACAGTATGTCATGGAATCTGAATCTTTCTATCTACAGACTGCCACAGCTGTCTTTGTCTCAGCCCTACCCCCTCCTTCATCCCTTCGAATTTCAAGACAGGTGAGACGTAAGCTCGTAGTAAGGCAATGTATCGTGATAATTGCAGCCATGTAGACCATGGAATTTAGTGGAGGAATCAGTGTCTACTTATACACACAGACTGGAAAGGCATTGAGATGACATCATTGTAAATGTCTTAAAATGTGTTTTGTGTTAGTGTTAGTTTTGTCTCAGCCCTACCCCGTCCTTCGTCCCTTCGAATTTCGAGACAGGTGAGATGTAAGCTCGTATTGAGTCAGTGGATCCTGATAATTGCAGCCATGTAGACCATGGACTTTAGTGGAGGAATCAGTGTTTGCATGTACACACAGACTGGAAAGGCATTGAGATGGCATCATTGTAAATGTCTTAAAATGTAATTTGTGTTAATGCTTCCCCTGTAAACGTGATTGGAGCGAAATGCTGATCGTAAATGCACAAATTTAATCATGTTTCAAAATGCTGATTCTGGCCTCGAAAAGTTCAGCACCAACACTCCCTAAGATAATGCATGCCTATGGAACTTAATGGGAAGGTGTAGGTGAATGAATTTCTTTGTTACTAGGCAGTAAGAACAGAAACATCCATAAACTCTAATACACTGCAATAACATTATGTCAGACTCATGCTCTGCCAATATGTATTTTACGCCGTAAATTGACAGGAAGATTAATGCATGTACTCAATGTACATGTATGTCTACCAGAGATTGGTTATCAGGGATACCATGTTCTGTGTCGTTACACTTTGCAGGACACAAGTGGCACAACGGACAAACAGGTGCAGATTTTCCAGGAGAAATTGGATGCAATCACCTCCAGAAATAAAGAGACCTATGGTCTCAATCATCCACAGGTAAAAAAGTGTTCTTACAAGTGTAAGCAGTCTTGGAAGGAAGGTTAGCAAGGGAAATTATGTAGTCTCAGCAACATATCATTTTTCTCTATTGGCCTACATGGTAACTGCAGCAAGATGGCAAGATTTTGATTTGCATTATTTGCTTTGGTTTGTGAAGTTGAACCTTCACACTGTTGGTGCATTCCTGTTTTATTTGCATATGTGCTTGTGTGTACCTTTCGTATGTGTGTGAGTGTGTATTGTCTTGACTGTGTGTATTGACTGTATGTGTGTGTTTTAATATGAATGTTAGTACAGTACTACACATGTATGCTTCTGTACCTCCTTCCATACATCTTGCGTATGTTAGGCTAGTCTTGCCAGAATGCAATATGGAGCCTTGGTGTACAAAGAATGTTGCAACGTAGAAATATATAAAAACGCAGAGAATTATTACAAAGAGAAAGTATTCAAATTCATCAATTAGGTGCAAGAGAAAGTATGTTCGAAAGAAAAAAAGGGAATAAGGATGAAGTTCAGTCTGTGTGTGAATCAGAAACACAGCATTCAACTTTCGTTTGACTTCTTGACAGGAGAGCAGCGGTGCAGAAGTTGACGGGGCACCCACGAGCCACACCAGCGCAGAGGAGCTGCCGGATCCCCAGCTTTCGTCCGGTCACAGGGAGACTTTTGTCATAGAGGTCAGTCATACAAGTCAAATCTCAGCCACCTTAATTATCTCCCTCTCCTCCTGTGTCCTCATCTCCTTATTGTTGTTGGGTTTTTTTTTTCTTCTTCTACTTCTGCTGCTTCTCTTAAATGTGTTATGTGTCTCTGTCTGTCTTTGAAATTTTGCTCTTGACTGGATGTTCTCCTTTCAATCCTTCTTTTGTTTGTACTGTAAAACTAGAGACATTTTGCAAATTGGTGACTGGCATTCAGTGCATCTTGTCGACAAAACTTTCATGTGCATTTTACTAAGGCAAATTGTGGCTCCTTGCGAAATTAACGGAAGCTTGATTCATGTAAACATTTTTGGTTTTACAGTACCTGATACATGGTGGGCTGATGTATAACTGTCTTCCTTTCAAATTTATGCACTTTCTTTCTCATGCTTTCATTCCATCCATTAGTAACATGAATTCTTTCAGTGATATTGTTCTTTGGTGTTTGCCCTTTTGTATCTTTCAAATTCAAGACTTCATTTTTCTTACTGCATTGTGAGACTATGACGAGTAAAACAGTCACTGAATGTTGCAGGTCAAAGTTGCATGGATGCTGTGACATTATGATACCCATTCCTGTGAATTTGAGAACATCAGTGAATTAGGCTATTAATGAAACTCCAAAAGTTTTTGATGGGGATGATGCTGAATCCACTTTATCAGAATACACAAAAATGTGGAATAACAAAAATTGTCATGTTGTTTGGATGAAAGTAAATTCCATCATGTTAAAACACTCTCTTTGCACTTTGAAAGATCAATGTGTTTGTGTTGTTCAATGTTGTTGTCTTTTTTGCTCTTATTAGATTGATGACATTGAGGACACAGAATCTGTGATTGAGCTCTTTGAGCAGGACCTACCCCAAGGTATGTCTTCTAATTCTTTAACTGATTAATGTATGTTATTTATTTATACAGTCTACATTGTTTACTTTCGTTTGTTGCAGCAAAGAAGACCCATGCATCATAGAGAATTTTAGCTGACTCAGAGACAAATACTGTCATTGCAAATTGTGGCTATTCTTTTTAATCTGTGTCTTTGGTTTTGTTTTTATTGATGTGCGTACTTGCTTCCCCTTTCTTAATTTCTCTGCTTCATCATTGTTACAGGTTTTCTGAGTTGCAGAACAGAGGTGTTTCCAGGGAACATGGAGCCTACCCAACATCTACAGGTAAGTTTGTCAGAGAATGATTGTGAAGCCATTGCAAAGTTCAAGTCTGAAACAATCACCATACAGTTGCTGCTTTGTTTGTGTGTGTTTTTTTCCCCCATTCACCTATGTCAGTGATTATGCACACAGCAGTTTAATCAACAAACGGGGCATTTCAAGTTGTGAGATTAGTCTCTTCCTCAGACGCTTGCTGACTTTATGATCTGACACCTTTTGAAATACTTTGCTACCTCATTGAGGATTTCCTCCTCAACCTACATGTTGAAATGTCAGAATGTCGAAAGTCTAATTCTGAACCTCAGTGTTGAAAGCTGAGAGACTGCAACTGTATGTCCATGGATCTACTTCATTTCAAATTTAAGTTTGCAAGGCATGAATTTGGAAGAAAGTGTTGGGACATCATTTTGTGTGTGTGTGTGTGTGTGTGTGTGTGTGTGTGTGTGTGTGTGTGTGTGTGTGTTGTCTTTTACAACTGTTAATTAACTTTATTTCAGTGTTCACTTCAATTTCATATATTTTCAAAAATTGAAGTGAACACTGACATAGGTAAAGCTCCAATGATAAGGGCACGCATAGAGGAAGAAAGTAAAATACATTCTTGCAAATCTTTGTAGTTTACGGGGGACAAATAACCCTCAATTTTGTATAGATTAATCTTTGGGTGTGTATGTTGATCTTACAGACCATCACCATGATGCGCAGGTCATCCCTTTCTGATACCTGTGGAACCACCAAAGTTGTGACGGGACTCATCCAAGAAATGATACAGGTTGGTCCAGTGATCAGTTGACCAGTGATCAGTTGACCATGTGGTAAAGCACTCGTAGGGTAGACCCCTCTCTCAAGTCCAGCTCGGTTTCTCACGGTCATTTTTGTGCTTGTGACCCAAAGGCAGCTTGAGACATGTTTAATTCAGGTTGTCTTTGTGTCTATCCATTTGTTCCAGACCCGTTATCACATACCATTATGTAGGAAATGCTCTTGGGTGGATTTTAATGATATGTGGCCAAAGCATGGTGTATACGGTGAAGAGGTACTGAATAGATTTTAGGCCAAATCTGCTTGGTCAAAGATCAAAGGTTAAAGATCACCAAACTCACTGAGGCTAAAGATGTCACTTCCAAGCTGTATAAATGGTAATATATCACTGTAAAACGAGGAATGTTCACATGCAGTTTAATTTTGCGAGCACCAAGATTGGCGAAAATAAAATGTACGCAAAAATTCTTGTCTACACTGTATGCATTGCACGCCAGTGGCAATTCACGAAAATTTCATGCCACAAAAGAGGCCGTCAGCTCCAATTCGGGAAAATTTCATGCCGCAAATATATCATGTTTTACAGTAGTAGGAAGCATTATTATTGTATCTTCTGAAGATGTGTTGGTCGCAGTCCTGATAGTGACCTCTCTGTATCTTTGAAGAAGGAATGAGATATGTGGACAGCCGGCCCAAACTTGGTTTTGCATGTGCAACTCCCCAGCAAGATTGTACAGGCCTGTAGATGATTGCATGATAAAAATCTGGCGATCTTTCTGACTTGGCATGCTGAGTAATCATTCCAGTGCTCTTATATTTTTATGCCTCCACCACGAAGTGGTGCCGGAGGCATTATGTTTTCGGGTTGTCTGTCCGTCCGTCCGTCCGTCCGTCCGTCCGTCCGTCCGTCCGTCCGTCCGTCCGTCCTTCCGTCCGTCCGTAATGAATTTTGTGGACAGGGTAACTACCAAAACCTTTTGAGGTATCCTAATGAAACTTGGCATGTATGTGTATTAGGGGGTGAAGTTGTGCCTATCAACTTTTGGGTGCACATGCTCAAGGTCAAAGGTCAAAAGGTCAAGGTCAAATGCTTAAAATTTTACTATTTCCCCCATATCTATGCAATGCCTGAAGATATTTTCTTGAAACTTAGTGTATACATGTACTACTCAATCAAGATTCTCTGATGAAAGTTTGGGGTCATGAGGTCAAAAGGTCAAAGGTCAAAAGGTCAAGTAAATTGTTATAATTTCACTTTTTTCTCTGTACAGTGTATCTTGGAAATTGTTCAAGGTATTTTCATGGAACATAGTATATATGCATCTACTGACTGGCAGTGGTTATCTAGGGAATTTATGGTTCATGGGGTCAAAGGTCAGGGGTCAAAGGTCAAGGGCAATACTTCAAAATTTTATTATTTTCTTTATATTTATGCAATGCCAGCAGGATATTTTTTTTTAAACTTGATGTATGCATGTATAACCCAATAGAGATTCTCTTGGATTTTTTTTTGCCAAGAAGGTCAAAGGTCAAAAGGTCAAAGATCAAGTGAAAGTGCTGAACTTACTTCTTTCTCCATATCTTAGAAGTGGCTCAAGTTATCTTGAAACTTAGTAAATGTTGAATTTATGTATGTTCTGCCTGACAGTGATTCTCTTATAAATCAAAGGCCAGATGAAAATGATAACAATTTACTGTTCAATACAGAAATTGCGCTTTTTCTCCATACCTTGAAAATTACTCAGTGCATAAACTTATGAAATGGTCAAAGTCAAGTTAAAGTTCTTAAATCCCCAAATACATGCTCTCCTATTCATCCAATTAAACATAGGTCAAGGAAGGTAAACATTTAATACATTTGTGACAAACATGTCATTTTAATATTTTGCCAATTTTGTGAAAATGTAATCACACATTGTCCACATGTACTATAGACCTATTAGGAGAATCATGCATTATGGCGGAGGCATACCAGTCGCCATAGCAACATTTCTAGTTCTTTTTATCTTTTTATGTTATTATGTTATGGCGCTGTTTTATTTTTCCATTTTTCACCCTCAGGGGATTTGCTTCAAACTCCGGAACCTGACACCATGCTGTCTGTGTAACATGGACATAGAATTCATCCTGGATGAAGATGAAATCATACAGGTATGACAAACCAGAAGCTGGTTTTTCTGCGAATGTTGTACGTGTCGTCGAATGTAGAATGCTTCATAATACCTCAATTTTTTCAATGCATGCAAATTATTGGCATGGTATGATACAGAAACCTTTCACTGGTTGGGGGTGATCATACAATGGAAGTTGGACTGCTACCAACCTCTAAGAATTTGTGGTCATGCTTTCATCCAGTAACTGCAAGACCAGCAGACAGCTGGGAGAAAACAGCATGACTATCACTTGGCTTGTCCATAAATGATTAAAAGTTGATTGAAACCTGATTTCTTTAGTATTGCCATGTTGTGGCATATGCAATGTTTCTGACTACCGGTATGTACTGTGGTTGTGGAAAACAAGAAATGAATTGAAACCAAAGAAAGATATTGACAAATATTTTATCATCAATATGAAAATCATAGTCACTTTTGTTCCCATCTTTCTCTTCTATATGTAGCTGTTGACAATGATAACTTACCTATTTTTTGCTTTCAGATATGGTTGACTACAGCTGTGGTTGGCATGAAGCCCATTGCAAAAAATGTTCCAGTGCAAAAAGGTAACGTAAATGATTTAATTCAATCCAATCAAAAAAATGTTCTTTTCAATCAAGAAAACGTATCATAATGCGTACTTAACTTATAAGTGAGCAATGTAGGTGAAGAAATGACATTCACATTGCAATGTTTACCACATATACATGCATGACAAAACTTAACAAACAAAAGTTATCAAACACAATGATTACCAAAAAAAAAAAGTTGGAATTGAGAAATCAACTTGAAATGCACTCAATGCGGTCAATATATTACGTGGACAAAACGCTTTCGTGTGCACTGTACTTTTGCAAATCTTGACCCCATGTGAAATTTGTGAAAGTTTTATGCACACAAAAATTTGTGGTTTTATGGTAGTCTTCTGTGAATTCCGTGCAGATTGAACAAAGAATTAAACAGATATGCAAAAAGAAAAAGATAGAGAAAGAGACAGACGGACAGACAGACTGAGAGGGGAAAAAAATCTTAACCTGTCGAGGATGAGTCCCGAATATACTCGGGGAAAGTGTCTAAGGGAAATGCTTGTTGTAGCAAAATCAGTCCGTCCTCCATGGTTAATTCATGTTGTGTTTGATTACATCTGACCCAGGATCTGCAAAGCCATCAATGGATTCAGAAATGATGTTCTCCATGGACGAAGTGTCGGAGACAAACTCGCAACAGCAACCAACGTCCAAAGGTAGTTTGACATGATTTTTTACTCAATTTGTTTGGGTTTTACAGTGCACTCCCGTTATAACGAAATGCTTGGGACCGGCAGTTTTCTTTCGTTATAACGAAATTTCGTTATAACCGAACAAATACAATATATAACGAAAACAAGGAACCACGTATATATATCATATTATGTTTGCTGAATACTCATCATACACTGGAAAGCTATGTAAAATGTGATGGGATAACTGTATTACAATAACAAATGCAAGTTCCCCTCAGAAACTGTGCGTGACACAAGGAGCGAACACACAGTGGTGTGAAGTGTTCACCCATGCAGAGACGCTATAAATGCTTGTTCCGCTACGTATTTTCGAAAGCAATTTGCATTTCGTTATAACGGAGCACATTTCTTTTGTTTTTCTTTGTCTGTGGCGCTCGGAAATGACTTCATTATAACGGAAATTTCGCTATAACCGTGTTTGTTGTAAGCAAATTTTGTACCATAGACTTTAATGGTGCTAATTTTGGGACCAGAAGATTTACTTCGTTATAACAAAATTTCGTTATAACCGTGTTCGTTGTAACGGGAGTGCACTGTATCAGTTTTTACACTGTAAAAACAAAGCTGTTGCACAATGTGATACATGATCACAGTGTGTATAGATAGGTGGGATATTTCATTGTGCGCATGGCATTTTGTCATGAGAACACTTCCCTGTGCATGGCAGATAGTTGCTAGGCTGTGGGAGTGCCCATAGGGTTAACAACATTCGGCCATGTGCAGGGAAGCGTGTTAACAACATTCTGCCAGGCGCACAACAATTGTCTCGCATCTTTCTATTTTTTAGTAATTTTGATGAAGGAAAAAAAAAAGAAGGAAGAGTTTTGATCTGTGTTGAAGGGGAGGAGACTGTTTTAATATTAAACCAAAAGTTAAGCTATTTGTTGTCCTTGTGTGTGAATATACACATGAAAGTTGTTTTGTACCAGTACGTGATAGATTTTGACATGCTCCAAGAACACACTTTCAAACAGTGGTGCACTTTATACAACTGTATGTGTAGAATACGTTGGTCACTTCATTGTGAACCGAATTCCATTGTATTTATTACTATATATTAAACCCCACAATGTAAATGCATGCTCACATGCAGTGTCAGGAGGAAAGGAGCACCTGTTTTTACAGATCAAGAGAATGGAGCTCATGATGGGATAGATTCCTTTGCTACCAATTCATGCTACTTGCGGCTTTTGTATTTAACCAGTTGTAAACATAGCTACAAATTTCTCATTTTACTGGCAGATCATGGGTTCGTCATCATAAACCTGTCCGATTGTGATTTATGAATTCACACCTGCCCGCTATTTCTATCTAACAGTTAATTCCTATTCGTTTTTCTTTTTCTTTTCTTTTTTTTTACCTCAAAAGGCAAGGCATTATCCAGCCTTGTATTCCTATTTTTGTCAATACCTGCCAATAGTGATGTATGTTACTTGAGTGAATTGTTGTTGTTTTTTGCAATATTTATTCCTATTCATTCTTATTCTTTTATTGAATTTCAGGGTAGTCAGGTGTTAATATTATATCTCCTTCTGTCACTCTGATGTGGTGTGGTATCTATCCAAAGATGAATCATCATCATCATGGTTGGTTTGTCATCTAAAGATATAATAAATGATGATGATGATGATGATGATGATGATGATGATGATGATGATGATGATGATGATGATCCACAGCATCATCATCATCATCATCATCATGTGGTGTGGTATCTATCCAAAGATGAATCATCATCATCATGGTTGGTTTGTCATCTAAAGAGATAATAAATCAACCAAGATGTCATCATAAGATGTGCAGTTTCTGAACCCAGTATAACTTTCTTGTTTTGTTTTTGCATACTTGGTTCTTCATGGGTCTATATAGGCAGCGGTTTGAATTTCCTTGCCATGAATGTTAGATTCCGTGCAGTTTAGAAATGTTTGGTTAATTCTCTCTGTCAAAATAGTTCTTGGTATATAGCATGATAGCTTACTATGCGCAGTTACATTCATGCTAGTATATTATATAAACTCACTGATATAATGCAAGCATTTTCGTTTCCATCCATCATACACAGTAGAATCTGAGCCAATGCGACTGGAAAGAAGAATTCAGCTAGGGGTAAGTCATTGAAATCAAAACTAGTGTTTTTGGTTTTGATAAAAAAGGATAATAACAGATTGTTATACGGTATGCTACTTGTTACATTACATAGGTACAGAATTATGTGGTTCTTATAATTATGTGGAGCCTGATTAAAGTAAAACTACTTTCCATGTACAATTGCAGTCACAATTGTTCACATGATTGGCCATTAAAAGTTAGTTCTATCCATGTATGCACCGTATTCTTTAAATTTACATAATGCAGTTTTGTTCAAATCACCCTTACAGGTCCTACTTAGTTGGTAGCATATTTGGCTCATGGACAAATTACAGACTTTGAGAACACATATAAGAACAAAGCAATTGATGTAGAATTCCACTTGAATTAATTTGTATGATGGTCCTTAACATGCATTCTGCACTTCTGTAGCCAGAATATTAGTAAATCTAACAGACATATATTCTTCTAATTCCTGTAGTAATGTCTTTGCATTTTATCTCAATTGAATGTATATTTGTATGCATATTTGAACATGTATGTCATCACACTGACTTTCAGAGATCTTGTGCAGTTTAATAGGGTGATGTTATAATTGACGATGAAAAATAATCTCATGCTATAAAAGTGGAAATTTTCGTGGTGTACAAATTTTTATGCGACCAGAAACTGGCCCAAAACTTAACCTGTTGAGGACAAGTCCCGAGTATACTCGAGCAGGGGAGATCTATGGGAAATGTGTATTGCAGCAAAATCAGTCTGTCCTCAACAGGTGAACGCATGCAAATGTTTTTCCTTGCTACATTTATGATTCTGTGGAATCAAAATCTCACAAATTCCATTTACGTAACTGAGCACAAAAAATTACTCTCGCAAAAGTGTCCACTTTTACAGTATTCCTTGACATTTGTGAAATATCCCCACTTGAATCTTTGATTATCAATGCAATACATCATGGTAAATGTTCATCCTGTCAGTCAGACATATTAAAATGCATGCAGAATATGTTATTACCTAGTCATAACTCTTCCTACTATACAGGGTAAGTTGTCATGGCGACCTGAAGTTCTCATAACGCCACTGTCCATCATACCGGGAGCAACCATCGACCGTTACCTCGGCAACCTCAACCTCTTCTTCATCCGTGAGACAACATCAGTCAGAGAGGTGAGTATTGCAATTGACCACAATTCAAATCAATTCGAATCTTGATGTGAAGGATGGTAGAATTGATTAAGTTGTCATCGACTTGATAAACATCACTTGTTTGCAAGAGCTAGGCAGATAATAGAGACATCCACAGTGCCCCTCTAAATGGGCTTCATTTATTACTGGAACATGGTTCTTTAAATGGAGAACTAGTTTCTGAATAATACTTCTCAAACATATCACACATATGGGGGGGGGGGATTCCGCCCCCCCCTTCAGATCTCGCCTATGGAACGCGTGATTGCGCCGAAAATCGGCACACGCAACGCCCGCAAAGTATACTATCAAAATGTATGGTTGCTTTCTCCGAAAAATTTTTCTTATATTTTATATTAATTAATTATTGTAATTTATGCATAAAATCAGTTTTGGGCTCTAAATCACTTATTAATGCTCTAATCAAGCTAATTTCTTTTTTAAAATGTTTCTTGTATCATTCTCCTGAGACATAGGATAAAAAAAAATCTGTATCGAAATTAATTTCTTATGTATTTGATTGTTTTTTGAATTTCTTATGTATTTCTTTATTTTTCGACCTTTTGTTTTTGTTTGTTTTTTGGCCAAATATGTCACAGACATTTTTCGAAGCTTTATTATGTTAAAATAAATTAATTTCGTCCATTCTAGGTCGAGATATGAATTTTTATGTGAATTGATTGAAAAAACACAATTTGCACTGGATTTGTACACAAAATCACGTTTTGGAGCAATTTTGGGGTTGACAAATTTTTTTCGAACGGGCGTCGCGTCAAAACGGGCGCAACAATTTTGGTCTCAAAAGTTGTGCGATACTTGAAAGAAAAAAGTCATGAAACATCGCGGCGGAGCTTATCGCGCTGCGAAGATATTGCGCGAAACGTCGAGGGGGGGCGGATTCTGCCCCCCCCCCCAGGCTGATTAGGGTTAAGGTGGCATACCATTCTCATCTAAGATCTTTTGTGGACAATATATTTTGTTTTGCATGTGTCTGTTTGTGTATTATTACATATCATAGCAAAAAGACAATCTCTGGTGCATGTGACTGGTATGATTCTACCAGTGTGATGACATATTACTAGCAACACCTATAGAACATCATAATTGTACTAGATTTTAACTTTCGTAACTTTGATCGCAGAATATCTCATGTTTTTGTAATTTCACAATTCCCGCCAACATCCCCATTCCTTTCCCAGTCTGGTGGAGTGAGCGGATTCATGAGGAGCTTCATCGCCGAGGTGAACGCCATCGTGAGACGCCACGTGGCGGCTCTTGGTGGCAACGCCTTGGTCACCTACACTCTGGTGGACTGTCTTATGGAGGACAACCCTCACAAGAACCAGGTCAGAACCACTTTGCCTCATTCACAAGTTAAAGGGAAAACGTAATTCTCAGATACTTGCAAAACTGTCGATTTTTTTCTCTGAAGTGTACACATATGCGTTATAAATGTGTGAAAATATGCTATGATAACACAATTTCAGTTAGTTAATGATGAAATGCAAAATGTTAACCAAAAAGTTCACTAGAAGTATTACAGTCTCAAAGCATACCCGATTGTGGTTTGCTGCAGCTGTATGTATTTAAAAAAAAAAAAAAATTGATTATTGATGATTTAATCCTGACATGTTCTTCATAATTCTCATTATTTATATATTTTTAATATATTTCATTTATTTGCTTGTTTGTTTTGTGAGTGGTGTTTGTTTGCTTGTTTGTAGATACATATATTTCATCTACTTTGAGGAGGAATGATGGCACGTTCTCATACGTCACAAAGAGTTTTATCATTACAATTATGGAGACAAAGACACCATTTAACAGCGGAATGAAATGCCAATTCAGGAAAGCCAGATGATTTAAAAATCATAATCGATTGGACCTTTCTCAGTTCTTGGGTAGATATTATTTCATATTGTACTTGCACAGTTCCTTGAAAATGAAAATTTTTCTTGAAGATTATTACTTCAGTTGACAATACAGACTTGCTTGTTCACTTCTGATGCTAGGAAAGAAATCACTCTCTGGTGTATAAAGTAACAGTGTATTGGTTTTAACTCCCCGTTCAATTTGTAAATCCTTGAAGAGTTTGTTCATTCACAAAAGCCTTGCAGTTCCTGCCAATTTGATAGTTCTAGAGACCGTTTCCAAATCAGATAGCATTTATGATGTGAAATCTTGCTTGTAATGTGTGGTAATGAAGACTCATATTTCTTGGAATCGTTGTTTCCTCACAGTGCCAATGCCTGATCAATGTCTGCGGTGATGCGGTCCACATACAATACGACGACCTTCTCTCACTGCCAGATGAAACCAGCGGCAGCAACTCGCCAAAGATTTCATCCGCCTCCGGGACCAGAAGCTAGACCAGTTCCAACTTCATCATTTCCCCAACCAGCGTAGATCTTGTTTAATAGTGCTTGGGATCAACGCTAAGGTTATATCCAGAACTATTAGATATGGACAATGGAAAGGATCTAGAGAATACCTCTGTATTTCTTTCCCAAAGGACTTCAGAAAACCATGAATTATGAAAGAATTGTAAAGTACATTTCCTGCTGAGAGCATATATTTGACCAAGTGAATGAACCCAAAGGAGGAATTCAAGTTTATTTTCTTCAGGACTGAAGGAAGCTGTGAGGAATCCAGGAATGGAATTCAGAGAATATTTCCAACAATAATTGTGTAGGTATGACCAAATAAAGTGTTGCTGGAAAGGCACAAAATGTTACCAAGAAGTCAAGGACTTAACAAAGCTAATGGTATTCAAATCTAGGACAAAAGCATCAATATTCAAGGCATTAGTACTTTATGCATTTGCACAAAGCCTAGTGCTATGTAAACGCTGAACTCAAGATGACATGCAGTTTGCCACATGTTTATGTCTGCCAGAACTTATACACGTTTCAACTCATAATCTCCTAATACTTACTATGACTCCCCTTCTTTCACTGTGTGAGCACTTTAATATGTCCAGAGGACATCATAATGGCTACATATGTGTAGATGTACAGTTTGTGATATGAACTCTCAATTTTTCTTTATATAACACGAAACAGGCAGCAGTAAATGTATGTTTCAAAACAAGACTTACTGTAAAAGTGGAAATTTGCGCGGTGTTGAAATTTTCGCGCATTTCACGCAACCAGAAACTAGCGCGAAAATAAAAGCACACAATTTTTTTTTTCTTGCCACATGCTCCAGTAGTTGATGTCTTGATTCCACGGAATTAAAAACATGCGAAACTCTTCTAACCAGGCCGAGCACGAAAATATCCACTTTTACAGTATTCAAAATTTCATGTCTAGCGGTAGTACTGTTCTAGAGGTACTTTACAGAGAGACAAGTATGTTGTTATGCTGTGATTGCAGCAATATCCTGCATTTTCTCAGATGTTAGTAAGAACAAACTTACAATATATTTACTCTCCTGCCCATATTGACCTATGCAAATTTGCCCACAATAATATACACATGCACACTGTCATGGAAAGGGGGAGAGTAGACAAGGACAGGGACATTTGCCGGGATGAAGGCCAAATATTTGTACACTCAGAAGGGCGACTGTCTTCACTCGTGCTGAAATCAGCCGATGGGGATTTTTGAGAATCACAAGATGACAAAGTTGACTTCAGTGAATGTGAGCATTTGCAGCACAATAATAATCACCAGCATGGCGCTACCCTATAACAACTGTAAGTAGTCCCACAAAGAGCATGCCACTGGAGAACTACAAATGTTAGCATGGCTCTATCAGCAATCTTATAAATACCAGCACTGCTCAATTCGTGTGTTGTTTATGGTATGTAGTGTGTTCTTCTTCTTTTTTTCTCTGAAATTTGATTTTACATGCAAAGTAAATGAAATTCCCCACTTTTCAACCAGAGTATGATTTTGTCTTCAATTTTTTTTTTCCATAGTGTGTCATTTAATTGTTTAGGTTTTTTTTTGTCCATGGAGATTGGTAACCTTAGAACACATGTGTGCTGGTTTGGAGTGACATGTATCAAAGGAGAGTACGTCACTCGAGAAGTGCACAATACGTTGTACCTTGTACATACAGGATACAATAAGCCCTTAAACATAAAAAAGGGTCAACTCTTGTTATTTTTCCACTTTCTTTTCACCTACCATTTCCTGGCTTTTTCTGTCACCAATATTATATCGTCAAACATGTTGGAGCCACTCCACTACTCCATTATGCTGGCAAGATGTGTGAATGTGTGTGCAATACCAGTTTTGAGAGAGCCGTGTTCAACTCCACTACAGTGTTGTATGTAGATGGAAAGAGAGAGAAGTCTTCTGGATGGCATGTACAGTAATGCATTGGTGTGTTGTTGCACCAAATTTTCAGAGAGATTATCGCCTCCAAGAGCAAAATTAAATATACGTCAGTGTCTTACAGGAAGACGTGCGCATTCCTGAGGACTCTCACACTGATGATTTTAATAGCACTCCTAGATTCAGTGATTCAATACCATTGTATTTTCTTTCGTCACAGTTCAGGATGATGTGCTTTGTTTTTATGCTTTTCTATTATGGTAGGTGTCTGTGTAAGAGAACAATATAGCATTCTTGCCATGAAGTGTATGTACACATTCTATGCTGTACTAATGAATGCATTAATTCTGAAGATCCCCCCAAAAAACAAACAATCAAACAAACAAACAAACTCTCCACAGTACATCTAGCATGCAGTAAAAAAATCCATCTATTACATTCTCATAGGATTGTGTCCTAGTACATTGTACTTCAGTTTGATTGACCAAGTTAGCAATCTAAAGCATTCAATAAATTTGATTCACCATTAATAACGGATAATTGTGTTATGGGACATTGAATATTGATTGTCCAGCCCCCCCCCCCCCCAAATAAAAAGAAGAAGAAGAATATGTTTATCAGATGTACGTTAAAAGGAAAAACATTTTGTATTGTCTGTTAGTGTCTTGCCTATTAAATGCTTACATATCAGTATTCAATGAAAATCCAACTCGTTGAATTTGGTCAGAAACCTTTACCATTATTTGATTAGTGTATATTAAGGTGAAATATAATATGCAGGCCAGTTTATTTCCATAAGGCGAACAGTAAGTCATGAGATGGAGGCGATGTATATTGCTGTTACTTTGGCAGCTGTTTCTCGGCATACATGCATTGATTTGAAGGGAAATATTAATGTACGTGTATTATATATATTGTGTATACTTTGATAACGTATCCAGAAAAATGATTTGGCAGTTCATTTAGTGAATGCAGAGCAGTATTGTGCAGTATAACAATAAAGTAATTATCAGTATTCATGTATGCTTGACAGTGACTGTGTCTGTATCCTTTTCTTACAAGAAAAAATGTGAGGGTTTAGGATGGTTTCAATGACTGCATGCATAATCACTGCGAGAAGATTTGATCAGTGTGTGCGTGTGTGTGTGTGCCTGTATGTGTGTTTGTGTTTATTTGTACTTGTGTTAGAAGGCATCCCAATAGCATGCTACAATAGCTTCTTATAGCTATAAATGTGATCAAGAACACTGTAGGAAGCAGAGCCCATTAACTACAACACTCGGTTCATGTTTGTTATGATGTAGGCCTATTAGTGGTGTTTGTCCCACCTTAGAGCCAAAAGTCCTACTACAGAAGCGTCCATGAGAGCTGGTTACCTGATCAACACATTATTGAAGTTTAGATGCCATCAAGCAAACAGGAGATTGCTAGTTTTAAAACGAATGTACCAATGAAAATGCTTGAACGCCATATTACTAAAAACAAACATACAAACAAGTTAACAAACAAGGTTTTCAATTTGTGAACATTCTTGGACTTTGAAGCTCAGGCCAGAGGTCGATGAGCTATGAACTGGTTCTTTTTTTATAAACATCAGATTTCTTAGTTTTCAAGAAGGTTGATAATCTGAATTAGCCATTTTCTCGACTTTATGATGCCTACTCTCACAGAAGGAAGGTAGCGCAAAGTTGCAAGTATAGACTGAGCTAGCATATTGATCTTCACCCAGATTATACTCCTTCATATTTATGTACATGTCGTTACATGTCAGTGTTTACGTTTTTCATCTGGGGTTGATTGAGCCATGGTACAAAATATGTGATTAACGAAGGGAGGATATACAGATAAACATCACAAGCCCAAGTACAAGATAGTATGCAAAACATATTGTAAATGGGTTTACTCTGTAACTTACAGAACATACATGTTAATGAGTACACAACTCTATGTATTTGATTATAATATGTATTATGCTATTTGATGTTGCATATCGATACAGTGGTATTTTCTTGGCTTGCTTCCACGCAGCTCACATCGCCTATGACATCACATTCTGCCATTTAAGTCTGGATGTTGCATATTATAATATCAGATAAGAACGCCATGGACAAAATAATAACTCAAGGTGTAGGTCCTACATTATACCAGTTGTACTTTAATATCTGTGACCCGTCTTACATGTTACCAGCAATTAGATTCAGCACCATCCTGAGTAAGCTTCAAAGTTGATATGATTGAAGGAAAATATCTCTCTCAACTTACGAGGGACCGGATAGTTTTTATCTGTTTTTACAATTTATAATCAATGGACACTATGTGAAATATTAGGCAAGATACGGAACGGCATGCAGGGAACACCGTACGCTGTCCGAGTCGAGACATATCGTCTTTTAATTCATTCTTACGAGTCAAGAGCCAGTGATAGGTGGAAAGCGAGAACGGAGGCGATGTCGACGAGGCCGATGTTCTTTCGACCGAAACTCATCATCGATAGTATTTTTCATGAGGCGCTGCCGAATGGTGTCATTCTGATGAATGTTTGTCCTTTGGGATTCACAGCTGTCTTTGTCACTTTCCGATGGAGAATTCGACAGAGCAGACGACCTGCCCAGGCGATGGTTTGGCGCCATTATCCCAGAGGATCGCTCGGATCGTCTGAGCGCGGCTTCTCCAGCTAATCCCAAGGCAATGGACTGTCTCTTGGCGAGTATCATTGTCTCCCTGATCCTTTTCCGGTCGGCTTCCCTCTCCCTCTCTGCCCGGCCCCTGCAAGCCTCAAACCACTCTTCCACGCTCCTACTCTTCGTAGTTCGTACGCGATGGATCTCTTCTCGAGTGCGCTGCTGCTCGGCGACCATGCCCTCTAGCCGGCGGCTCTCCTGGCGCGACAGGGCATCGAGATCGAAGTCGAGCCGCTTTCGTGCTGCCTCGTTGCTCCGCATCGTCTGGAGTTCGTTGACGCTGCTGGCTTGTAGCATGGTGGCAGGCATGATCTCCGCCCTTGTCATCGCGTTCAAGCGATGAGTGCGACATTCTAGCAGCTTATCCATGACGTATTCCAGTTGTCAACAAGTGGTCACATTGTTAACAAACGCATATTCTCTTAAAGTCTTTGTCTGTTTTGCCTCCGAGATTTTGGTGTATCTACTGAAAAGTCTACTCAAATTTCAATATATCGTGCAGAGCGGATAGTTTCATGTTTGTTTCCTTTGACAAGAATGCGACACGTTATGTCCTCCAAAAAGGTTTTTGTTTACGCAACAGACCACATTTTTATTTCCATGTCATCGTTGAGAAATATTTAGTGGATAAAATCAGCTTTGGGACATTGTGTTAATTCACCATCTAACTCTGATGTGAACTTGACGATGCAGTCCGCAGCAAAACCTGCAGGAAAATGTCTGCATCTTTTCGCTTCATACATCAGCCAAGCTGTGAGCTTTTCACTCAGCTCGCTTTTACTCTTATCAGGTAACATTTTGATCTCAATACATCAATTTACTGCTTCGGGGACCCAAGCATGACTTCTGTAAAATCTGATCGCTTTTGTAATAGCCCTAATCCTTTCAGAGCACTGTTGGTTATCAGTCAGACCACTATGAAAGGAGAATCCATGGAATACAACTTTGACGGGCTTATCACGTCCAATCTTACTTTGTCGCGAGTATGGATTGTTAAGCACAATTCCTTTGATGGGATAGTTATTGATGTGCAGTATATCAAATCAATATAATTATCTGTCCACGTAGCATTCTCTACTTGGTGTATAGGCAAGGCGAATGGCGAAATATCTTCTTTCCACACCACGGACACGGCGAGAGAGTGATGTGTGTGTGAGGATACATTACGATTTCATTACTTCTCGACGCTCTGAAATTATGAGACTCAAATAACCCAGAACAGCTGCCACGTACGACTTCGTCAACGTTAAACCGGATGCTAGGCGTCGTAAGATTCCGTCGTTGTTGTTCCCTTCTTTTTCCTTGATTTACACCTTAATTGATATCTCGCTCACTCGTCTTGAATTTCAAGTCTTCGAAGAAAGCAATAACCAAAACGTATGGCATTAATATTCAGCCGTGGATATTTTATACCTTCCGAAATCGACTACGCTTTCTTTTGCTTTGACGATTATTGAATGTTTGACGAACAGAGCATAAAGAACGCGATCAGTCAGAAGAAATTTTCAGCTGGCTGTGTATTGACCGAACGTCCTGTGTGTGGGGGAGCAGGCACGAAACACGTCCATATCATTGCGATTTTTTCTCCATCATCCCAAATCTGCGATCAATGCAAAGCATGGCGTAGAAACATTTAATCCCCTTGTGAGAGTAGAGTAGAGGGATTTTTTTTTTTTTTTTTTGTCGATTCGATATGTGGTATTCGAATAGTCGGTATTTGAATTATTCCGTTGAAATGTGTAGGCCCTATATCAAGAATTCATTCTCTGTTTGATAATGCGAGGAGCATTAATACGCACACGCACATACACACACAAACACTCACACACACACACATATACATATTCACAAATGGAAATGTAGATATTATTATGTATGTATATATATATATATATATATATATATATATATATATGTGTGTGTGTGTGTGTGTGTGTGTGTGTGTGTGTGTAAAAAGTGTATGTATGTAGTCCTACACACGTGAGCAATGAAAGCGTTGCACCAATTACAGATTACATTTAAAGGGATTATTGGTTGAGGTGAGAATTCAGCTTTTTATCTTTTGTTAAGATACTTAGAAACCACTTTATGGAATGTTAAAAAGCATACATTTCTAAGAAGAATGTTTGGAAATGGCTGAAATACCGTAAAACAAGGTAGTAAAAATCGAGCCTTGTAAAATGCGGGTCCCACCTCTTATTATGATCGCTTTGTTTTGGCTATCTCAGCCACTTCATTTCGTCAAATAAACTTTGAATTCCCCTTAGAATTATGTGCTCTTTTATATTTCATAAGAGGTTTCTCATTAGGCCCTATCTCAAAAAATATCATGAAAAACAAACGTTGGAAACCTAAAGCCCAGCTCAACCAAAATTGTACCGTTCATTTAATACGGGATATATTAAGCCTATTTGTGTGTAATTGACCGGGTGTCATTTTGTCCTGAGCAGAGCGTTTCTAGTTATCTCGTCTAAGCGCAACAGTGATATAAAGTCTTAACTTTGACCAAGTGTGCGTGCGGGTACCATTGGTCTATAGGTGCATTATATAAGAATGATATGTGATAACATATATAAGAGCGATTCATCATAATGTACGTACATAAACCCTATGCCGGATTTTATTCCCCCACGAATGTATCACGAGCCAAATACACGGCAGATGTGGAATATACCAACGAAGCATATGGCTTATGAGAGGTACCGAACACACCGTTAAGGGCTGCAAAAAATAGAACGGGCGGGAGGGGGGGGGGGGGGGGAGTGAAGTAATAAAATGGCACTCTTACGCTCACTCGGGATGCCGAAATCATAACGATTATTTGCTCTTGCCCGTGTTTCTTTATCATGCTTATGATATCATGTTTGCTGTTGTGTGCCAGAATTGAATGCATAGGGGAGCAACAACGAGGCAAATAACACACATGTTCTCGGACTATGATCATGTACCAACACCCGGAACCAGTTTTAGATAAGAGTTTGGATTCGAGGCTTGATTTAGAGAGCATATGCAGTCGTCCTAAGACTGAGTTACTAACTTTGTAAGGGTTTGTCTTCATCATAGCGTCGTATAATGCCAACTACTACTTAGAGTGCCATTTTACCTTACGCGAAACTCTTATATAAAGGAATAACTATGTCAAGAGACACGACCTGCCTCTTGGTTTACTTGTCCATGTACTTGATGTGGTTGAAGGTCAGTGGAAGTCAGGCTGAAAACACAACGGGTGAGTAGCAATTATTGTTTGATTCCCCTCCCCTCCCCCGTCCATTACATTTAATCGCTGTAGCTTCGTCTGAATGAAAAAAAAAATGCAGAACGACAGAATTTTATACTCTCTCCCTCCCCCCCTCTCTCTCTCCCTCTCTCTCTCCCTCTCTCTCTCTCTCTCTCTCTCTCTCTCTATATATATATATATATATATATATATATACACATACATATACATATACATATACATATACATAATATATACACATGTGTATCTTTATTTATTCATTCATTTATTTCTTTACATGTGTTTACATTTATTTATACAATGTATATATACACATATACAGAGTAGGCCCTATTCATATGCCATATTGCTTCTTAAAGGTGTAATGTAAAACTTGACACACACGCAGCCATATAATATATGTGTATATACTATGCGTGTATGTGTGTATACTAATATGCTTTGGAATATTATTTGTGCGTGTATGCGCGTGCTTTGATTATTTGTGAATATGATTGTTTGTTTTCTATGAAACATGATTGACACTCTGGCAAGGATTCACTTTGAAAAGTCTTTGATGCGTTCGGTAAAATCATGCCTGTGTCACTATTTCAGATGTCTCTGAAAGTCAGTTGCATAAGACACCATCATTAAAAGTCCTGTGTATGGAAGTCGACATGGCAATATTCACAGTCTTCCGTGAAAAGGATTGTTGCCTGCATGTAACCTAACTTTAATTAACAAGTTGCCTTACATCCTCGTAAAAACCAAATTAATCAGTGTTTTAGTATTAGCCATGATAACAACTTCATGGGCAATGATACTTGGGCTGGATTCAAACCAACGACCTCCTGTTCAGGCGTCTTGCCCACGGGACCACCGACCTTCAGCCCGACAGCAAAATGCTGGTTCTAGTTTTTATGGTGTGCAGCGGGTATTCATTCAAATTTAATGAAATCGAGTTGGTTTGATTGAAACTGATTGCCAGTTGCCCTATACATAGATGTAGAATAAGCAACTGATTGCTAATCACTACAATAAAAATATCTCGACGCAAGAACGTCATTTACTTGGAGCTTTAAATTGTACACCAACAATGTAGGGCCTACCCAATCAGTATTCATGCACGATCATTACACTAGATAACTGTGTGGAATTGAATTTAACGTTGGGTTTTATATGGAATGATAAACCCTTATAATACATAATAGGTGAAATGGACTGTTAAGTGTAAGAGGAAGGTAGAATCACTATACGTATTACATCAAACAGTGGTAGATAAAGAAATCATGTCTTGTCATGTCATGCAATAGATTCAAATTTAAATTCAAATCTATTTTTTCCATCAAATAAACAGAGAAATTATATACAATGTATAAGCTGAACATATTTTGTAACAATTGCAAAAACGTATAGATTAACAAATGAAAATGAAAATGAGATAACATGATAAGATGGCGACCTGCAAGTTCATATCTCTGTGGCGTGCTTGTGTGTGTTTTCTGAGCTTTATTCGCAGAGGTCTCATTTTGATTAGACCAACGCGCGAATGGTTGCAAGACAACATTGTACGTACGGTACCCAATTCCTTGTTGATTTTATCTGTCATAACCAGTATGTCTATGGTTTGACAGTAAAAAGACAGGTGAACAAGACACCACACTATAATTTCAATGCGAGGGACTGAAGGCTTCAAAAGAGATACAGATATCAGAATATTGACTCATTTGACGTCATTTTTTTTTTATTTTTTATAGTGAGTAAGCAATTAGACTGGTCTCGTGTTTGCTGATCTCCTGTGTACTTCTCTTGCAGAGAGACTGAAGAGTGACTAATATAGATAAAAGGACATGTAATATAACGACCGTAAAGACCTTTGGTCCGCCGTCCCTTCGTAATGATGAGCAATAAAGAATAGCTATTAAACCTCTATCAGGCCCGTAATTAGGGATTTTATGGGGTTTCAGAATTTAAAAAGTGGACCTTTTAGTAGTTTTAATTTATGTTCAGTCCCGTTATTTTACGCATACTGAGCAATGCCAAGAAGTAAAAAGGGGCGGGCGGGGTCCCCAGCCTGAACACCCCCCCCCCACCCCCTTACGGACCTGTCTATTGATAAAAGGTGATAACGTTGATAAATGTTGGAATTCGACCTGATTCGACGTATTTACATGCTAGCAAGTTGCAAGTGGCCTGCAAATCGCAACATTAAGACAAAGGTAGAATTACTATAAACCCACTTTGATAACGGACGTTGATACAATGTAGGAATTAGACCCGATGCAACGTACAAGCAAGCTAGGTGCAAGTGGTGAACACCGTCTTAATAGGCCTGCAATATTCTTTTGAAGGGCCAACACATGCTATTCATCGTCATGAATTACTCATGAAATTATCAGAAAAGCCAAGGAAAACATAACTCATTTTCACCGGGTTCATACAGAAAACGACTCGATTCTTAACACAGGGGATAACCAGCGTTTGAATTTTTGTTTCGTCACACACCGTAACGAGGCATCAAAGTAACGTGAACACGTTACTATAGGGTTTAATAAACGCAGAACAATATTTTGAAAATTAAAATAAGTTGTGAACATTCCGCAATCGGTCCAGCAGAATGGATTACAGTGCATCTATGGTGCATTCATTCTCCTAGTCGTTTTTTGTTAACGCTGTGTACTTTTGTATAAGCGTAACCATCAGTTTTTCTATCGTGATTACCCTACAACCACTATCACTACCTCAGAAAATTATTGTATGAGGTTACAAAACTCTTCGAAGCACGAGTCTACAACCGTTTTCGATCAAAAAATGAGCCCAATTCATTTTAATAGTTTCACAACTACTGAAAAAGTGGGTTCACAGACCTTGATTTGCTTGCTGATAAAAAAGCAGCTACATGCAGATAATCATACAGATATAATCGTTGCCAGCTTGAGGAACTCTGATCAGCTGTTAAAGATAATATATGTGCTTTTTAATGCCCTGAACATAATAGCCTGAGTACAGTCGTATATTTGGTTCTCTCTTCGGCTGAATTGCAGTTCCCTGGTCGGTTCGACTCGTCGACGGCAGCGTTGACTCTGAGGGTCGTGTTGAGGTCTTCCTGGACGATACTTGGGGCGCGATATGTGACAACCTGTGGGGACCCGAGGATGCCGAGGTTGTCTGCAAACAGCTCGGCTACGTCGGGGCGGACCTGGCTCTGTTAGCTTCGCCATTTGGGCAAGGAAATAACCCCGTACTCCTGGATAAAGTACAATGTAATGGCCTTGAATCAAACATATCAACTTGTCAGCATGCCGGTGTAGGCGTCAAGAGTTGCCACGAATCAAAAATTGCTGCCGTAACGTGCACAACTCAAGGTAAAGAGCCATTTATGTCTCATTCCTCTTTTAGATCCATTGATGTAAGTCTTAAGTTGATGAATGCATGAATGAAATGCCACTCGTTTCGAGCATTCCATAGTTACAGTTCGTAATTCCAAAGAATCCTGCCATAAATTCATTTTTTTTTTTTTGCCGAATTTTCGTTAGTGATTCCGAAAACGTAAAAGGGTTCGGGTCTTTTTTGTTTGAACTTCGTCAATCCGAGAGTTTTCTTCAATGTTATTACTAGGAAGCCTTCGGCTGGTCAACGGTTCGACACCTTCTGAGGGACGCATAGAAGTTCTCAGCGAGTCTGGAGAATGGGGAACTGTGTGTGATGACGACTGGGATATCTACGATGCACAGGTCGCATGCCGAGAGCTGGGTTATCCCGACGCGTTAGAAGCTCGTACAAACCCTTCTCCATCTCATTCTGAACCACCTTTCGGTCAAGGAACAGGCCCGATTCTGCTCGATGGGGTTGCATGTAGCCACTACTACTGGCAGAGGCAGAGACTTTTGCGACATTGTCCAGTGGAAAAGGGGTGGGGCATCCATGACTGTTCCCATAAGGAAGACGCAGGAGTGGTGTGCGACGACATAAGTGAGCTTGAGAATTGTTTCTTACCCCTCTCCAGTGTTACCACCGTAACACAGTTGCGCCCCTCAAACCCACCCACCAATAACGCAAGCGGTGAATCCAAGTACCCCATGGGGTACAGTGCGGATCAAGAAGATTCATTCGATACCTGTATGAGTACTCCTTAGATCCATGTGGATCCCCCAAACATCATACAAGCACACGCATTCACCAAATGTTTGTATTTTTGTATTAGCAGCGATCGAGGAGTAAAGCTTCCGTAAAATTTATGTTCGGTCAATGAGGTAGAGTGATTCCTCCCTCGTTCGACATAAACTTACAGAAAGACGAGATGATTATCGTCGTTGATTCAAGTACTTGGTAGTACCGGTAATCATTAAATCCAGTTTTGTGCATCGACGTCGCGCTGTTCCAGAAGTACGAATATCATGTTCCATTGACTCTCATCTTTGTTAATTTGTCATCATCATGTTTCCGCTTAAGCTTTCTTCATTTTTTTATATTTTCTTTGTTGATATTGCAATCCAATTTACCGGTTATTAGCTGTTCGTGTGGTGGGCGGAGACTTCCCGGATGAGGGTCGAGTGGAAGTTTTCTACGGAGGCACGTGGGGGACGATCTGCGCACACGAATGGAGCATCGAAGACGCGCACGTATTCTGTAGACAGTTGGGACATCCACTGGGAGCTCGCTCGATAAAGACTGTGCCTAGTGTCGATACACCCGTGTTACTAGATGGTTTGCAATGTAACGGAAGTGAGGCTAGCCTTTCTGACTGTCCGTCAAGTGGATGGGCCAACAATGAGAACTGTGATTCCGAGTCAGCTCCGATGGCAGGCGTTGTATGTAACGGTAGGATGACCAGGCCTTCCTTTGATTCATTCTCATAATTACGTTCTTTATACACATAGGAATCACTTTGTGTCAATCTCTCAATACATGCACTGCGAATGTAAACAGAATGAGGTTTTATTTGAGGACGAAAAAACGTGTAAACTGATATCATTTTTCTAATTAATTTTTATTTAATCTAATTTGATGTACTCAAATCATTTTCCAAATCAATCTTGATGCACGAAGTTAACCAAATGTTTTTCTTTATAGTTCACAATAACCCCTCACGAATACACGGTGAAATAAGATCAAATAATGATTGTTTTACGTCTGGCCTGTTGGTAGAAGTTGATAGAAATATGATCGTGCATATTTTGTACCTGCGAGGTGCAGTCTCTTGACGGTATATTAGGCCCCGGGCACTAGTATATAGGGGCCTATTCATAGGTGTCCTATGGCAGTTTTGTGTTTTATATTTGTTATATTTGTTTGTTTTTATCACCAGTTCCTACTGAAGTCATAGACTTACTCAGTGGATCGAGCTCCTTTGAAGGGGTCGTGAGATATCGAGAAGACACTACTAGCGGTTTGATCTGTGACGAGGACTGGGGGGACAGGGAAGCAACCGTTGTCTGTCGCCAGCTGGGATACACGGAAGCTGCCAGCTCGAAACCGGTCTCGCTCGAGAGTGTGAAGGGAAATATATTTTACAGGGATTACCAATGTGAGGGGACGGAATCTCAGTTAAGCGAATGCGCCTACAGGACTTTAAATTTCGCGGAGTGTGATTCTGATCACATTGCTCAAGTCACATGTGGACCTCCCAAAGGTAAGATCAAATCATTCCAACCTGGAAGAGACCTGTGATCAATATTGCTATCACACTTGCATTCTCGTGAAAATTCTACGATAATATTATCCATGGTTTTGGCCTCCGGCATATATAGGATCTACTCTTACTAATCAATATCGTTTCTCTTTGGTACACACTACATCACGTACGGCAGCCCTCCTTCACTCTTCTTATATGTAGAACCATCATGCCGTTACAAGGAAAAAGTATAGCTGTAGGCTACGTAGGCCAACTGGTTGCCAAGGGGTTTGTCTACGTAAATGATGTAAGCCCTTATTAATTCATCCAATCAAATTCGCGATGCTGTTCACTTTTATTGCACAGCCATAGAAAGTGAAGGTTTCGGAACCTCATCTAAATGCTATGAAAGCCAACTAAAAATGTTTAAAAAAAATAATAATTTCCTGTAATAACCATCGTGTTTGAGTCATTGGATTGACACAGATCCAGCATGATTAGAATTTTCTCTGTAAAGATCAATCGTTTGTGGCCATTATACACGCTGACTCAGGGACCATGGTAAGCTGTTCGTATTGGTGGATATATCCACAAAATCACGTTACAATGCAGGTTTATTGCCCAGTCGTTTTTATACCGAAAGTCGGTTTGTCAAACTTGGCAATATCATTTCTGTATCCGATGAAGTAATCTATATAAGCCGGAGTTGCGCAGGCCAAGATTAATGTTTTTAAAACATGATTCCTGATTCCCATCGTCCACAAAGGGGGTATGGAGGATCAGACGATTTGACTCGAAAGTACACACAGGGTGATTGGTTCTCATTAAAACGACCTGCGTCCGAGTTCGTGATTTCCGTTTTGCTATGGATAGTTATACTAGTATAGGTTTTCCCGGTCAATTTCATACTTTTGTCATTCAAGTTCCTATTCTGAGCATTCGATTTCACGCATTCCACGCTCGCAGCAATGAATCAGCAATCAAATTCAAAACCCGGTCATTCGAATTCACTATCCGAGCATTCAAATTCATTGTCGGAGCATTCAAATTCACTATCAGAACATTCAAATTCACTATCGGAACATTCAAATTTACTATCGGAGCATTCAAATTTAAGACAGGAGCACGCATTTCATCAATGAGCATTCAAAATCATGTCAAGCTGGCGACGGAATCTCATCGGTCATTCAAATTCGTGCATAGGCAACCATGTTCCAAATAACTGCATTCAATTTCTTTTTCCCTTTGTACTTTGATATTTTAGCTTTCATATCGTTTCGTCATTATTACTTTGTGTCTATCTCCATTGATTGCATAGCAAATTTACACCGGTATTTTTTCATGGAACCTGCGTTTACAAGCCTTGCTTTTGCGGTTCCATCATATTTCACAAGTCATAGAGAATTGTCTTATGTACATTATGTATGCTGACACACTTTCTGTTCATGACCCGACTTATAACATATTTTGTATCTTGCTTGGTTTGTATTCTTTTTTTTTTTTTGGATGTATTTTGATGTCAAGTGAAATATGAAAATAAACGTGCTGGAAGTGTTCACGGTGTCTCGAGTGCAAGACCAGTGCAGTTTCAGTTATTCAATTCAATTCAATTTAAAAGAAATCCTGAATGTGTTTTTCATTTGGCTTTGAATAAAATATTGGGATTTATGATGATTATTTATTTTGCAGTAGAGGTCCACGTGTCCTGTTCATTGAAAATTTTGAACTCGCGCTTAGCGAAAAGGAATATACAGGCACATGTCCCTCGGATTGGACATAAAATGGAGGTCCCATGATTGTGTGAGAGAGTCACAACTCATACTCGTACAAAATCCCACTTCATTTATTCATAGCAAAGAGCAGGGTGTTTAAGGCTTACATCCAACTGGACCCCATATGGAAGACCAGCTATTGCAGCTGAATATGGGTTATTCAGCCATGAATGTAAATGAAACAAACAAACAAACATTAGGCACTGTATAGTCCTACAGACGAGTATAATACGGAGGGTTGGTTGGACACCTTCGAGGAAAACAAACAAACAAACAATTACGACTATATTGAAACTGATACATGAACATTTTATACGTCTTGTTTGTTGTGTATTGCTGTCTTATTGGTTTACTTTTGCTGGACTATGTGAGATCATTGTGTGTCAGTTCGTCTTTAAATTGATGAATTGTCATTATGTGGTTGGTGTTGGGGCGTAAGCATGCAGTATCATCAAGAAATATGATTAAATTGTCGTTGTGTTGTTTGGATGCACTGCTGATTAGACATCACAATTTCAAATTTATTGAGATGAAAAACAAAGAATTCATGAACAGAGAACAATGTAGAACCTGTAACCAATCATAATTACACTATATGCAAGCCTTTATTGGTTATGTTGGCCCTATTTCCTTTCTTAAAAGTCTACTCCATTTTCCTCGTTAAATTGATTGCACGAAGTATGAACTTGATCGCCTAAAAATGAAATTGAACGCTCCAAACAAGCTCATTGGGACTATCACATGACTATCGCATGAATTTGAATGCACAAGTAAGAAAGTCGGTGCTCGCATTTTGAGATTGAATGCCCAATCGTGAATTTGATTTCACGAAAACGAAATAGAACGCCCGTAGATGAAATTGATCGCTCTGATTCTGAATTTGAATGCCCGAATATTTTCGCGTGCGTGCGCTGTGTGAATTTGAATGCACATTAATGAATTTGAATGACAGAAGTGTGAAAATGACCGGGAAAACCTATGTTAACTTATCGTCTTCAAACAGTGCAACTTTAAGTCGCATTGTCGCATGCCACGTCAAAATCAAATAAGCGAAGTGGATGTTAACTGGTATAACTTATGATGCGATTCTACTAGGTTTTACAAAAAAAACATTTCACGCTTTTGATTCTTAATAGTTCGAAAACTATATAGCAGATAACACTGTCATTGATACGAGTAATAGCTGAAAAGTGTTTAATTTAGTTGGAGGTGATTTGAATATCAAAGCCAATATTAGTTTCATGAAATCCATGATTTATTTCAATGTTTGGTTCCAGATTTTGATCATATTTTAACCCTCTGTACAAAACTTTAACTTGACACAGGAACCAATGATGCGTATGTGAGTGTGTACTTACAATGAACCTGAACAATGGACATGGCTACCACCTGTTCAGAGCTTTGCTCAAAGGCACATGAATGATTTATTAATTATTCATGTGGGTTGCCCTGAGCAGTGCTCGTCTGAATTCATGACAAAGGGTGAAATGCATGCATATTAAAAAAAGTAAACACATGTTTCCATGTGCTTGCATACACCACATTTCAGAATGAATAAAGACTAGTTGTGATAATGGAATTCTTCATGAATATGTAATAGATCATTCCCATCCAGGCCATTGTCCAGGACCATTGTCATGGGGCCCATTGCATAAAAGTTACAATTATGGTAACTTTGCCATCCAACGGTAACTACCATGGTAACAATACTCAACAGCCAATCAAAATCAAGAATTCCATGGAAGTTACCATTGGATGGCAGAGTTACCATAAATAATCACTTTTATGCAACGGGCCCCTGGGTGTCAACTACAGACTATACACACCAATACTAGTAACCCCTGTACAAACTTAAAGTTTTGTACGGAGGGTTGAAAATAAGGCAAAATCTGAAACCTAATTAAAAAAATAATGTTGGATTTAATGAAACTGAATCATGCTTGCATTTTCAAATTACCTTAAACAAAATTGTACACTACTCAGCTATTGCTCATATCAATATTAGTGTTATCTGACATACACTGTATGGTTTTTGAACTATTAAGGATCAAAAGTGGGAAATGTTTTTTGTAAAACCTAGTATTTTGTCTAATATGTTACACAGTAAAGTGATCAGATTACGAATGAGCCTCAAACTTGTAAAGATATGTAGACCTACACGCTCGTTCAAAGAAGATGATTGCAAACACAACTCAAAAAGGTCTTCAAATTCTAACGATTATAATTCTATTTGTATTCTATGATGAATGATGGCTAGATTTCGATATTCGACTAGACGGCAGCCAGTTTCCCGAGCAGGGTCGAGTGGACGTCTTCTTGAACGGAGAATGGGGTTTGCTGACCGATTCGTTTGTGTCCTCTGAGGTGCAAGAAGTTTGTTGCCGTCAACTGGGTTACGCCGGAACCACTATTGGATATCTTAGCCAACTTATTTTTCAGCGAGGCGTGAGCGATATCCTTATCGACAACATGGATTGTTTGGGCTCAGAGAAACGAATCCAGGATTGCTATAGAGTGGATCTGGTGAGTGACGGCGATACGTATAATACCCCTGATGACGCTGCCGAAGTGGTGTGCTATCCATATGGTGAGTAGGAAGCATTATAGTGTACCACTTACCTTTTAACCTGACACTTCTGTATGTGTCCCTATATTACGGGTGGGTATAGAGTAGGCTAATCCTTATCACTTTTATGTATACATAATTTCATACTACGTCTACACACACGTATTACACATAGTCACATGAGGACACATTGAAATCCGTATAATTATTAGAGTACTTACAACTTTGTATTTCCATGTATCGAGTGTTCATTTGAGCTGATATGGTTATTGCAACAATTTCCATTTTCATATTATCATGTAAGACATTATAACACAAGTTCAAAATAATGCTAATGTATTCATGAATCAATTCATCCTACATAACAGTGCTATGGCTCTGATTTAAGCAGGTCCATGTGTCATAACAACATAACCATATAATTATACATTAAGCATGAACGTTCATACGTTAGTACTGGCAAATCTAATTGAAACCGAATTGTAAACAGAGTATGCGTAGGATAAAACAAGGAGGTACGGGCGAGCTCGACTATAGTAGCACTTTGGTTGTATGAAATTGTGCACATTTTTTTTTCTCTATCCTGATTTTTTTTTCCTTTGGTGGTGGCTGAGGCAGAGTCTGTTGCGAATCATCCTGTGAGATTGATTGACGCCAACGGGAACAGCAATCAAGACTTCGGAATGGTTCAAATATTCAAAGACGGTCAATGGGGCGCTGTATGTGACTCCACTTTCACGGAAATTACGTGAGTATGTCGACTGCAATGATACTTCATATCCGGGAACTTTCTACATGTATTGTAGGTGGTATAGGGATGTTGCCACGATTTAGAAACGAGCCGCTATTGTTTTTTTCCCCTGTGTTAAGATTATTCAAATTATTTCCTAAACTTGTCTAGGTTCTGTGTAGGGAGCTTGGCCACTCCAACGTGATTGACTCGAGGTACCTCTACAGCTACGAGTACGACGGAACTGCGTGGGAGTACCCCAAGGTTTGGTTCGAGTTTTCCTATTGCCCGTCTGACGTCGACAAGATTTTCGAATGCTACCATGAGCCGTGGGGCCACACCAGTGGCTGCTCCGACATCAACTCCTTAGCCTTCGTTACGTGCGTTCCCTATGATCCTGTGATAACTTATACAACTACGGGTGAGATAGCGAAGAGAATATTTTGTCAAACTAATTGACATGTATCACGTTGCAGTACAAGGGCAAAAGCTCCGATCTAAACATATTTATTTACCCTGATGTTATGCTAGATGTGTCTGTGAAGATACATAAATATGAAGAAAATGCTGGAGGATAAATAAATATCAACACTAACACTAAAAGTATCAACAGTACTTGTGCATTACGATTTTTAAAAAAAAGAACCAGTGCCAGAGAACACACCGCATCGCACTTATACATTGTACTTGAGTCAGAATTCTATATAATATCATCTGTATGCAATTTGCACTGTGTACTTTACTGATTGCAGTTATAATGGAAAATTCCTCTTCCCTTCCCTTTTAAACAGCTTACTAATAGGAACGTGGTTAATCTATATTGACCGACGAATTTTGAGCAAAAATAAACAACAGGTTAAAGCACATAACACATAGCGTATTGTTATAAAGTGCTCAAGAAAAGGAAAAATTCTAACAGAATAAACAATGGGCCGGATGCATAAACGCTAGCAATTGCCTGTGCTAGCCTTTTACTCGAATCGGTATGCATAAAAACAAGCAATTGTTTGCGAGCAGAAGCTTTTGTTAGCAAGCACAAGCAATTGCCTGCTGCCCGCAAGCAATTGCTTAGAGCCCAAGCATTGCGTAAAAACTTATGTATAAAACATACCTTTTGCTTGTTCTTGCAAGCAATTGCTTACGATTTTCCAAGCTCTGTTAAATGAGCTTGAGCTTTTGCTTAACTGGGACGTTCCCTTTCAGGTATCATTTTCGTATTCATACAAGAAAGACCACACTTGTGCAGGAGTGGTAAAAATCTACAGGAGGTTATTCCTAAGTAGTGTAAGAAACTTTTTCGTTTCAACAACGGGAATGTCCAGTGGTTAGCACGCAAAATTTGATGAGAAACAGGTAGGATGTCTGACTTCGGTGGAGAGCAAGCATGGCAAGGAGACCTCTCTCTCTACGTGCGATCTGGCAGATCCGGGCTACTTACTATAAGCAGTGATGGGTATCAACCGGTACATGTGTGTATAGATGTGTGTGAGTCTGTGTGTGCATTTATGATTGTCATTTCGTAACTCTTCTGCTATGTCAGGAAATGTTTCCGCACACACATACCCTTTCAAAGACATGCTGTCACACTCGCCTTTGTTCTTGTGTTCGCACAGGCGTGACGTCCCTTTTGTTGAAAACGCAAGCAATTGCTTGTGCGGGACAAGCAAAAGGTATAGACACAAGCAAAATGTTATGCATACGGATTTAAGCAAGTGCTTGAGATAGACCTTTTGCTAGACGAGCTTGTGCTTTTGCTTGAAGCAATTGCTTACAAGCAATTGCTTGTTTCATGCATTCGGCCCAATTAGAATTACAAGGTACTACTATAATAGGCCCTACCTAGAAAAGTGATGAATGTGATAACAATATATTATTACCCAGGTCTAATCTATTGATGGTATCTCTCTGAAGAGTAATCACTATTCTCCAGGAGGGTATATACTTTTATTGTGATTACCTCAAGCATTGCTGGGTTCTCATACATACACATTTTGTCCAGTGGGAAATAACAAGTACCCGTCACCGTTGTCCAGTGGGACATGAGTGGGAAATGTTCACCGAGGATATGAGCGCCAACTAACTAATACAAAGCAATGTTCGAACCAAGAAGCAACTGCTTTAAAGTCAAGAGCCTTATCCCATCATGTATATACCATAAGATGACATTCCCGCTCGTTTATAGTCCTATTTTACGTCTCTATGATTCTCGATTACCTCTATCTTAGATCCTTGTCCTGAAAATTCAAGTATCAGTCTGGAGGCGTGGCAGATAATCATCATCACTCTTGCGGCTTTTGTGACGCTCTTCTCATCGCTTACTGTTGCTGCCGAGATGGAAAGTCAAAGCTATCTCCCTCTGCTGTAGACGGCACCGCCAACGCTACATACGTGCACTCGACGAATTCAACACACCTTGAGGTGGTATCGCCGCCGGAAGCCTGTTCTCCGCCACCTACGTGCCGCCCTCACCGGAAGCGGTTGAAGCGCCACCATCGTACGAATCGGTGACCCCGGACAGTGTGTCCAGAGACGCCGTAAATGGGTCTGAAGACGCGTAGCATCTACATGTAGATATTTTGATTATATAAAAAAATATATATAACTTTTAGTAAGATTCGTTCTGAAAGAGTGCCATAGGCCTATATTCGTTCATATAGTATAAAAAAGTAATAAACATCACTCGAGACCAGATGATGTTTTTGTGTGTCATGATAATAGATGAAATGCAATGCAGTTATTGTAATATGAAGTACTGTATCCGGTAAGCTTATATTTCTAAGCACGAGGAATAGGGTTAAAATCCCCAAAGCGAGCCATACACACACCCACGCACGCACACACACGCACACACACACGCACACACACACACACACCACATACCCTAACATGCATGCAGACTGTAATTCATTTTTTGAGACTGAAAAAAAAAATTTCGTGACAGATTTGGTATGTCGTTAACTGCGTAACCATTTTTGTTCACGAAATTTTCGCATGCTTTAAGAAATAATGCGATTGATCTTATTCTGCATGACAACACAAAATGATGGAATTGTTTTTTTTTTCTCACAAAGACAACGAAACTCTGTCCACTGCCTCTAACAAGGTATGGTCAGTTAAGGAAATATCCGTCAGCGGACCCTATTGGAAAGGGCAAATTTGACTATAGTCATAGTATTGTATGCAAAACTGCTTCGGCCTTGACAACTTATTTTTAAGCAATATGGTGTAGATTATTATGTCGCAACTTTTGTAGCAAAAAAAAAAAAAAATTCGCTTAAATAACAAATCAGACCAAAATCGATTTACATCAGATCTTTCATACGTTTTATCAACCACTTCAACAATCTTGGTTTGAGAGTTATTCAAACGCTTTACTACTGATTATGAGCAAATGAGTTTTGACGGTGCGAATTGATATTTACAACAAGCGAAAACTATGACCGATATTCTACTGTTGGCTTATAAATACCCTTTCCACAATAATTGTGCTATATGGCAATCTCTCAAAAACTTTTGTTTTTCATTCATTATATCATGAGATAACCCGCTATGTAATTGCACAATCTGTATCTGTTTCTGTGTCTGTATCTGTTTAATCATATTATATTCATATTGTGTAGTTATCAATGGAACGTCACGTGATGAAATAATATGTATACGGATTTGATCCGGGTGAAAATGAGCCGTATTGACCCGTATCAAACCGTATAAAAATCCGCGTTAAAATCCTTAACTTAATATGAGTTGGCTCAGTCGGTAGCGCGTCTGCCTCACGATCATGCGGCCCGGGTTCGAACCCGAGTCTGGACTGAGCAATGTTGTTTGTAAGCATACCGTCCCCTCTAGCAAGAGGCAAAACACTCTGTCCCTCGGATGGGACATAAAATGGAGGTCCCGTGTATGAGAGAGTAACAACTCATGCACGTAAAAGATCCCGCTTCATTCATTCATCGTAAAGAGCAGGGTGTTTAACCCGGTGAAGTGGTCCCACCTCAAATCCAACTGGACCCCATGGAAGACCAGCTTAACGTAGCTGAATATGGGCCATCCAGCCATCTTCTCAGATGGAAAATGAACAAGCAAACAAACAGACTCCTATCGACCCGTGTCAACCCGCTTCGACCCGTACCGACCCGGATGTAAACCTTGTCATCATCCGTAGCATGAAGGCAATGCGGTATTTTGCAAGGGTCCATACGGTTTTACGCTGCGTGTTGCAGCGGGTCGATGCGAGTCAATGCGGTTCGAACCGGGTCAATTCGGATATCAATACGGAATTGAAATTCGTGAGAAAATTTTGAACATGACCAAAAATTTTTCTCCGCCGTATCGTAGCCCCCGGAATCCACCTGGATTTGACACGGGTTACGATGCGGGTCAATGCTAGGGTCTCAACGGCTAGAACCGGGACGATACAGTTTTAATTCCTTATGGACCCGGTACGAAATCCGGCCGTGTGTGACTCTAGCATTAGGCCTACATTGTATACCTCGGGAATAATAAACGGACTAACAGAACTGTGTCAGGACTCCAGGAGACTCCAATTTAAAGAGAAACGTGTCTTAATTATGCGTGTGAGTCTACGTTCTAGTTACATATATTTAGTATTTCAGGTCAAGTAGTAGTTAATTGGTGATTATAGAAATGTTAAATAGATGTTAAAAGTAATACGTCATGAGCATAACATTATATTCCAACAGGTATTGTCATCACGTTTTCACTAGTGTCCCCACCGTGGTTTAATTGAATATTTTTTTGATATACAGTGCATAATATATTAGTACCGGTAATTTTACATAGTTCTATAACAGAATACACCTCATCTATCCATGAGGATGTGTAACTCCGTAAAAACGACCATCCATAATTTGTGTTTTCTGAAAAGTCTTTCATGTAACTGCTATGCTCTTATACAACCCAAATGTGAACAGTATAACAGAGAATCGAAGATGGCTGAGTAAAAAAAAAAGGCCTTGCAGGTTATAAATCGTGCACATTTTTTAAAATCACACTAATGAATTGTTTGTTTCAAGTACATTGTTAAAAATTTCTGATTTGTTATTGTATCATGTTGGAATTTTTATGTATAAGTTGAATATTGACGATCTTCCTAGTATACTTTCCTCATGGTTTGTTTAAAACGGTAATATCCATACTTACCCTACAAGACACAGTGAATCCTATCATTTTCCACGTTCGTACAGTTTTAGCCCTTAAGACAATTACTTCGACCGGCCCTTCTTTCTGATGAGTTGTATTCTGTTCGGTTGCAATAAATTTCTCTAAGTTCCTTGAAGCCAATTTTCTAAAATCCTACGTTTAATTATTTTGCCGTGATCACGTGAAAAATTTCTGCATACTCACAATGATGCCTCGCTCCGTTGACTTTATTTGTTTGATCAATTTGCTACTTTTCTTAGCATTGATACCTTAAGTTTAATCATGAACATCATACAATACCTTGTACATTCCGCAAAACTTTATAGTATTCTCGACATGTTCTATTTTTGCATGTTACGTCATTTTTGACTTTGATATACTGTACTAAAAGCCTATTGTGTTTTTGGAACCTACTTCCTACAAGCTGTGCTTCTTAGTGGGTTCCTCATATTACACGTCAATTATATGTCCTTATACATTAATTGTGCAATTTTGTTTCAAAATGGCTGTTGTGTTAGAACATTTCTTTTTGAAAATGGCATACAACACACACATACTGAAGCTTTTCGACATGCACTCATCAGAGTAAAATCGCATGAATGAACAGAAAGCCAGAAACGAAACAATATAATAATATACAATATAATAATTTAACAGTATAATATGTTCATTAAGTGATATGAATGAAAAATAAAATGAAATATAAAATCAATATCCCCATCAACTAAGTTAATAATAAACAAAATAATAATACAACAATATATAATCTGTTCATTCATGCGATTTTACTCTGATGAGTGCATGTCGAAAAGCTTCAGTATGTGTGTGTTGTATGCCATTTTCAAGTTTTGTAGTACCAGACACTTATACATTTCTTTTTCTAAAATCTAATGGAATGTAAAACTTGTATGAAATGTGGAATATGGAACATAAAAAAGATGAAAAATAAATACTACGTGACGGTATGACACTGTCTGGAGTCCATTGCTATTTAGTCTCCAACATCTTCAACATCGTATATAGAAACGTTATGTCTGGTCGCATATAGTGCTATAGAAAGGAAGTATAGATACACCAATCACTAAACTGGAATGCATATGAAGGATTACACACACACACACACACACATATTATATACATATACGGGCACTAGCATTGGTATTCTATATTTTTTCCCAACCGGGGTGTATCTCAAAATAATTACATGTATATTGTTATAGAATAGCTGAATAGTATATCATTTACTCATTAGTTATCTAGCGATCCACGTCCGACAAGCTTTGCTTTTTAGTGGATTACTATTTTTCATAATCGAATTTATTTTCCGCTCGCCAACGAAGTATTTATACAGTGTTTTTCCTAAATATTGTACATGTTATATGTTGTTCGATAATTTGTCTCGTATATATATTACATGAATCTTTTGCAAACGTTTGAACAATATTATTTCTTCACATGTATACTTTGTACTATGTTTTTTTGATTTTCGATGATTGGAAATAAACTATGATTGAATTGAATAAAAATGTATATATATATATATATATATATATATATATATACATATACATACACACATACATACATACACTTATACCCATTATCATGTGTGCAATGATAGCGGCGCACCGAAAATGAAGACAATAAAAATTAGGGTATAGGCACCTACGCCTATTTATGTCAGTATTGATAGGGTTTGATTTTGTCCTTAGCAGGGCAGTAAGCTGGTTAAGTTTGACAATAATAGGAATGCTTTAACTTTGACTAAACGCACCGGTACCATGGATCTAGGTCAATTTGGTAAGATCTTTTTATGCAAGGTGTCTCTATATCTTACTCAAAAGGAAACGGGAACCATCATGACATGAAAAAAAAGAGGTTGATTTATACTTCGGGAGAGGAAAGTAAGGCGTAAAAGTGTTCATATCGCGCTTTATAGCGCCTCACGCTACATCGTAATTCAAAGGCCCAACTCAACTCGCCTCTCCGGAGTTTATTCCGCTCTCAATATATCAGGCCACACATGCAAGGTGTGCAATGTGCCAACGTATAGCAAACCTTTCGACCATACTCTCTTGCCAAAATAGAACCGGAACAATTAAAGCAAACCAACAAATAAAAATATAATACGCTCCCTCAAGGATACAACGCTGATATTGCGATTATTTGCCCTTGCCCCTTTTTCCCCCTTTTTGATACGTTGATGCGGTTGGGTGCCAGAAATGCATGGCGATGTCACAGCGAGGCAAAAGGCACGGTCATTCTTGTGTGATGAGCTGTACCAAGTCCTTTACAACACAGAAACACTGCTATCAAATACTGTACTAACGAGTTTGGATATTGAGGCTGGAAGAGGTGAGCATGCACAGTCGTGTTAAAGTCTGCTGAGTGACTTATGTTATCGGGTTCTATTTTCATCAGAATTAGTGTGATGCCGCCCACTACTTAGAGTGCCATTTTACCTTACACGAAAATCTTGACAGGAGCAAATATGTCAAGTGACACGACTTGGCTGCTGGTTTACTTTTGCATGTACCTGACGTGGTTGACGGTCAATGGAAATCAGGCTGAAAATACAACAGGTAAGTAACCCTGATTAAAATTGTATGCTCTCCTTCTCCGTCCTTCGACATTCTCGTCGCTTCGTCTGCTCCATCTAAAAACGAAAAATAAATATCCCCATCAACTTTGTTCCACTGTCATTAGAAGAGGGTTTTTTTTTTTCGATTGACGGCGACACATTTTGCAGAACTATCATAAAGAGTAACAGAACTGGTATTCAGAGCTTGATGACGATCAACTGACATAGCAAGAAAGAGCAACAAACTACGCTTTGCCCGTATTTGAGTCCATGCCCCCAAAGCGTCCACGCTCTTTATGCATGTATGTAATATACACATATTATGTAAATACATACTCATATGATTACATAGTATGCATATCGGTTTGCTACTATTGCCTTTTCGAGGAATAGTGTTAATTAACACGCGCACACACACACACACACACACACACACACAGACACACCCTCACAGGTCTGTAGTGTATGTTGTTTAATCATAAATGCAAACAGACATGATATAGATTATTGCAATGTGCTTCTGTATGTGTCTTAATTGGTTACTTGTGAGTACGAGTGTTTTATTTTCCAGTAAACATGGACACTCGCAAGGATTCACTTTGAACAGTCTTTGATGCGTTCGGAAAAAAAATCATGCCTGCATGTGTCAAGACTTCAGATGTCTCTGAAAGTCAGTTGCACGATGGGTGTTAACCGTCTCGTGTATGGGAGTCGACAAGGCAATATGCACAATCCTATGTGAAAACCATTGTTGTCCGTGTCAAATGTCAAAATGTTCGCACGATTTACCCTCAATCTGTCCAATGAGCATGATGAGTATCATAATAACGGTAAATGGTGTGTCGAATTGAATTTAAATCTGGCTTTTTGACGGAAGATAAACCTTTACAGATAGGTTAAAAGCACAGACGGGAAAGAGTAAGTGGAACGCTAGCTGATTAACTCATGCGCATTGTATGTACAGTATGCATATCAAACGGTGGTGTAGATAATGGTGATGAACTTAACGCACTTGACTCTGTGTCATGATAGTTCTGTAGGCGCAGGTACACGATGACGTACTCAATTAATATTCGGTATTGTGTGTCTGCGTGTATTTTCCGAGCGCTGCTCATCGATGTGTCACTTTGACCGTGAACCTGGTCGCTAAAGAGGTTGCAAGCCAACACTGTATCCGCTCTCTATTTCCTCGCTATAATGACCAGTGGATATTATACATAGTCAGTATGCCTATGGTTTTTTTAATGGTAAAATAAAAGACGGGACATGAAATAAATGTCAGAATATTGGCTGAAGTTGATGACATCGTGACGAAGCAGTTTAGATTGTCCTCGCGTGTGCTTACTGGATCTTCATAATACATTGTTGCTGAGAGAAGGGGAAATAAATGATATGAATCAATGGATGGGCCTACGTCATGTAACAACCATAATTCAATTCAATTCATATATTCATGTCGTTCGGAAATACAGCTAATGCAAAATGTTAGACCCATTAACCTTTTATATAATTTATATAGACTGTTTGGGCACACGTGCTGTTCGGAAACAAAATTTATAGATATCAGATTGATGTCACGTGTCTTTTGAGTTAATTTCATTTTGATGTTGTAGGTATTTCCTGAAAGCAGGTGTAGTAGCTAATTATGGTTTAACTAATTCCAGAAAATTCCTGTCTTATACGAAGCCTAATTAGGCAAAGCTAAAACTCAGAGGCGTCGAAATAGGTCATGCGTATATCACACAGTAATGCGAGCCCGTAGAAAGACAAACAACTTGCCTCTGCAACTGATCGACAAATTGCCCTACATTAACGTAAATATGGATAAACACTGTATTGATCAGTGTTTTAGTAGCAGCTATGACAAAAGTAATGGATGGGTTGTTCAGATCGTTTTATATCCGTCATTTTTTTTTTGGAGGGGGGGGGGTGCTATGTGCGTTTATATTTGTCTACCACCGTTTTCGCTTTTAAACATCAATTCATTTCAACATTTTCAAAACTAGGAATATCATTTCAGTCCAAACTAAGTTCCCAGAACCCGATTATGTTTTCTGCTATATTATCTGCTGTAAAGCAGCGACATGACACACGGATAATCGTTGCTGTATGGTGAGAAGAATTCAAATCTAAACCGACTTGACTTCATAAAAAATGTAATTGATAAATCAAAAAGATAACTATTCATTCTGTAAACATGACACATAGGATACAGTAGTCCTTAATTTTTCTCTTGAATTGTAGATCCCTGGTCGGTTCGACTAGTCGACGGCAGTGTTGACTCTGAGGGTCGTGTTGAAGTCTTCCTTGACGATACTTGGGGCGCGATATGTGACAACCTGTGGGGACCCGAGGATGCCGAGGTCATCTGCAAACAGCTCGGCTACGTCGGGGCGGACCTGGCTCTGGTAGCTTCTCCATTTGGGCGAGGAAATAACCCCGTACTCCTGGATAAAGTGCAATGTAATGGCCTTGAATCAAACATATCAACATGTCAGTATACCGGTGGAGGCGTCAAGAGTTGTCACGAATCTAAAATAGCCGCCGTAACGTGCACGACTCGAGGTAAAGAGCGAATTGGGTCTCAATTCTTGAATATAGTCATCTTCTTATTGATTTTACGTCTCCAAGTTTATGAAGGCATAATCATGATATTATGTAAACAGAAGCCAGTAGGTCTTTCGCCGCTACTATTCCAGCACCCCTGTCCACTTATGATGGACACGAATCTGCTTATTTTCGTATCTTGCAGTGATGTGTGTGTGTGTGTGTGTGACTCCAAAAGTGAAGAGGTAAATGAGACTTACTGACTCTCACAAACCTATGGGACATCTTAATTTGGCAGATTATCTGTAGAGTATGAATTTGATACATGATGTAACTTGATGCCCTTATTTTTATTTTTTTTTGGGGGGGGGGGGCTGTGACTTTTAAGTTGTGTATTTTGTATGCTACATATCGAGAGAGATATAAGCGATAACTTATTCAATCTTTCCAACACTCCCATCATACTGTAATCATCCATCATGTACGATTTTTTTTTTTCATTTGTGGGTTGTAATTTTATCCAATGTTATCCCTAGGAAGCCTTCGGCTGGTCAACGGCTCAGCACCTTCTGAGGGACGCATAGAAGTTCTCACCGAATCTGGAGAATGGGGAACTGTGTGTGACGACGGCTGGGATATCTCCGACGCTCGGGTCGCATGCCGAGAGTTGGGATATCCTGACGCGCTAGAGGCTCGTACAAATCCTTTTTTATCTCGCTTTGGACCACCTTTCGGTCAAGGAACAGGCCCGATTCTGCTTGATGAAGTCACGTGTGGCACCCGACAGAGACTTCTGAGAGATTGTCCTGTGGCAAAGGGGTGGGGCATCCATGATTGTTCTCACGAAGAAGACGCAGGAGTGGTGTGCGACGACACAAGTAAGCTTGGGAATTGTTTCTTACCCCTCTCCAGTCACAACTCCGATACGCAATGAGTCGCTTACCAATACAATTTATTGGTCCGTCGTTTAGTTATAATTATGTTCGTTTGCTCATGTTGGTCGCCTCATCCGTTTATTTCAATATCAATTACAGTTCTGTGCTAATATTTTCTTTGTCACTTTTATCGCTCAATTTATCGGTTCTTAGGAATTCGTATGGTGGACGGAGAGTACCCGGATGAGGGTCGAGTAGAAGTTTTCTACGGAGGCACGTGGGGGACGATCTGCACACACGAGTGGAGCATCGAAGACGCGCACGTATTCTGTAAACAGTTGGGACATCCACTAGGAGCTCGCTCGATAAAGTCTGTGCCGAGTAATGGTTTACCCGTGTTACTAGATGGTTTGCAATGTAACGGAAGTGAGGCTAGTCTTTTCGACTGTCCGTCAAGTGGATGGGCCAACAATGAAAACTGTGATCTGGAGTCATCTCAGTCGGCAGGGGTCGTATGTAACGGTAGGACGACCACACCTCCCCCTATATATTATCATAAACAATACACCTTTTATTCGCATAATAATGTGTAGGTCTCTCAATATCGTATTCGTCCTGTAAAGAGAATGACATTTTATTCAAAGACGAACTGACAAATACTATTCATTTTGTATATCAGTCCTCGATAACAGTTCATGTTGTATGACGTAGGCCACATAATGTAATTTACGGTACACAAGAACCCTGCGGCAAAGACTTAAAGGAATTAGATCAAAATGATAATTGTTTCACGTCTGGCCTGTTTGGGTTAAAGGTACTATCCGCTATTGGAATGGTGTAGTTCTGGTTAAGATGGGGCTTCGGGTTTTAACTTTTTGTGAGATAATAAGAAACCGCTTTATGTGAAAAGGTATGAAATATGAAAGTGTATACAATCGTAAGCATGGTAAGGGGGAAGTGTATTTGATGAAAATTGGCTTTGAAATGGCTGAGATATCTAGAAACAGAGAGATCCTAATAAAAGGTGAGACTCATCTGAGAACGAAATTTTGTTTTATCTTTTTTTGATATCTCAGATTCAGCTTTTTCAAAACAGATTTTCGTCAAATAATACTTTGATTACCTCTTAAAATTGTATGTTCTTTAATATTTCATAAGTGGTTTCTAATCATCTCGCAAAAAGTTAAAATCTGAATCCCCGTCTTAACCAAAAGTATACCATCTCTTTAAGTCTTATTAGGGACTTATCTATCTATACGTGTCCTATAACAATTTTTAGCGTTGCTTTGTTTGGTTTACCTTTTTATCCCCAGTGCCAACAATTGTCATAGACTTACTCAGTGGATCGAGCTCCTTTGAAGGGGTCGTGAGATATCGAGAAGACACTACTAGCGGTTTGATCTGTGACGAGGACTGGGGGGACAGGGAAGCAACCGTTGTCTGTCGCCAGCTGGGATACACGGAAGCTGCCAGCTCGAAACCAGTCTCGCTTGGGACTGTGAAGGGGACGATCTTTTACAGGGATTACCAATGTGAGGGAACGGAATCTCAATTAAGCGAGTGCGCCTACAGGACTTTAAATTTCGCGGAGTGTGATTCTGATCACATTGCACAAATCACGTGTGGACCTCCAAAAGGTAAAATCCAGTCTCCCTATTTAAGTGACAATAATAACTTAATCAACCAGTCTTCTATTGCTTTTTTGGTCTTTGGTAAGCCATAAATGGTATGCCTATGTTCATACTGCTTGTGTCGAAACATCGTACACAGCTGTATGTAAATCAGCACACCTGGCTGCAAAGTAGTTCATCTATTAACTTGCCGTTTTCTTAACTCTTATAGCACAACCATGGCAAAATCGAACCTCATCTTAATGCTGCAACAATCACCCAAAAATGCACAAATTTCATTACCTGCAATGACCGTTCTGTTTAAGTCATTGAAGTGATTCATTTTCGGCATGACTACTATATTCTCTATTGGAATCAAATATTTGTTTCGGATATACACGCTGACTCAGGGACCATGTTATAACAATGTTGTTCGTACCGGTGGATATCCCATAATACATCACGTTCCAATTTGCGTCTTCTATCACTGAATCCGTGATTGTCTAGTCCCTTTTATACCGGAAGTCTATTTGTCAAATTTGGCAATTGGATAATTCCGTATCCAATACAGTATCTAAAGCCGGAGTTGCGCACGCAGCCAGGATCAATACAGTCACTTCATAGCTATGAAATGCGTTTTACTCACACGATTCCAGATTCCCGTAATCTACAAATAAAACCGCCATGGAGGATCAGACAGGTTGGGAGAAAGCATGGACCTAATACACATGGACATTCATGGTATCGTTAATTAATTCATGCACCCGTCCATCTCAAAAGCGCCACAAAGACATTTTTAGCATGCTTCGCTGCTTTGATCCCATGATCGTCACCGCCAGCAAGCCGGGAGAAGAACAAGACGGAGATTCGAGAAATCTAAAACTAAATGCGCAGAAGAAAATAACTCACAAAAAAAAAAAATAAGTAAAGTGAACGTGCAGTTGTGGTGCATGTTAGGAAATCATACCTCAAACAATTTCGCTTGGGAGAAGCAGGCAGTGTTAAAAAGAAAGCTAACATTTTGGCAGAATGATTGTCATTTGTTATCTCAATATCTAACTTTTCTCCAGCTAATTCCAGAGCAAAAAGGGACGGTAATGGTAGAGAACAGATATGCCATTAGGCAACGTCTTATGCGTGTACGAAAATGTGCGAATCAGCAATTACCCATCTTTTGACACAAAATTTGTAATGATTTCAAGTTTGCTACTCCTCATCATCTGTATTTATTCAAAGACATTTCGGTCTGAAAAAGGCACATCATCGAAACAAGACTGAAATGAGGAAAAATATTCTTGTGTTAGTGACGATACATGATCACACAATTGTTACTGTCCAAACGCCTGAATGTACTCATTAAGATGCACATAATCAGGTGTCGGCGACGATTCTTACATCAAAGAAAGAACAGTCCATGTATATTAGGTCCATGGAGAAAGTAAACAGAATGGGACAGGTTGTCATTCAAGACATTTGTCGATAGTTCGTGATTTTCATTTCTACTGCTCATAGGTATTAAGTTGTCGACTTCAAACCGAGCTACTCAAAGTCGCTATCGTGGAGGTCATGTTAGAGCAAAATCAAAAAGACGAAGTGGTTGTTAACGATCTCATGAGGTGATTCTATTTGTCTTATTTGTTCCACGGTTGAAGTGATGAAATTACGAATGAGCCTCAAACTTATAAAGATATGTATTATGTTGAAAGAAGATGATCTCAGACACAACTCCAAAAGGCCTTCGAATTCTAATAATAATAATCTTTACTGTATTTCACGATGAATGATGTCTAGATTTCGATATTCGACTGGACGGCAGCGAGTTTCCCGAGCAGGGTCGTGTGGACGTCTTTCTGGACGGAGAGTGGGGCTTGCTCACCTCTTGGTCTTTGAGTGCCAGCATCCGCGAAGTTTGTTGCCGTCATCTGGGCTACGCCGGATCTACTGTTCGATATCTTGACGAAAACGCTTTTCAGCGAGGAGTTGGCAATATTCTTATCAGAAACATGGGATGTTTGGGCTCCGAAAAACGCATCCAGGATTGCTATAGGGTGGATCTGGTTAGTGACGGCTTTGGGTTTACTACCCCTGATGACGCCATCGAAGTGGTATGCTATCCATATGGTGAGTATATGAAGCAGTATACCATTCAACTTGATACTCCTGTGTATATGTCTACCCATTGCGGGTGGGAATGTAGGTTCATGCATAAGTATGCAGAGGTATCTTGTATGTTATGAATGACCAATGTGTTATTCTCCATCAATAAGCTACTTACACAAATATGTGCACAAGTGCGGGCTCGCACAAACTCTCAGCCACGTGCTGAAAGGCACATTAATAATCGTTTACTCATTTTTTAATGATAATTAACACGTCATCAGTCGTCCCGTCTAATCAACGGGGTCCGGCAGATTTCTTTCGTTATATCAAATTTTCGTTGTGCCACAACAGCAAAAGAAATAAAGGTGTATATAGATAAGAATGTTGGAACCTGAATTTTTACTTCATTGTAACTTGAATTTTGCTATAACCGCGTTTGTTATGACGGGAGTGCACTCTACAAATACTATAGTATAACAATTCATGTTTTTACTCGTTCAATCTATTTACTGACAATTACTAACATGAGCCTGTGGCTTATTCAAGTATATGTCCGTGTCTCAGAAACACATGCACATGTATCAATCAATTATACAAACTAGAATGAAAGCATACAATATAAACAATAAGAATGTCATATAAATTGAAAGTAAGATAACAAAACATGAAGAATGATATGGTCCTCTCTTTCTTCCCATTCCGTTTCATTGTTCCCTGTGGTAGAGTCTGTTGCGAATCATCCTGTGAGATTGATTGACGCCGATGGAAACAGTAATGTAAACTTCGGAATGGTTCAAATATTTAATGATGGCCACTGGGGTGCTGTATGTGACTCCACTTTCACCGGAACAGATGTGAGCATGTATTAGACTGGCTTATTGTTTTCATAAGCGGAAACCTAATTTATCTATACTAAAATGATGATATTATATATGTGCATATATATATATATATATATATATATATATATATATATATAATATTATTATTATTACATGACGGTCGAACAAATCCCTCCACACTTCAATAATTCAATAATGCTTCCCCTCCATCACTGTCCATTTTCATCATTTTCATCAACTTTCAGTAAATAACATATATCTATAGCCTTCTCATTTGATTGTATTTGCATTATATTTCGATCTATGTAGATTGTGTATACATGCATCTTGCTCTGTTCCATGCTATGTTATGTACACTGATACTCTTTGTTGAAAATGAAAATATATAAATGTAATGAAATGAAAATGTTCAGAAAATAAAATACCCTCCGTATCCTGGACGTCTGTACCATGTCAGACATGTTAATCAATTATCATTATTGTTCCAGATGAAAACATAATCTATCATGCATTGTTAACCTAGGTTTTGTGTAGGGAGCTTGGCCATCTCAACACAGATGACTCGAGGTACCTCTATAGCTACGAGTACGACTCAACGAAGTGGCGATACCCTAGGGTTTGGTTCGAATTTTCCTATTGCCAATCTAACGTCGACAAGATTTTCGAATGCTACCATGAGCCGTGGGGCCACACCAGTGGGTGCTCCGACATCAACTCCTTAGCCTTCGTTACGTGCGTCGCCAACACTGATCCTGTAACTAATCCTACCTCAGGTATGAAAGTTATATAGCAAGGGAAAAACTGTGCAAAAGATCTTGTCTTATTGACCAGTATAAGGTTGCAAAGACCTAAGGTTTCCTAATAAATGTTGTGCTCGATATGTTTGTGAAGATGTTAGTGTGAATGGATGGGAGGGATGAATATCAACATTACCTACGAACGGTCATCAAAACTTACATAATTATTGAAGTAAATGAAATCTCCAAACTATTTAACAGTGTTTAATATAGGATAGCATTATAAACACTGCCAATTACGTACAGATATTTCAGTTGGGAATCTACACTCAGAAAAAAATAAATAAGCGCCTTTTCCAGTGCATATTTTTCATAGAAGATTTTGACAAAAATCTTTGTGTCATATACAATATTAAATGTTATTCAACCGACCGGAAAGGTTAATACAAAGGGAAATTTTGATCATTATTGACCACGTTCGTTTTTGTCTTTCAAAGCGCAAAGTAAAAATTGCAGAATTTGCAAATTCCCTTCAAGATAACAATGATGACAAAAGGCCAATTTCACACAATGACAGACATAAATTAATGTTATGTGATTTTCACTCTGCTTTAACTGCAGTTGTAAAAATCACGTTTCTTTTAAACAGTATAGGAACGAAGTCAAATAAGACAATTGAACATGACTTCAAAATGTTGAAACAGGCTTGAGATAATGATTAAGTGGAGAGAACGAGAGAATAAAAAGAAAATGATGGATTGCTGGCATTGAATGTTGCATGGTGGATAAGACTCCTGACTACCGGTCGGATGATCCAAGTTGGAATTCAGTCCAGTATAGTATACGTCCTTGCACTATAAGTTCTATCAATCATTATGACCCTCTACACCAATATGAATAGATTAATTCCTGGCAACCCTAGGGTAATGATAATGACATGTCCTAGTAGAGTAATGACAACACTGTAGAGGCTACACCATGGAAAAGAAGACTATAATTTTTATCAGTGAGATAAGAAATTATTATTCCTTTGGTTTAATCTGCCTCTGCAATATTATCATTTTCCAGAGAGTGATTACTCCAGCATAATTATTGCAGACTTATACCCATGGATACGCCTTTGCCCAGTGGACACCCATGCATTCACCTTTGTTCAGTGGGACATTACAGATACACGCACGTGCGCTTTTGTCCGGTGGCACATAATGAGAGCAAACATGTTTTCCACGGGTTTCAGCACCAGGAACGGATACAACCAAAATTCCTTTGTTAAAGATATATTCGTATGATCCTTATCATCACAAAAATATGGGTTAAATAACCATACACACATTTGTCCAGTGGAAAGTGAGTGCAATGATATGTTTACGAAGGGTACTAGCGCCAGGCAAGGTTCTATCAAGAATCATCTATTTTCAAGTTCAAAGCCCATCGCTATATCATCATGTTTCCCCCTCAACTACGGACTTTGTCTTTTGATAGCTTTTGATTACCCGCACTCAGGTCCTGACCACTCGCGTAATCTCGGGGCGTGGCAGATAACTCTCATCACACTTGCAGTTATCGGGGTGCCACTCTTCTTCATCGCCTGCTGTTGCTGCTGCTGCCGAGAGGAAATGTCAAATCATCAGGCATCGTCCTCTGCTGTAAGAACCATCAGTGCTACATATCTGCACTCGCCGAATTCAACACAACTTGAAGTATCTCCGACGGAGGCCTCGTGTCCTCCACCAGCCTACGTGCCGCCCTCACCGGAACCGGTTGAACAGCCGCCAACGTACGAATCGGTGACACCGGAAAGTGTGCCCAAAGATACGGAAAATGACTCTTATAACGCGTAGCATCTACACGTAGATATTTCGGTTATATTACGGGTCTTTTTTTTCTTCCTGACGGATACATTTCTAGTGTAACAGCGACGTCGGTTTGAAATGATCAATTGATTATCTCGAAATATCTGCATGATCTGATTTATGACGACGTTATTTCATTATGGCTTGTTTACTATAAATGCAACGCAACACAGATTATTATGATTAGAAGTAAGCTTAGCTTTCATGGCATCAGATATAAAGTTGAAATCCCTGCGAAACACAGCCAGACGCACACACACATGCCCATATTCTAATATGCATGCATACAGACTCTGTACCGATGATTTAAATTTGTTAATGATTTAGCAGTCGTCGAATGCATGATCTTTTTTGTTCACAAACTGTGTGCTTACATAAAAAAATAATGCTGCATCAAACAGGAGATCGACATTACAATATTAAAGGATAAATATCTTTATCTCGTAAGGACCTCGAAATCGGTCCCCTTCATCGTTGTCGGCGGTCAAGACCTTAGGCAACATCTATTAGCCGACCCTACTCGAGAGGGTAAGAATGACTTTTAGTCCAAAACAAAACAAATCTAAAGTCAGACCGAATGTCATTACATATCTAATCTTATATACGCTTTCTATAGCCTCGACTCGAGGGCCAGCGCACGTTATTTTCAAGGTTATTGTAAAGCGTGATTTATATCGTTCCCTTTTCTATATTTTCTTTTTGTTATTTGTGTGTACTAATTGTAGTACGGGATTGTTGTTTCTTTCTTTTTTTTTAATTTATGAGTATTTCATAGTTGCATGTTGTGGTGTATTTGTAATTTTGTGGACCCCATGAGAGACCAGCGATATCACGCTGGCATCACTAAATATGGACTATCCAGCAGTTGTTGTTTTTTTTTATACGGAAAATGTCATCTATCGTTGAGACAATCAAATGTCTTTAAGAAGATTGATAATGAGAACATGCAATTTAACCTGAACCGACGATTACACAAAGATATGGCTGTTCATGCATTTATGTATTCACTAAATGCGGAATAAAGTACAGTTTACATTTTTTGAATATTCCTTGAATACTTCATGCAGGTCTACTAATTAGTACCACTGAATACAGAACGATAAAACTGCACCGGGATAAGCCCTACTTTCCCTCCTACACGAGGGAGATTCTGTATTCTGTAAACACTTTGGTGCACACTTTTTGTGGCATATTTGGAAAACTGTCTATGTTCAAAGTGTAGCCACCGTCTACTTGTATGCATGGGGGCGGGGGGGGGGGGCGAGCAGGGAGAAGGCGTAGGCGAGTGTTATCACCATCCTTCCCGTACGATTGAGCTTTAGCCTTTTTAAAGTTGAAATTGAGATATATCATTTACGCATATTTGATGGAATATTTGGGAAATTCTTTTAAAAAAACTGATCTGGGGGAGCTGAGCAAGGAAACGGTTGATTAAAAGGGGATATTCCCCTTGTACATGAAGGAACATTTGAGTTTTTGGAATATAAATTCTAAGTCTTGTGCACTCAGAATTATTCAGATTTTTTTTTTTTTAAATCTGAAAAATGTACTTAGGCTAGGGAAAGGGGCACAGAGGGGAGGGTTTTCGAGGGCGTATCCCCCTCCCAAGCACGAGAAATTTTGCATTTCTTAAGTGAAATTCACCGATCTGGTGCACACTTTGAGTGAAATGAGTTGAAAAAAAAATGATCTTGCTGGAGAGACTCGCTTCATCGTACATGCATACAGTATGCACGCATTTTTTTTTTCGCCTTCCAAATCCCCGGTCCAAATCTTATGGGGAGGGGGGGGGGGGGGGGGCGATTCTGGGCGGTCGCCCGTGGTACGCCAGTGGTATGAAGCAGCACAGTGGGCGACCAAAGCTCGCATCAGCTCGTACCAGCTTGCTTGAGCTCTCTTGAGTTCGCTTGAGGGCTCACGCCTGTAAATATAATGGAATGTCCCAGATCCCTTCATAAATTCGTACCAAATATACCAAAAAAATGAAGAAAAAAAATTAATTAAGAATCATAAATGCAGTTTGGCATAAAACTGAATAGCTGCAGATATTGAGTATGAATTCCGCTACAAACAGCATTTTGGTTTAAAGATGAAAGCTTTTCTCTTGGAATTTTAAGGGACTATTTATTTCATTGGGTGCACGTACAGAAAATATGTGAGTTTTTGAGTGAAAGGAACTCGTAGTCTGGCTTTGCGGACCCTTGGACAGAGTTCGAGCCGAAGAACCTGCCTTTGGAAATTTTATAGATGACAGGGTATAGCTCACTTATCCAGGTTAGTGAAGATGAAACATCTCATTTCTCCAAGCTATCTTACATTTTTTTTTGAATTTTAACACATGCCTCTATGGGGAATTATTTACCCGTGTGAGCCCTTGAGCTCGCAAGGTTTTGGACATGTTCAAAAAATCTTCTGACCTGCGGTTAGCTCGTACCAACTCGCCAGCAAGTTGCATAGTGGGCGACCCCAGCTTGCAACAGCTCGCAAGCCGGGCAAGCTCGCAAGCATTCCAGAATACCTGTTCGTCCTTCCAAAAAGGTAGAAAACTTAGACAATTCGTGCAAAAGCTGAGTTTTAAAGACAAATTCAAATACAGTTATGTACTTTAGTCTCATAAGAAAGACTAAACCCTTACAAGTATGCCTAGAACGGTGAAAATTTGATCAAAATCGGAAAAAATGGGAAATCATCATATGACATTGTGAAGTGTGACTAATTTCTGCAAAACAGTACTTATAGGCTCTAGTATCTATATGCAAATGAATTGATGATGTCAGAAGTAAAACAGTACAAAAGTAATGACAACCATTCAATTTTTCTGTTATCAAAGTGTAAAATATGATGTCATCCTTGTTAGATAACTTGAATAATGATTAGTTAGATATGCTATCAGGATTTGAGACCCAAGCAAAATTGCGCTTCAATGATAAACTCAAAATGTGAAAATCTATATACAACATAGTTGTAAAAAGAAGAAGAAGAAGTGCAAACAAAACTTTGCTTATTTGCCTATAGGCCTATACACACATATTACGCTATTTCCAGCCATATGGGAAAATAATATATACAGTGCGTATATAAAAAATGTGATCCAACTTTGGAAGGCTACCATTTCATAATTGTCAGCTATGGAGAGCTCAATGTTAGTTGTGTGTAAAGAATCACTCGTCCTCTTTCCATTTTGATCAAACGTCACGCATGACTGAGCACATGAACTTTAAAGACAATGACAAATTGCACTTTTTCCAAGTTTGAGTGTCATATGAAGGAAAATGAATGTCTCGCTGTACGAATGCAGGTTTGCGTTTAGAGTTTGTGTTTAGGGTTATGTTACATTTCTCATACTCCGGAAGGGGCTCAAACTACAACAACTTCAAACTTTAGGGTTTCTTGTGACATTTTACCATTGTTATGTTACTGTCCGATAACGTGGTCACTTCAAGTAAGGCCAACGGACATAGTAAGTTTTTCCTCTCCTCGTATTCAACACATAGCTCGCAGCAACAAACCATTTCTTGAATATAAAGAGAGAAAGTGGATGATGTGTTAGCCTTTGTGGGAGTGACGAAGTTATGCGGAAAATGCCAAAGTCAAACACAGCACAATAATACACGAACACACGTTTCACTCCAAAATGAGATATAAATCTTTTTAAAAGGTATTCAATTGAAAAGATATGTGTAAGTACTTTATTGTGGGTTAACTATTTTACATCATTCATGGACGACGTGTTCATGAGTTATTTTTCAACTCATGCTCATTTTGTTATTTTGTTCGAGTAGAAAATACGCTTGACACGTTTTGGATCATCTCCAACAGGAATAATGCCATGCCAATTAATGCATCAGGAATTAGGTACATGAGTTTTTGGTGAATGTAGTTGATAACAAAGATATCAACATCGCGTTGAGCCTGTAGGCCTACATATTAAGGCATTATTTTTCAAAAAGGGCAATATTTAAATTATTTTCTGAATATTTTGAAGGTTATGGACCATTGAAGGTTAGAAGGAAACCCTAAACATAATGATAACGAATATACGTCTGAAAACGAGGTATCTTAGGGGGAATTCGTTCCAAAGGGAATTTTTTGATTCCCTTTAAGGTATTGACAATGTTTTTCAAAGCCTTTTCATTGATCTGGGGCCTCAGTACTACTCCACAGTAGGGCATAGATGGCATAGTGCGTAAAGATTGAAGACTCTGTACCATCAATACAAATCAGGGGAGATTGGCAGGGATAAAAAAAAAATGGAGTGTGTATTGGATGTGCATAGAAAACGGGTCACTCGAGGCATTTAGGTACAGTATATATCTGCTTTTTCTATAAAAGAAAAAGAATTATATTTTCTCATTAACATACATAATTTAGTGGTATAAGATGCACTTCGTGCTGTTGTCAGTTCTATTCCGCGTTGAGCCCATACATATTAAGGCATTTCTCAAAAAGGGCAATATTTACATTTTTTCTGAATATTTTATTTTTTTAAATCTTATTTCTGAATTTCTTTCTCACACATAAATGAAATACAAAGTCAATTGACCAAACTAATTGAGCACAGTATAATTTGAATCTGACATTTAAAACAAATAAATGATTGATTCAAATATTCAACTTTTTTTCCCCTGACACAATGCAAAATGAAGCTAAACAAACTATTTTGTGCATACATTTATGCAAACATAAGTTACAGTATATTTATTGCTCAAAGACAATTTAGGCAAATCTTGATGTACAGAAATTCAGGAGACATCATCATAAGCAAACGCTTGACGAGGACAATGGCCTCAGAAATTATTGTCTGCAGAATACAACATTTTAAGAATATAACGTTTAGGTCACCATTCACTGAGTGGCGATGAAGAGAAAGGAGGGAAGAATGAATGGAAAAAGTGCAGCGGTGCATTGTACAATATGACGCATTGTGAAGCGTTTGCGTATAAATGAGTTGTGAATATGTTTTAATATTCATGTTTAATTTTCTTGCTTTTTATCAAAATTCCCCTAAACTATCATTAATTCCGCATTTCCCCTTATTGCTTCGGGGCAGACAATGAAATAGGGAAAGCCCATTTTCTTCGTGCGAATGGATCGGGTGTGAATTTGTCCTGGAATTCGTGTAAGCGCGACAATGAACTCTATGACTTTGACCAAACGCACGGGTATTACTCGGCACTGGTAGGTGTAAAAGTGTGTATATGGCGTGTGCATGTCCTTCATTCTTTACTTTTAGTTTGAGATCTACCAATAGCATCAAGTGACCAAACATATATTGATACGATTTGTTTATGATGTTTAAGGTAGATGCCAATGGAGGGTAACGTATCTTATCGTGACATGATTTTATGGAAAAGTGGCGATTGTGCGTCATGGATATGCGATTGATCATTTTTTTCCCCAGCATAACTGTGAAATTGCTATGACATCACTTGTGCTGTATTCTATTAGTGCTTTTTTTTCCTTCGTTTCGATCTTTTCTTTTCTGCACATTTTTATTTTCATTTTTATTTATTCATTTTTATTCTATTTCATTTATCTATTTATTTATTGTTATTTTATTTATTTATTTATTTATTTATTCATTTATTATTATTATTTTTTTTTTTGGGGGGGGGGGGGCTACATCACAAGTTCCATAAATGATTCCAATGTAATCTTACATGGTCATTGGTCACAGGCATTTCTATCCGAAATAAATTTTGTATTTTTTTTTTTCATAGAAATCACATCTGACGTCATCTGGGGCTTCGATTCCTGGTGAGCTTTATTTGCTAAATTTTGTGTTTGTATATACGTTTGTTTGTTCGTTTATTTTTTCAGCTTTCTTGTTTTCCTTTATACATCAAGTTTTCGATCGTGTGATTTCGTCTATGTTGAAATCATCTTGCCAAGAGTACAGTTATCACGCAATACTCTCTCTTTCTCTCTCTCTCTCTCTCTCTCTCTCACACACACACACACACACACACACGCACCAGAGGCAATATCCCTTTGTTTTGTATTTATGAATATTTTTTTAGGCATGTATACTATAGAACGTTACCAGCTGATCGTGATAATTATCGCAAGTTGATACACGGATATCTGGCCGGTCAAAGTTGATATTTTAAAAGCTACATTTGACCGTCGTAATGGACCATAAAACGCTCAGTGTCATGGTTTGAATTTTAGTTTGCCAAAGTCTTCTTGCCATACATACATTTTTTTTTATACTGAGCTTGTCACATCGACACACCCTCACACACGCAATTTCGCTGTATTTCGCCGCTAAAAAAAAAAATGTAGTGTTTGCTCAGGGAGGTGGGAAGAGTCTCTTCCCACCTCCCTGGTTTGCTCAAATGCGCATAATTTGCATTCGTGTGGAACTTGACAAGATAAACGTTCCTCAAGGTAAGTCTAAGTCAATGCCGCCTCCTTGGTCTTGCCAGGGAGTCAAATTTGACGTATAAAACAGTGCGATACTGTTTATTCTGATAACAGCATGCTGTTCTAAATGAATATGTACTGGTTCCACTGGTAGTTTCCCAGTTCCCCAGTTCCCAGTTTCCCAGGTGAAATTTAGTGCTTATTGAGCCCATCGAGGTTCTTCCAGACAGATAATGCCTCCGGCTCCATTCTGGTGTAATCATCTGTTTGGGTGCACCTGCAACAACAGTAGTCATGTAGTCATACAATACATGTTGGGTAAGTTTTTGTTTTGTTTTGTTTTACACAGATGTAAACAAATTTATAACCATTAAGTGTCTTTTAAACAGGAAATGAAATAAGGCATATTACAGTGTGTCGCTCAACACGTATTATAACATTATCATCTACGAGGATCACGGTAGGATTGTGAGAGCACCATTGTTACACGGAAGACTTTTCATCAAACACAAATCAATCCTGTTGCTTTGTCACACATCCTCACAGACAGATACGGTGTATTTCGTTGTGGAATTACGTGAATTTATTATCATATCAAATATTCTAGGCAAGCCACGTTATGCATATTTGTTTGGACATGACACTATAGGGTTTCCCGGCCAATTTCGCACTTTTGTCAGTCCATTTGATAGAAGGTTCATTCAATTTAGCAAAAATCCTCGTCACTGCACATTCTGTCATTCAAAATGGCAACTTGTTCGTTCAATTTAGCATTTCGATCAATGAAATTTGCACATGTGCTTTCCGAATTCGTAAAACGGGCTTTCAAATTGGCACGTGCTCTTCAGTCATGTTATTTTTTTTTTTTGAAAAGGTGAGAACATTTAAACTTGTATTTCTATGTGACTTTTTGTTTCATCCACGCACAGTTTAGCAATAAAGGTATCATATTTTGGACCCTATATAACTCGAGTTTGTTGCTCTGTAACGCCCCTTTTCTTTCATACATGTCATTATAGGCCTACATGTACCAATACTATGTAACAGATTAACTTCATCTTCGTACAGTCATGACAGCACAAGTTAGATACAAGCGTATTTCTCAAGAAGACAGAAAAAGAATTATTGGAACATTTTGATGATCATAACCTTGACTTCCTAGAACTGGCCGACAAACTCGGAATAAAGCGCTCGACGGCCAGATAAGTTGTGGCCACATGCACTATCTTCGGCAGGAAGACTCAATAAGCACATTGAAGAAAAAAAAATTAAGAAAGAACCAAAGCATAAAGCATGCGTGCTAAAATGACTGCAAAAGATGTTAAATTGGATGCCCAAAAATGAATTAGAATGAACGAGTGCAGCGTGTCCGTAATCACGTGACTATATCATTCTAAATTGAATGAACGAATAACGAAATGGTGCTTGTTTTACGAATTTTGATTGAAAAAAGTGTTGATTAGAATGAGGCTAAGGGTAATTTGAATGCTTCAAAATGAATTTGAATGAAAAGTTCATTAAACTGAAACACCGAACATGTCATCTACGCTACAGTTTGCTAAATTGAATGCAGCAATTAGGAATTGGACTGACAAAAGTGCGAAATTGGCCGGGAAAACCTATACTATACCCTGAGGGACGCCACATTATAGATAAATTTGAAACTTGAGTTATTCTCGTTCAGAGATATATATTGTTTTCGGTTTTGCAGGTAACTCCTTAACCACTCCAAGGCCTTCCCCCTTATGCCATAATGTGACAATTTGTGAAATAAACTGTCATGATTAATTGAATCGAAGGCCTTGAAGAAGTCCAGGGGTGGTAGTCTGTAAGGATCTGCAAGAATCTTCAGTCTATTGAAGGAGGCAGACTTAATCAGAAGAAGAAGGATCCTAGGACAGCTCTCGCTCCTAAATGCGCGATTGGTATTCTGTAACACCGCGCGTAGGAGGAGAAATAGGATAGTGACGTCAGGGATCCTTATTTCTCTCCCAGTTTAGGATAGGGGCGTAACTTGATATGTTAATTAGATGTAATTAGATGTTAATGAGATCTTAAGATAAGTGGTATTCTGTAAGCACAAGTAGGATCAAGTTTAGGAGCAAAAATAAGGATAGCCTCTAGGCAATCTTTCTCTGGCGATTATGCCGGGCTATTGCGTATATAGGCCTACTGACGACTTACTGTCTCTTATTTTGTATGTTCATGAACAAGAAAATAAATACATGAATCGTATAACAGAGTTATCTGTTCCTCTCATAATGAGGATTCTAAAACTGCAGTCTATAATGTTCGAAACAATTCTATTCTTTATCTAGCTGGTATGTGTTTATTTGTTTGTTGTTCGCCATTTTCAATTCAATTCACACTTCATTAATTCGGCACAAAATAAATCAAAAGTATATCATGTACACAATAACAACAAAAGCTATTATTATAATTATTAATATGGTAACAATGATAATCATTATTAATATCATTATTATTATCATTTTCATTATTATTGTTATTATTATTATTATTATTATTATCATCATTATTATTATTATTATTATTATTATTATTATTATTATTATTATCATTATTGTTGTTATCATTATCATTATGCTCAGCGTCGGCCTGAACGTCATGCGGACGCAGTGCAAGTAGCCTACCTTCGCCGCCCTCATTACGTGACCCTCGAAGTCGTTGCTATGAAGATCTAGTAACCAAAGAAAAAAGGTCGCGTGTAGAATATGAAAAGTACTAGTAACGCAACGATCCATACGCACACATTATTGTTAAGACGTATGTATAGTATGTGACGCAACCCGGTGACCTAACAGTCTATGTGCATGGGTTAACTTTTTTTTTCCAAAATGTAGTGAACTTACGTGTTTATACAAGGATATTATGGAGCTACAGTATAGTAGCTCCGTGTTTATATCTTTGTTTAATCTATCAGTATAAATCTCCTTTATTTATTCTGTTATCATTGCCCAGCATGTAAGTCTACTAAAATAAAGATAGGGAGAGCTAGCGGGGTGAATTAAATGGGACAACAAAAAAAATTGTGATTTGATGAATTTTCTCGAATAACTTTCTGATATTTAGAATGGGGCACACATGTTAAATCGGACCCAAAGACTTTTGATGCTAGCCACATGACGGGTTGCTACGCTATATTCCTGTAAGTGTCGTATTTGTGTTGTCTTTGTTATTTTTTTCCTGGGAGAAATGGAACATTGGTTTGGTTTAAGAGGGCAAACAGTAACTATAAGCAAGACATTATTATTACAAGCATATCGATCATAAAATAATGTGAGCGCATGTGTGTGTGTGTGTGTGTGTGTGTGTGTATGTGTGCATCTATTATTATTATTTTTTTTTTATATTTAAGAAAATCTTATATATTTTATAATAACTTTGAATTAAGGGCGAAGTTTGGCATGCAGTGATGATATCCCAGTTTACCCCAACATCCTCCAAAAGTTCAAAATTTGAGCTAATTTCTGCAAAAACTTTAAATGCAAATTAATGGAACTCGTAAGGTCTACATTTATTATGGTGGGCTAAGAGCGTGCTAAAGCTTTGATAATCGAAATTGTATTCTTAACTGTAAAATTAGACTGACAATACATTTTTAACTCCTTGCACACAGTAGAGCTGCGTGAAGCGCACTCTTGAGCAATGTAGATCTTGGGCGCGCATTGCGTAAAATTAGCCAGATGATTGGCTTATAGATACTGCGTCGGGCGTATCCTGTCTTTCCTCATTAATATTCATTATTCATAAATGACTGTCCTAGGATAGGCTTAGGACAGGCTTACAGAATACCGATTTTGCCTGTCCCAAGGGTATCCTATTTTCTGTCCTACGCGCGCTCCTAGGATCGAAATAAGGATCGCGCTTACAGAATACCACCCCTATACCAACAAGATGTGAATGATTATCTATTGTATGCGCGGCATTATCAATAAACTTCAATAAAGAGTGAATAGTGTCGTGCTTCCGACGAAACCCAAACTGAGAGTTAAGGAAATTAATTGTTCATGTGAATATTCATTTCTTCTAAAATTTTAGATAAGAATGAAATTAAAGAAATGGGTCTATAATTGCTTATATCAAGATCATTTCCTTTTTTAAATAAAGGGACAACCTTAGCAATTTTCATTTGATCAGGAAAAATACCATATAACATAGACTTATTGAAAATATGTGCAAGTTCGTCCACAATTGAAGATAATCATAATACCCTTTAGAATGAAATTACTTATGTCATCATAACCTGCACTGCGTTTGTTAGTCATTCCAGTAACGATATCCATTATTTCATGTTTCGTACTGGAATTAGATTGGCCTAAAAAATGAAAAATGTGTATTAGACGGTGGTACTTCTTTCGCCAAATTCTCTCTAATCATTGAAAAATAAGAATAAAAAATATTGGCCATATCGCTAGAATCTTCAAAAATTAAATCATCTAGTCGAATTTTTGTAATACTTGATTTCTTATATATTCATCAAAATTTCTACCAATCACGTAAAAAATTATCAAATGACATATCAACATCATCGTTGTCATGAACACAGACCAATCAGCTCTGTCTAAGCTGGCACCAAGGCTAGCTAAATTTTTTGGTGTGGCTCTTCGTCTGGTTAAAGGAACATGAAGCTTAATAAACGCATGCTTAAGATTAAACAGGGAAATGATCAGTCATATCGGTTAGAATTGTAGAAGAATCTAAAAATTGAAATGAATTACCAAAAAATGTTATCAATTGACAATTTATGTTAATTGATAGGGTTGGATTTTGTCCTGAGCAGTGCAATAAATTGGTGAAGTTTTCAAAAGTTTGAGTGTGGTAGGAAGGCTTTAACTTTGACTAAATGCACCGGTACCATGGATCTATTATAAGCGAAAAAAAGTGTTTATATCGCGCTTTATGATTCAAAGGTCCTACTTTTTTCCCCGACCCCAGACTTTATTCCTCCCTCAATATATCAGGCCAGACATGTCAGATGTGCAATGTGCCAATGTAGCAAACCGTTTCTTGTAACAGGTACTTACCATACTCTCTTACGTTGTAAACGGATGCCAAAATAGAACTGGAACAAAAAAAAAAAGAAACCAACAAGCTCCCTGAAGGATGCAACAATGATTGCGATTATTTGCTCTGGCCCATTTTTCCTTGTTTATATTCACACTGTTTGCAGTTGTGTGCCAGAAATGCAAAGCGATGTCACAGCAAGGCAAACAACACGCGTATTCTGGTGTGATGAGCTGTATCAAGAACATAGAAGCACTTATGAATTTGGATACGTGGCTGGAAGAGGTGGGCATGCAGAGTCGTGTTAAGACTGCCGAGTGAATTATGATGTAGGGTTCTTTCTTCAGCAGAATTCGTATGATTCCTCTCACTACTTAGAGTGCCATTTTACCTTACACGAAAATCCTGACAGGAACAGCTATGTCAAGAGACGTGACTTGGCTCTTGGTTTACTTGTCCATGTACTTTATGTGGTTGAAGGTCAATGGAAGTCAGGCAGAAATGACAAGGGGTAAGTAGCACTGATTGTTTGCCCCCCCCCCCCCATCATTTTTTCATTCATTTCATTTATTTTATTTCCATCAGTGCAAAACTTTGTCATACGCAAAGTAACACAATATCAATACAATGTAGTAACAAAGAAAAATACTTAACAATACTGCGCATAAGAAAAGCAGATGAAATTGAATTAAAATTGAAGTTGCAGGAAATGGAGGAGACATGGTTAAAAGCTAAGCTCGTGGACAAAATGTCCACGTCCCTGTCGCCTAGTCTGCTCCATCTATTTAAAACGAAAAGAAGTATATTCCAATATAATTTGTTCAACATTCATTGGAACAGTTTTCTCGATTGACGGCGACACATTTTGCACAACTGTCATGAAAAGTAACAGAGCTGGTATTCAGAAATGGTTGAGGATCAACATACTGAGCAAGAAAGAGAATCAAACTACGCTTTGCCCCTATTTGTGACCATGGCCCTCAAAGCGTCCACACTCTATTTGTGATTTGTATAGTTACGAATATCATGTATGCATATGAATGTATACAAAATGTATTTGATTTGTTTTGATTTGATATAATTTTATTTCCGCATTCGGTCCAATAAAAATCAAATACAAATTTCAAAAGCATTTAGACGAAGAACATTGAAGAATAACAAAAGCAGTGATTTAAAATAATAATATCACATTACACAAATATGTAAACATAAGTAAATGTATCGAACAGAATACATATACAGAAACGTGCAATAAGATTTATATTTTTTAAAGTAAATAACAGAGATAAGTGAATGCAGGAGACCACCATCGTGAACGAAAGCTCGAAATGGATGGGGCCTCATGAAAAGAATAACTCTCCTGGAGGAAATTAGGTGATCAGTTGGTTGCAGTGTAGTTGAATGAAATAAAATAGAGAGTGAAAAAAAAGGGAGGAAAAACTACAGCTTAGAAATAATCCCTATGTTTTTAGAAATACATAATGTATTTAACATATAACATTATGCAAATGCTAATTCCAAGTCAAAGTTTCGTCTATATTATCATATACGGCTCAAGATTTTAAATTTGTTTTCTTTTCTGATGGTATATCAATAATCGTAATATGTATTGCCGTATGTGTTATGAGAATGAAGTTTAAAATTGAAAATACAAATGACTATTCTTATATTGAAAGAAAGTTTATCAGACTTTTATTTTATTAAGTATTACTCAAAGTCTTGAAATCTTTATGAGAATGAAATATCTAAGTGTCACCAGCAAATAAAATAGAATAAAGAAAAGAGGGGAAGATGTATTAATGATTCATCGACATTAAGAAGGAATAATAGCGAGCCCGAGATTGAACCTTTCTAATGAACACCGCATTTGACATGTTTGATAAGAAGAGGATTGGAATAAAACCCATTTAAAGTAGCTTATTGTTTTCTATGGGTTGAATAATCTTTAAATCATAAAAGTGCTTGACCCCGAATACCCATAATGACTGAGTTTGGAGAGTAAACAGCGTGGTCAAGAGTGTCGAGTACCTGACTGAAAATCACAGAATGTATACCTACAGTAAAACATAATTTTATCATTCTTTATTAGTAAGAGCACTCGTGATTTTATCATAGATTTGTTTTAATGTTAAGGCAGTTGAATAATTCCTCCTGGAATCACATTGATTTGAAATAAGTATATCATGGTTTGTTTTTTTAAACAATAATCTATAATAAACTTTTTTTTTCTAAAATTTTGGATATGCTAGACAATCAAGGAATGGAACGATAATGGCTAATTTCATGGGGATGATTAGAAAAAAATACAAACTATGTAAATTATATAATAATAGGCCTATATGTCTATGGAAGTGGACCCCTATGGAAACCAGCTCTGCTGATCAGGGTGTTTCACCCCATGAAGTGGCAATAAATTCAATCAATCAATCAATCAACATAGATCTACATTCTTCATGAAATATTGTGTTTATATGCTAAATTACCTTTTCGAGTTGTATAGTATAACGCTTGACACAAGCGCACATGATAGAGTGTTTATTATGTTTATTCATAAATACAAATATTATAAATTATTGCATTGTGCGTGTGTATGTGTGTTGTTTGGTTACTTGCGAATACGACGATTTTTTCATTATGTTTTTCACTATGCATTGACAGTGAAACTCTGGCAAAGATTCACTTCGGTCTTTGATGCGTTCATGAATATTCCATTTCATTCAATTCAATTCAATTCAATTAAATTTTTTAATTAATTTTTCGACAAGAACATTTAGACATCACTTTTTTGGGTAACAGAAAATAAGGTGCATAAAACTTTGTAGGAGAAAAGAATGTACAATGATTGTAGTACCTTACGATAATTATACATTATCATATATTTATATATTACGATATAGTTATATATGTCTGTGTCACACTTCAGATGTCTCTACAAGTAATTTGTACGACAGCAATAAAGTTCTTGTGTCTTGGAGTCGATTAAACAATAGCACAGTCCTATAAATACAAGTGGTTGTTGCCTGCATCAAACTTCAAGCTGTTCGCATGATGTACCCCCAATCTGTGCAATAGTGTGTGAAATTGATTCAAAATAGGATTTTTGATGGAATGATGAACCTTTACAATAGGTGAAGAAGACTAGTAAGGGTAAGTGGAAAGCTGAGTCATTATGCACATTTATATCAAAAGGTGGTATGCAAATATACTTTGCCTTGAGAATTTCTTGGTTAAAAATGTGGTCAAAGGTTACTCCAAAAGAACTTATCACAAAGGGGCGTAGCCACGAAGTGAATAGTTTCTTAGTGGCACTGAAGACTACAATTCTAACCAAAAACTCGAAATTAGGAAAAGCATATTTGTTTTGCATTTTGGATAAAAAAATCAAACAAAAGAAGGGGAAATAGGAAAAAACGCGAGGCGGGAAGTCGTGCCTAGGATGCGATGCTGTGTATGAATAGAAATCCCACACTGACCCTTAGAAGCAGAGCACAATGTCACAACTGCTTTGTGATGTAACTTGATTGTTTTGTTAAAAATTGTTGCATTTCAGTGACTGTACAAATCTGTGCACAATTTCGGTGAATTGCTGTGTGACATCATTTTGCAAATAGTTTACTGTTTGCAAAACGTCGTCGTAGAAGTGACGTCAATTTGCAAAAAGTACTGCATGGAATGTCAAACATGCCAACATTCTGACATATCTGACAATACATATAATCACGTGAAGCTCTTTCAACCAATCACTAGAGGATATTTTTTTAATACAAAAGATAAAGTATTTAAGACAAATACACCGATAGTTTTATAGGCGTTGCTACACGATGATATGCTCCAGTTCATATCGGTGTACAGTGTGTTGGCGTGTATATATTTTACCATCATGATCGTTGATGTGTCAGTTTGAACATAAACCTCAAAATGTATACGGTCTCTATTTCCTCCTTTGATATTGACCAATCACAGCCGGCATGACTACGGATTTCATGGTAAATAAAACACGGGACATACAATAACTGTTAGAATATTAACTCAAATTACGTCATAGTTGATGGTGAGCAGTTCCAACTATCCTCGCGTTTGCTAACTCGTTCTTTCTCTGTCGCAGAGAGAATGGAAAATGTATTATATGAATCAATGGATAGACCTATGACATGTAGCAGTCATAATTCCATTCAATTCATACTTTACAATTCGTTGGAAATACAGCTAGTATATACTATTTAATAACATGTAACAGGTAGAAAAGAAATACGTATTGCAATTTATACATTAAAATACCAAACGATTAAAGTTACTTACAATAAAGAAACAAAACACGGAGAGAATAAAATGATTTATACTAAAATACACAAAAATCCTACAAATTGAAACACAACAATGTGAAGGATCTAATACAAAATAATATAACAATATGATTTTGATTTTCCCGTTAAACCTTGATGAAAGAGCAATGATCAAATTAATATATATAATTTTTTTAAAGCTCTGAAGAGGCAGCATTTTTTTTTTCATTTCCGTAAATCCAAGATTTCCAAATATGAGACACATTAACATGTCATAGACTGTTTGGGCACTCACTGTTTGGAAACGAGAGTGATAGATACATGTGTATTAGATTGATTCCCGGATTGATGTCCCGTGTTTTTACAGTGAATTCCATTGTGGCGGTGCAAGCATAATACCGAAAGCAGGTGGTAGCTTTATGGTTGAACTTATAAATTCTTGTTTCATACGATAGTAAAGTAGACAAAGTTAAAATGGTGGTCTACAAAGATTAAACCCTGCACTGGCTTTCGGGCGGAAGCTCGGTGGTCAGGTAGAGAAGACGCTTGCGCGGATTTCAGGGGGTCGTAGGTTCGAATCCTACTCCAATAAGTATGCCCATGATCAGTGGCGTAACTACGGAGGGGGGGGGGGGGGCACTGGGGGAGGCACGTGCGTGCCCCCAATCCTCTGGTTAAAAAAAAATACAAAATACAAAACAAAACAGAACAAAAACCAAAAACTTACCAAAATGGTAATTCAAGTGTTAGTAATCTGCTCTTGACATCGACATGAAAGGGTGATCAAGAAATAAGATATTTTTTCTCAGATTTCTTTTAGCCATAATTAAAGACGTATATAGTGTGAAACACAGTTCAAAAAGCCCAGAGCCGACAAAAGATTGTGATTCAGTGGGATTCCTGGTTGGCATTCTGAATATAAGCAGGATGTGTGCAGTGTACTCAGAACATCCGAACGGCAAAAAGAGTCGCTGCAATGTGATGTAAAATGTACACCGTTGTACCTTACGCTTCGTTATATCAAAGCTAGATTATTTATTTTGCAGTGTTGCTTTACATGCCAGTCTATATTAAAATGCCTTGCATTGCCAATAATAAGACTTGACCTGGATTATTTCCTAACTTTTCCATGTATATAAAACACACAAACACAAACAAGTAGGGGATGCCCTAAAGTGCAGATTTTGACATCCTTCCCCCGCTTGGTCACTTCGACGCCCCCTCACTGGTCATACCTCCCCAAATCATGAACATAAACCGACACCTCTGACTATCAGTAGTGGATCGGGGGAGGGGGTGAGGTTCCCTCTTAATTTCCGGCCAAAGCGAACAAAATAGCTAAAAACGGCAGTTTTTTGGACTGTAAAATGTCAAAATTTTCAAGCTCGCTTGCTCCGCTCGCTCGCATTTAATCGCTATTCCATTCTTTTGATGTTGTGCCAGTAATTGCCATCAGTTGCGCCCGGTGCCCCTCCCCTTAATTTCAAAAGCGAAAAGATATAGCTAAAAACAGCAGTTTTGGGACTGTAGAATGTCAAAATTTTCAAGCTCGCTCGCTTCGCTCGCTCGCATGTAATTGTTATGCAATTCTCCTGATGTTGTACCAGTAATTGCCAGCAATTGCGCCCGGTGCCCCCCCCCCCCTTAATTTCCAAAGTGAAAAGAGCTACAAACGGCAGTTCTGGGACTGTAAAATGTCAAAAATTTCAAGCTCGCTCGCTCCGCTCACTCGTATTTAATCGCTATGCCATTCTGATATTGCTGCCAATCATTGCCAGCAGTTGCGCCCGGTGCCCCCCCCCCCTTATTTTCTTAAAGCGAAAAAAGAATAGCTACCAACGGCAGTTTTTGGACTATACAGTGTCAAAATATTCAAGCTCGCTCGCTTCGCTCGCTCTCATTTAATCGTTATGCCATTCTCTTGATGTTGCTGCTAGTAATTGCCAGCAGTTGCGCCCGGTGCGCCCCCTTAAATTCCACAGCGAAAAAATATAGCTACAAACGGCAGTTTTTGGACTGTAAAATGTCGAAATTTTCAAGCTCGCTCGCATTCAATTGTTATGCAATTCTCCTGATGTTGCTGCAGGGAGGTGTTTTCTCTCTCACACCTCCCTGGTTGCTGCAAGTAATTTGTCGTTTCACACCGTCATTCCATAATCCATGTAAGGAAAACTTACAATGTTGCTCAATGACCGCGCTGTGGAATGTATCACATTTTACGTATTGTAGTCCCCATTAAGTTTGCAGACTGACAGCGCACACACACAGGACACACACGCACGCACAAGCATACACACCCTCAAAATTACTTTTCCACGAGGTGCCACCCCCCCCCCCCCCCCCCCCATTGTCTTGGCCCGCGGTACGCCACTGCCCATGATTGGAACTTTGAAATACAAAAAAATAACCATTGCACAGGTTTGCTCGTTTGATTAATTTATGTGAACATGAATAAGGATAACAGTTCATCTATTCAAAGGAAATAAAGGTTGACAAACACAGACTACAAATCGATACAGCTACGGGACTACAATTAGACCTAAACACACTTCATTTTTCATACCCCGTTTTGTCTATACTGAATGACAAATCCTATCTGTACAGGAATTTGACTGAGTTGTTCAGATCATCATTTTGATGAGAGGGCTGGGTGCTTTGTACGTTTACATTTGTCTACCACCGTTTTCGCTTTTAAAATCAATTCATTCAACAGCTTCATGACTACTGAGTAAGACCATTTCAGACCGAACTAAGTTCTCAGAACTTGATATGATTTCTGCCATAAAGTAGCTACGAGTTGTATATGCACACACGGATAATCATTATTGTTTAGCAACTCCTTGGTAAAAAAAAAAGAAAAGAAAAGAAAAAAGAGAATTCAAATTTAATGCCGCCTTGACTTCATGCAAATAACAAGAAGATAGCTATGCATTCTGTAAAAATGACATACAGATTACAGTCGTCCTATGTTCATTTAATTAACTCTTGAATTGTAGATCCCTGGTCTGTTCGACTAGTCGACGGCAGTGTTGACTCTGAGGGTCGTGTTGAAGTCTTCCTTGACGATACTTGGGGCGCGATATGCGACAACCTGTGGGGACCCGAGGATGCCGAGGTCGTCTGCAAACAACTCGGCTACGTCGGGGCGGACCTGGCCCTGGTAGCTTCGCCATTTCCTTTGTTTTGGCGAAGAATTCGTCCCGTACTCCTAGATAAAGTGCAATGTAATGGCCTTGAATCCAACCTATCAACCTGTCAGCATGTCGGTGTAGGCGTCAAGAGTTGTCACGAATCAAAATATGCTGCCGCAACGTGCACAACTCGAGGTAAAGGTGTTATCGTGTCTTAATTCACCCGCCCGTAATATACATCTTCCCACTTGATTTTTAGTCTTCAAGTTTATGAAGGCACAGTATGCATAAGCAGCCTGTAACCCTTTCCCCATGAGTATTCTAACACCCATGTCCACATGTGATGGACATGAATCTGCTTATTTTCGTATCCTATAGTGATGTGTGTGAGTCCGTGTGTGTGTGTGTGTGTGTGTGTGTGTATAAGTAAATTTGATGACATTGTAGGGGCGGTGAGTTAGTTCAGTCAGTAGCGCGTCTGCCTCACGATTGAAAGGACACGGGTTCGATTCCCGAGTCCCACTGAGGAATGTTGTGTGTAATCATACCGTTCCCTCTAGCAAGAGGCAAAACACACTATCCTTCTGATAGGACATATTAATGGAGGTTCCGTGTGTGAGACAGCCACAACTCATGCATGTAGAATATCCCGCTTTATCTATTCATCGCAAAGAGCAAGGTATTTAACCCGGTGAAGTGGTCCCGCCTAACATCCAACTGGATCCCCTGGAAGATCAGCTATTGCAGCTGGGCTGTATCCAGTCATCTCCTCAAATGGAAAGGAAACAAACAAATAATCACACGGAAGTAAAGAGGTACTAAAACAAATCTCATAATCCTATGGAACTTCTAATTTGGTACATGCTCTTAACTTGATGCCATTTTTAGCTATGCCAATTACAATAAGTTGTGTATTATATGCTACATATCAAGAGAGATATAAGCGATGAGGTATTCACTTTTTCTAACAATCCCATTATACTGTGATCATCCGTCAGGTACGATTTCTTCATTTGTGGGTTGTAATTTCTCCAATGTCATATCTAGGAAGCCTTCGGCTGGTCAACGGCTCGACACCTTCTGAGGGACGTATAGAAGTTCTCAGCGAGTCTGGAGAATGGGGAACTGTGTGTGATGACGGCTGGGATATAACCGATGCATGGGTCGCATGCAAAGAGCTGGGTTATCCCAAAGCGTTAGAAGCTCGTACAAACCCTTCTCCATCTCGTTCTGAACCACCTTTCGGTCAAGGAACAGGTCCAATTCTGCTTGATGGGGTTATGTGTATCGACCAGAAACTTCTGAGAGATTGTCGAGTGGAAAAGGCGTGGGGCATCCATGACTGTTCGCATAGGGAAGACGCGGGAGTGGTGTGCGGCGACACAAGTAAGCTTGAGAATTGTTTCTTATCCTCTCAAGCCACAACTCCTGGGGGCATTTCACGAAGCAATTTGGTCGGATATTTTTTTCTGGCAAACTGTTACAAGCTACTAAAATCCTTGCATCTGATTGGCTTTGTCGGACGAAATGCTGCATGAAATGCCCGCCTGTACTCAGTGAGTCGCTTGCATAAAATAATTGGCCTTTCTTTCTGTTAATGTCCTGTTCGTTTGCCCATGTCGGTCGCCTCATCCGTTTATTTCATTATCTATTATAGTACCGTATGTCCCAAAAAAAAAATTACAACGGGGCCCTACGCAATGATATCTTTAAAAATGTTGCATTAATCTAAATACAAATTCAGGGTGTGAAACTATAACTCATTGCCCACATCTTACAAAAAACCCCATTCGATTTGCTTCAGTGGTCAAAGAGAAATGAGGAATTTTGTAGAGGATGTCGGGAATCTCTTTTGTCCAAGTTCTGTTTATTGTTTACACACAAAATCATCGAAGTGCTAAACTTGGAAGAATCAGACTCATGACATGCTTTACTACAATCCCCATTTCTCTGTGACCACTTAACCAAATCGAATGGGGATTTCTGCAAAATAGAGCTAAGATGTTATGTTTTAAGACCCTGAAGTAGCATTGAAAAAAATAATCATATTGAATGTTATCAATGCGAAAATCTGATTGTAATTTTTATTGGACATACTGCAGTATGTCGCTCAAAAATTACAATCAAATTTTAGAATTGATAACATCCAAAATGATCGACCTGTCTAAGTGCTACTTCGGGGCCTTAAAATGTAACATCTTAGCTCTATTTTGCAGAAAACCTCATTCAGTTTGGTTAAGCGGTCACAGAGAAATGTAGATTGTTGTAAAGCATGTCATGAGTCTATTTTTTTCCAATTTTAGCAATTCAATGCTCTAGCGCGTGAATAATAGACAGAACTTGGACAAAAGAGATTCCCGACATCGTCTACAAAACTCCTCATTTCTCTTTGACCACTGAAGCAAATCGAATGGGGTTTTCTGTAAGATGTGGGCAATGAGTTATAGTTTCAAACCCTGAATTTGTATTTAGATTGATTCACCATTTTTAAAGATATCAGTGCGAGGGGTCCCGTTGTAATTTTTTTTTTGGGGACATACTGTACACCGTACTGTACTAACGTTTCTTTGTTGCTTTTATTATTCAATTTAACGGATCTTAGGAATTCGTATGGTGGACGGAAAGTACCCGGATGAGGGTCGAGTAGAAGTGTTCTACGGAGGCACATGGGGGACGATCTGTGCACACGAATGGAGCATCGAAGACGCGCACGTATTCTGTAGACAGTTGGGACATCCACTAGGAGCTCGCTCGATAAAGACTGTGCCGAGTGATGGTTTACCAGTGTTACTAGATGGTTTGCAATGTAACGGAAGTGAGGCTAGTCTTTTCGACTGTCCGTCAAGTGGATGGGCCAACAATGAGAACTGTGATTCCGAGTCAGCTCATGTGGCAGGTGTTGTATGTAACGGTAGGACGACCACACCTTCCCTAAATACATTCTCATAATCGTATACAACACCCCTTTAATTCGCATGTATGTAGACCTCTCAATATTTACCTCCGCCAAGGGAGGAGGCTATGTTTTCGTTACCGTTGGTTAGTTGGTTTGTTGGTTTGTTTGTCCGTGTGCAAAATAACTCAAAAATAGTTCACAGATTAGGATGAAACTTACAGAAAAGGTTGAGAATGACAAAAGTAACAAATGATTAAATTTTGGTAATGATCCGAGATTCTTTTTTTTTTTTATAGCCAAAACATAGTTCTGGTACGCCTGCAAAAGTTGTCAAATTTCGCTCCCAAATGTGAACGTATATGCCTAGGAAATGTGCGGAATAGCGCTCGATTAGCAAGATATTCGATGGGTAACGACGAAAATGCGAAATATTAACCAAAAAGGTTCAGTCTCAGAACTTACCCGAAAGGGGTCAGGCTAAACTCGGACTTGGGGATAACTCTGCCTCGCTTTGACGGCGGGCGCTGAGTTGTATCAGTTGTCCCTCTGGATTGTACAGTGTTGTACTATGGGAGCGGCCTGTATAAACTAGCGCTTCGCGTTCTGGCTACTCGCAGTAATGGTCCGAGTTGTAACAACGCGTGCATCAAAAAACCTCTTTGGAATAAAAGTCGGTTTTCCGACTTTTTTTTTCTCAAAATACTCCAAAACGGCTCATCATCCCGGCAAATCGCGTCAGCCAGGTAAGTTTCTTTGTAGACTTTTTCGATATATTGCAAGCAAATAATGTAATAGTGCCAGACGGGTTCTCAAACCCCTATACCAGAACTTTGTTTTCACTTTAATTTATGAATGATTTTTGATATTTTGACAGGTATGTCAATGAACTTGGGAGTTTAGGTTACACATTTGTGAGGTTTTCAAACGCGCACTAAAGTGCGTGCTCTACTTTCTGCTAGGGCGAGGCGGGCCGCGCAGCTGAGGGTTAATGACGTAACAAAGGCTTCTTGGGAAATCGGGCGATTTTCAGCATGTATACCAATGATCTCTATTAGTGGGGCAGATATGTGAAAAAGATGCTCACATCTGGCGGAAAGAATGAAATTTTGCACATACAGTAGGTGGATTTTGAGGCGCCGATTTCAAAAATTGCCGGATCCAAGAGATCTGCCCAAGGGGTCAGTCGCCATTTTGAATTCCAATATGGCCGCCGTCAAAGATCCCTATCTTCAGTTCTGGAGGACATAAGCCATTTGAATTTGATACATGAAAGCATGGTGATATGATGACTTCAATAGCAGACTTATTTGATATGTCAGACAAACTGCACGGCAGAAAAATTGAATTTTTATACATAATTACCATGTTGGAGTGTTGGAAATCTCTATCTCGTGTTTGTAAATTAGGTTCCCTGATTGAGCGCGCGTTTGTAACTGATTGAGTGCGCGCTGCTGTATTTACATTGTGACGTCAGTGAAAGGTGCATTATGCTTCATTTTTGCTGCACTTTTTGGCATGCCGGTGAATGTTAGTCGTGATGTTTGTCTTCGCAGCCACACTGGAATTCAAAATAGCGGGAATTGCGTTTGTCAGACACATTACATAAGTTAATATTTTAACTCAGTATGTTAAAGTACTTGTTTACACCTAATTTCAGCGTCACTCACCAGTTAGAAATCGAGATAGGGATTTTGAATATTTCATCGAGGTGGCCATATTGGAATTCAAAATGGCGGCTATTCGATGTTTGTCAGACACTTCAAATCAATCTGTCATCAAATTCAATATGTCAAAACGCGCATGTGTACCAAATTTTGGTGCCACAGGTCATTCAGAACTGAAGATAGGGATCGTTAAATTTGTTTTGTGATGGCGGCCATATTGGAATTCAAAATGGCGGCTGACCCCGTGGTCAGATCTCTTGGATCTGGCAATATTTGAAATCCGCACCCCAAAATACCCCTATATGCAAAATTTCACACTTTCCGCCGGATGTGAGCATCTCGACCAATTTTTGCTACGGTAGAGAGAAGAAAAACATTTCTTTGCAAGATCTTCGGTGGAAAATAACTGCTTGGCGGAGGTCTGCGCTCTCGGAGTGCTTTTCTAGTTTAATATGTATTCAGACTTTAAAGAGAATGTAGTTTTATTCGATGACAAACAAACAAATAAAATTAATTTAAAAAATCGGTCCTTAATACTAGTATGTTCCATGACGTAAGTTATGCAACATAGCAATAAAGAGATCTTTATAAAACGTGGGGCACACCTTTTATTTGGACAGCTTTGTTTTATTTTGTTCTTGGATATGACTGTCATTAATTGACAACCGCAAACAGTTAACATCAGAATTCCCCCATTTCAACCAAAACTATGCCATGGCTTTACATTGTAAGTTTCGTAAAGACTTATCTAAAGTGTCCCAGAACAATTTTAGTGTTTATTTGTTTGATGTTCTTTTTTATAACCAGTGCCAACGGTGGTCACAGAGTTACTCAGTGGATCGAGTTCCTTCGAAGGGGTAGTGAGATATCGAGAAGACTCTTCTAGCGGTTTGATCTGTGACGAGGACTGGGGAAACAGGGAGGCAACCGTTGTCTGTCGCCAGCTGGGATACGCTGAAGCTAACAGCTCCAAGCCTGTCTCACTTGGGACTGTGAAGGGGACGATATTTTACAGGGATTACCAATGTGAGGGAACGGAATCCCAGTTAAGCGAGTGTACCTACGTGACTTTGAATTTCACGGAGTGTGATTCTGATCACATTGCTCAAGTCACGTGTGGACCTCCAAAGGGTAAGACCCAAACCTGAATGGCATTGATAATTTTATACCCTTTTCGAAAATGCGATCTCGTAGTAGATTATGCGATAGAAGTATTCAGAGTTAGCCACAGGCATATACCAAGTGTTAATATATGAATCTGTCAACCCGTCTTCTACTGTTGCTCTTTGTCAAACCCTCACATGCCGTCATATTTTCATACGGCTTAATATGTTGAATCATCGTTCACTGTTGTAGGAAAAGCAGTTATACTTCCTAGCTGCAAAGCAGTAAATCAAGTATAGTGACATTGTGCATCCTGTTAACTTGCCTTCTTGAATTTTATAGCACATCCATGGTAAGCAAATCTTCATAATGCTACAACAGTCAGTCAAAAATGTTCAAAGTTTATTACCTGCAAAGAACATCCTATGTAGTTGAGTAATGTAAGTGATTTATTTCCGACGTGTTTAGAGTATATTCTCCGTTGAAATCAAACTTTTCTTTTGTATTTCCGGTAAGCACGTTGACTCAGGGATGGTGTTATAATCGTGTTGTTCGTATTGTTGGGGATCCCCAATACCTCCTGCTCAAATCAGGAGATTACGTCTTTCATCACTGAAGCCGTACTTGTACGGTCACTTTTATTCTGAAAGTCCATTTTGTCAAATTTGACAATATAATTTATCCGTATCTGAGGTAGAAATGTTCTGTATAAGCTGAGCACGCAGCCAAGACCAATACAGCCAATCCACAGCCATGAAATAAGTTTCCTCCACAGTCATAATTTCTGATCGCCGTCGTAAACAAGGCCAGTATAGAGGTTCATATGGGTATCTCCATAAAATAGGGACCCACTTTGTGACATGCCTATTTTGCCAATAAAATCAGAAAATCATATTTTTGTTCAACATAACTTTAAAAAACATTCATATTGAGTAAGTCCCTTGAAAACTGACTGAAAATTAACATTCTAAACTGAAATTGAAGGAAGTCAGCATACCAAATTGCAGTGTATGGGGAAAAACTGGTTCACCATGTTAAAGGGACACCATTGGTGTCCCCTTACACGGTGAACCATCCATTTTGACATCTTACCACATATTTCAAACTAGCTCTGTGTTTGTTTCAATAGAAGTGATTATTTTGAAGTAAGAAATTACCTATTCTATTGAAAAAAATGACACAACCCCTATTTTGCCAGGAAAAAGATTCTTCAATGTTTCTCGTGTAAGGGGGACACCAAATATTATTTTTGCTTTTTTTTTTCAAATTAATAGAGGTCATTTTTTGATACCTGTTACAAAGAAACCACAGCTACATTGTAAAACATGCCAATGAGGAGCAATTATTGTCGTGATAAGACACAAAAAATAAGCTATCACTAAGCCCCGACGTAATATTTAGGTTGACACCAAAGCCACGTGTGTGAAAATTATAATTTGGTCTTTTTTTTCTCAAATGTATTTATTTTACCCCAATTTTCTCTTGAAATTTTTAAAACTATGTGATTGCTACCAAAATAACAACAAACAGTTCAACACTGGTCTTCAATATGGATTCCACACTCATAAATTAAGGTTTCTCGTGTAAGCAATTATATGGGGACACCAAAACTTACACGTGAAACGTCTTTCTTGGGATTTACGTGCGGAAATGTGTATCAATTGATGCATAAATTATATTTATAGTGTTCAAAATTTGCTCGTCTCTTATCATTTTTGACCCCTTAAAATAGAGTTTAATCCACAAACAAGCTGTAAATCTGTCTAACTGGTGTTACAGTAAAATGTCACACAATTTTGCCCCCAAAAGTTGTGATTTTGCACTTTTTGTCAAAATTCATGTGGAACTTTGAAGAAGCAATTTCTATATTTTACTTTGAAAAGGAAGATACTTACCTGAATAAGAGTATTCAGAAGTAAAATTGATTTAGGGTATGTAATTTTTAAGCAATGACAATATGAAGCAAATAGAAGGGGCATTCAACAAGTGGGACCCTTTTTAATGGAATTACCCATATATGAAGACACAAGCAGAGTTGTATAGACAGTAAACAAAAGGGGACTGACTCTCATTAATAACCTGTCCCTGTTTTAGCTCGTAGTTTGCAATTTGCCACTTATAGGTTTCATAAAGGTGCATACCGTGCTACAAGAAGTTGCAATCGTGGAGTTAATGTCATGTCAAAAAGAAAAAAATGGAGAGGATTCGACTTTTGCGACATTACTGTCGGATAATATTTGTTCTTTGTTCTATTTGTTATACGGAAAAGTGATTGATTTAGATATTGGCCTCATAGCCAGAATAATGTTGTGAGTAAAATAATCTCACAAAGAACCCCTGGATACCTTCTAATAACCAAGTTTACTTAATTTTACAATGCATAATGACTAGATTTCGATATTCGACTGGACGGCAGCGAGTTTTCCGAGCAGGGTCGAGTGGACGTCTTTCTGGACGGAGAATGGGGTTTGCTGACCTTTCGGTTTAGCTTTCGGTCTGTGCAACAAGTTTGTTGCCGTCAACTGGGTTACGCCGGATCCACCCGCGTTGACGATTTGGAAGAAAAAGTTTTTCAGCGAGGAGTTGGCAATATCCTTATCACAGGCATCAGTTGCTCGTTCACAGAGAAACGCATCCAGGATTGCGATGTAGATCTGGCTAGTGACAGCTCTTGGTATGCTACCCCTGATGACGCCATCGAAGTGGTGTGCCATCCGTATGGTGGGTAGGAATCAGTATGGTTCACCTTATTACTCCTGAGTACTATGTGTGTACCGACTCCAGTTATTATGTAGGTTCAAGCATAATAATGACTATGTATGAGTGGTATATTGTACACTGTATGTTGAGTGGCCAATGTGTTATTCGCCATCCCTATGACATAAGCCACTGACGTAGATGTGTTCACAAGTGCTGGCTCACGCTAACTCTCAGACACACGGAATCATTAAATAATCGTTACTTGAATACCTTACTAAAGTACTTAGTTTATGGTTCTTTTTTATTTTGTTTTTATCTTTATCGTACATGGTTTTGTTGCTATCACGTCAATCATCGACAGTTTTCTGTCGTTACATCGACATTTCCTTGTAGTGGTACAGCCAAACAAAAAAGAAATGAAGATATACGGATGACAATATTTGGAACCTGAATTTTTACTTCATTGCAACATAGGGTTTTTTTTTAAAATTACCGTGTCTGTCTTAATATGATTGCACTCTACAAATACAATATACCAATTCATGTATTCTCTCATGCAATCAACATTTTACTGATGGTTGGTAACATCAGCCTGTGGATCATTGTTATAGGTCTGGGTGCATAAAAAGATGTATCATACAGTTGCAGACTAGAATGAAAGCATAGCAAAGTAATTAATTGATATCAAGATGATTAAATATGAAGAATGTATATTTATATGGTGCACGTCACGAGACCGATAAAAGCGAGTCATACAACCCACTACTTAAACAGCCCACGTGTTCGACATTAAGTAAGATAGGCCCACGAGTTATACAGCCCACAAGTTATACAGCTCACTGGTTATACAGCCCACGAATTTGACACTAGGCATATAAAGCCTACATTGCAAAAAGTCCGGTGTTAAATAGTGAACACCGAGCTGGTGTTAAATTTTCGGTGCTCATTCATGGTGTTAAATCAACACCTCCTGGTGTCGTTTCCAAATTTTAAACTGTTTTTTGAAGAGTTTCTTAGTAACTGCACTTCTTGTTGATTTTTAATTTAAACAAGACGATCAAAAATTTTACATTAAAATACTAGATTTTTGAAAAAATGTGAAAATAAATTTACACCACAGTAACACCAGCTGGTGTGGTCTCTTATTGAAGCTGGACGGGTGTTAAACCATTGGTATTAACACCAACAAATATCAAATCAACACCATGTGGTGTCATTTTTTAATTAACACCAGTACAGTGTCAAAATAACACCAGGTACAGTGTCAAATTAACACCACGAAGTGTCAGGTGAACACTTTTCAACACCATCACAGTGCATTTTCAACACCTGTGGGTGTGGTCCTCTATTGAAGTTTGATCGGTGTTAGATTTAACACCCGTGGTGTTTAATCTAACACCGATGTTTTTACAGTGTACTAGTCCGACACAACGCAAAAGAAGCTCATGAGACCGACATTATTGGCAAAGAAGGCCCACAAGACCGGCAGAAGAACAGCGCCATCCATAATTGTATAGAATGTCCCGTCCCGGCAGTGGTATAAGGAAGAATGATTGATGGGAAAGGGGAGTTTCTAGGATGCTACCGCGCCAGTTGCCCTCCCTCGCTCCCTGGAATTCTCAAGGCATTGAGTGTGCGTGTTTGAGTGTTTGTGCAAAACTTAATAAGTTCAATCTAAATGTGCACCAAATCTTTCCACTTCATTTCCAAAAATGCAAAATTATCCTCGTTTGCGTGTTTACTTCACGACTTTTTAAAGGTATGTTCCCCCCCCCCCCTTTAAAGGAAAGAAAATCTGCGTACAGATACGGCCATTGTTATTATAGTCCCATGGGACCTATTAATATCAAAGGTTTTCAATATTGCCTCAGTACAATAATTTTTTGGTGTGGCAGTTTATAGCAGTTCTTTATGAAATAAGATTTTACCTTCGCCGTCTATTTTAATTCTTTTTTTTTAGAACGTAGAGCAATTTATCCCCCGAACCCGTCCCGTCCCTTCCAGCAGAACACACATTCACTCAGAAACATGTGCACATTCAGGTCAGCCTACTTATAGAAAAACGTCATGTTGTGAAATTAAGTTTCCAAGGAAATATTTTACAAACTGGTTAATGCGCACACCTGCTTTACATGATCTTGAGGGGAGTAGTAATCTGCGAATGTGTGGATTTAGTGTGAATTCACAGCAAATAACTCAATCGTCTATCAAGGTATTTGTAATGATCTAGTAAAAGGAGATTCATCGGAGATCCATCCATGAAAGCAGATGTATTCCTTCAAAGATTTAGTGTTTTGAGGAGAATGATAATAACTATTTTATCCCTCATGACGTAACGTTTCTTGCATTATGATTGTACAGAGCACGAAAATGGGATAGTTTTACTAGCTATCTGCGAGCAGTTGAATGAGGTGCGAAGGTTTACTGTCTAGCGTGATATACTATAGTACATTTGGGAATCCACAATCTGCACGCAATCGTGATTGTGTGATCGATATCATTATCTAACTTTCCCACATTAGAATGTACGCAGTGCGCGTAGTAGCGATACTAGCTAGAGTGGCCAGCTAGCGCGGTGCCGATGACATGACAGAAATCATGGCCCCATTTCATAAAAGATGTTAGAATGACAACTCTTGCTGGAATGACAACTTCCCACAGCAAACAGCCAATCAGGAAGCTGGATTCTTGTCGTTGCCATGACAATTGTCATTCCAGCAAAGAGTTGTCACCAAATCAACTCTTTATGAAATGGGGCCCTGTGGTGCGATGGCGTGTGTGATCAATGCAATTCAGCTTTATTGACAGAGTGACTGCTTCAGGAAGTAACGAGGAATTTCGTAAAATGAAGCAGACGCACAACATATTAGGTATGGTTTATAGAAATTATCTTAGGAAACTAAAACCGATTTTGAAGATGATTTGGGTAACGAAGCCTTTTTTGCGTATTATGTGGAACTCATTATGGGCTGTATGACTCCGTGTCTGGGCTGTACTAACTCGTGGGCTGTATTACTCATGGACCAGTTTTTTATGTCGGTCTCGTGGGCCGTATGACTCGGTTTCGTGAGATGACCCCTATTAGTCATTGAATGGTCCTTATCTTTCTCCCCAATCCGTCTCATTGTTTCATGCGTAGAGTCTGTTGCGAATCACCCTGTGAGATTGATTGACGCCGAGGGAAACAGCAATCAAGACTTCGGAATGGTTCAAATATTCAAAGACAATTATTGGGGTGCTGTATGTGACTCCAGATTCATCTACACCAATGTGAGTATGTAGACTGCAACATTATTTCATAATCGGGAGCTTACCTTATCTGGTAAATGATTTTAAAAATGCTACTACTTGATAGTGGAACAAAATTTTAGGTATTGAAGTCAATAGTACATTTTCAACTTTTTCAACATTATTCAGTAAATAGCATGTAACTATAGCCTTTTCAATTTCAATGTAAATTACATTTCAATTTGTGTAGATTACGTATAATTAAATATTGTTGTTTTCACGCTATTTCTTGTACACTGATACTCTTTGTTGAAAATGAAAATCAATGAGATGTAATGAAATAAAAATGTTCACACGATGAAATGTGTTCTGTACATATTATGTGCCATGTCAGACATGCTAATCAAGAAGTGTTATCGTCCCTGACGGGAACACATTTATCGTGCATTGTTATCCTAGAATCTGTGTAGGGAGCTTGGCCACTCCAACACGGATGACTCGAGGCATCTCCACTCTTACGAGTACGACTCAACGAAGTGGCGATACCCTAGGGTTTGGTTCGAAATTTCCTATTGCACACCTTATGTCGATAAGATTTCCGAATGCTACCATGGGCCGTGGGGCAACACCAGTGGGTGCTCGGACATCGACTCCTTAGCCTTCGTTACTTGCGTGCCCTATGATCTTGCAACTAATCCAACCCCAAGCATGCCAAGTGAGCTATATTGCAAAGGAAGTTAAATTTATTGTTTAACTAAGTGTATACTTTCCAAAATAAGATCACAGGCTTCAAACTAAATGTTGCTCTTCACGTGCCTGTGAAAATGTATGTGTGCGAAGGAGATGGAGACATGAATATAACCAACGGTCATCAATGCTAGTATATTGAAGAAAAGAAAATATTAGCTTTTTAATGTAGAACAACACGATATACATCTAAGTCACGGTTACGTGCACATCAGTTAGAAATCTGTATCTATCTGTCACTTGATTTTCACACTGCTTTGACCGTAGTTGTAAAAAAAAAAAACTCTTCTTTCAAACCTTTCAGTGCCAGTGAGACAAATATGCACAAATTTTGCACACAAAGCTATGGACAGAAACAAACGAGGGTAAACAATAGATGACCGTTGCCAAAAGATAAACATTGAACCAATAGTATAGTTTTCTTTAAATGGGGCTTCGGGTTTCAAATTCTTTTTGTGAGATAATGAGGAACCTCCAATGAAATGTTAAGAAGCCTACAATTCTAAGGAAAATTCAAAGTTTATTTGATGAAAATTGGTTTTCAAATGGCTGAGCTATCCAAAACAAAATGATCCTTTGTTTTATTTTGTGGGGTTTTTTTTTGATATCCCAGCCATTTCAGATTCGATTTTCATTAAATAATCTTTGAATTTATCTGTATGTTTTTGACACTTCAAGAGTGGCTTGTAAGTAACTCACAAAAAGTTAGAAGCTGAATTCTCATCACAACCAATACTATACCATCCCTTTAAAAGGCATAAGGTAATGACAAAATATAAATGGAGAGTTAAAAAATACTGAGAGGATGGTAAATCATTGGGCACTATGGCATAAGACTCACTCCTGACGTCCAGTCGGATGATTCGATTTCAAATTCTGTCCAGTAATTATGTCCTTAGACAAGATGTTTTTACCAATTATGTCCCTTTACACCAAAATGAATAAAATCCGCGGTGCCTGGCAACCCTATAGTGTAATAATAATGACATGGCCCTCTGAAAGAATAGTGTCAATACCGAAGAGGCTACCCTGGATTAAGAAGACTGTATAATTTTTATCATGAGATAACAAAGTATTGTTCCTCTGGTCTAATTTGCTGAGGGTATACCAAATAAAGCCTCTACAGGATAGCCATTCTTCAGGAGGGTGATTCCATTACGATTACCCTCAGCACTTTGCTAGCTTGTATATCCAATCACACACCTTTGCCGAGTGGGCACCTTTACATTCACCTTTGTCAAGTGGGACATTATGAGTGCAACATGTTTTCTGAGGATTTCAGCCCCAGACAAGGATTAGAACCAAAATGGCATGTTTTAAAGTCCATAATCGTATGTTCACAAAGATATGAGATAATCAATCATACACACATTTTTGTCCTGAGGAAAGTTAGTGTAAATAAGGTCAAAAGCCTATCCAAAATTTACCAGCGTGTTATCACTCTCGCACGACTTTGTATGTCTTTTTCTCTAGATTACCCGCACTCAGTTCCTGACCAGTCGAGTGATTTCGAGGCTTGGGAGATATTTCTCTTGGCAACTGCGGCTCACATGCCACTCACTTCTCTCGCCTTGTACTGCTGCTGCCGATTGTGGAAGTCGAGGCAACAGCCATCGTCCTCTGCTTTAAATGCCATCAGTGCTGCATACGTGCACTCAACGGATTCAGTACACTTTGATGTATCTCTGACGGAGGCCCCATGTCCTCCACCACCCTACGAGCCGCCTTCACCGGAACCTGGCGAAGAGCCGCCAACGTATGAATCGGTAGCACTCGGGAGTGTGTCCAAAGATACGACAAATTGGTCTTAGGACATAATAATGACGGGTAGCCTCTACACTGCATATTTCGGTTATATTACGGGTCTTTTCTTTTTCTTTCTTTCTTTTTTTTTTTTTTGGGGGGGGGGGGGGTCATCCCACGAGACCGACACCCACGAGACATACGGTCCACGAGACTGACATCAGAAATAGGTCCATGAGTCATACAGCCCAAGAGTTATACGGCTCACGAGTCATACAGCTCATGAGTTCGACACTACGCACAAAAGGCTCACAAGACCGACACTAAGCAAAGAAAGCCCACGAGACCGACACTACACAATAAAGGCTCACGAGACCGACAGTACGCAAAAGAGCCTCACGAGACCGACATGAGGCAAAGAAGGCTCACGAGACCGACACTAGACAAAGAAGACCCACGAGACCGGCACGAGGCAAAGGAAGCCCACGAGACCGACACTAGTCAAAGAAAGTTCGCGAGACCGACAAGATGAACAGCGCCATCTACATGTGAATTACCTGTACAGGGTGTTCCATGAAGGGGAAAATTACATACTGGCGGGTGCAATTTTGTCACGCTATCGAACGAGAGATTGTAACTACTTGAACAGCACCATCTACATATCAACGATATCAAGTAACTATGTATTTCTGGTTTGATTTTTGATGCCATTGTGGCATTCTTAATAGGCTTTCCCAATTTCTAGGTAGACAGTGTACAGGATGTTTTTTTTTTTTCCCCGCTTTCTTTCTCGCTTCACTAGTTAAGTATTCCTTATTAGATACCCTATCCTCCTGCTTATACTGCATTGTATTGTTACAATTATTCTCCTCAACACGGTACATATTTCATGAAATTTACTGTCTTCATTGATGCATCTTCTTTTTCCAAATCCTTAAAGCTACCCTAATAGACGATTATATCATTTTCTGTGAATTTGTACTAAATCAGCACCTTTGCAGATGACTATACTCCCCTTCCATATCATGTAAAGCAAGTGTGCACTGCAACATTGATCATTTTGTGAAATATTTTTCTGTAAACTACATTTCACACCTTGGTATTATTCTAGTTGGTTGATCTGAAAGTCCACATCATTTTATTTCATTATCTACCTAAACAGGTGTATACCGGTATATGTTTAGCGGAAAGGGAAACGAGGGTGTTCTGGTAGTTTTCAAATTAATGTTGAAACATCTCATGCACTTTTACTGAGTTTCGTTTATTTTTTCACAAACACTCAAACGCGTAAAAACAATTAAAAAATCTTGAACAGTTCAGAGGGTGAGTGAGGGCAATTGACGGGGTAATCCCCTAGCCACTCTTCTTTTCCATCTCTCATATCTTCCTTATGCCATTATCTGGACACCCTATACAATTAATTGGTCTATAGGTGGCGCTGTTCATCCTGTCGGTCTCGTGGGCCTTCTTTGCCTAGTGTCGGTCTCGTGAGCCTCTTTTGCTTAGTGTCGGTCTCGTGAGCTTTGTTTGCCTAGTGTCGGTCTCGTGAGCCTTTTAAGCGTAGTGTCGGTCTCGTGGGCTTTGTTTGCTTAGTGTCGGGTTCGTGAGCCTTTTGTGTATAGTGTCGAACTCATGGGCTGTATAACTCATGGACTTATTTTACTTGATGTCAAACTCGTGGGCTTTATCTACTCAGTGTCAAACTCGTGGGCTGTATAACTAGTGGGCTGCATGACTTGTGAACTGTATGACTCGTGGGCTGTATGACTTGTGAGCTGTATGATTTGTGGGCTGTATGACTCGTGGGTGTCGGTCTCGTGACGTGCACTTTTTTTCCTGACGAATACAATATACCAGTGTAACAACGACGTGCGGTTTCGAAACGGTCAATTGAACATCTCAAAGGATATGATTGTATGATCAGACTTATGACGACGCTACTTCATATGGCTTGTTTACTAATGCAACGAAACACAGTCATTATATTTTCAAGTTTAGCGTATCTTTCAAGGGGATAAGATGTAAAGTTGAAATCCCCACGAAACACAGCCACAGCCACAGGTACACACACACACCCATACTCTAATACGCATGCATACAGACTCTGTTCCAAGGATTTAAATTTGTGAATGATGAAGTTAGCCGTTAAATGCATGATCATTTTTGTTTGCAAACAGTGCACATACCTAAACAAAGAATGCGGCATCAGCAGCTTGTTAGCATTATGAAAGGATAACCAGCATCTTTACGTAGTCAGGACCTCGAAATCGGTCCCCTTCATTGTTATGAAGACATTTTATCGGCGGTCAAGTCCGTATTAAGCAATATCACCTAGCGGACCCTTATACTCGAGAGTGCAAGAATGACTTTTAGTCCAAAACAAAACAAAAGTCAGACCAATTTCATTACATATCTAAGTTTATATTACGCTTTCCATACGCTCGGCTTGAGAGCCAGCATAAGTGAATTTCAAGATTATTATCTAAGCTAGGCCTATATGGTTTGTTATTTTCTCTCCTTGTCTTTCCCTTATATCTTTTATTTATGTTATTTGCATGTACCATTTAATTTTGCGATTATTGTTTCTTTTTCCAATTTATGTATTGCATAGTTTCATATTAGACACTGATTTTTTTTTTGTATCGTCCTAATATTATTTTTATAGTCTTTTTGCACGTAGAAACATCAGTAAATAGCGCCATATAAACGCAGTTATTATTATTATCATTATTATCGTTATTATATTGTGATGTATTTAGAATTCATACCTTCTGTAACCCATGAAAGAATCGCTGAATATGGGCTATCCAGCCGTCGTTGTTGTTGTTGTTGTTGTTGTTGTTTTGTTTATATGGAAAATAATATCAATGAATCAAAAGTCTTAAGAAATGATTATGAGGAAATGCAATTTAATGGTGGGCGTCATGTTTCCCGTTCTTACACCTAGTGTATGTCATATCTTACCATATACTTATTGTATCGCTATTGAATGAATGTCATGTTCTGCAATAAATAAAGCCAAAATGAAAAAAAAAAAGGTAATAAGAGAAATCGTGGCGCTGCAACGACATAAAAAACACAAAAACGACATTAAAAATGGGTATTTTGTTTTGAGTCCTCAATATCCCCCGTTCGTAGACATAGTAAATGTCATGTATCCATTTTTTTTCTGAACCGACTACTTAACCAAGACATGATTATGTCATCACAGTTCATGCATTTCAATACATGTCACTAACTGCGGAATAGAATCCAGCTTACATTGTATATACCTCCGAAATACTTGATATACATACAGAACGATACAATCGTATCAGGAAACTCCGATTCAAAGAGAGAACTGTTTTGAATACATGTGAGTCTATGTTTTTTTCCATCGAGTCTAGTGCACGTAAAGTAATTAATTGATAATGATTAAGAATGCTACATTTTAGATGATAATAAATAAACATTTCCATTTTGAGACTGAATAATACCATGTTTAAATGAATGTGCATTGCGTAGTTTGCCTAGAATATCTATTTGATAAAGTAGTAATTTTACGGAATTCCATAACAGAATTTATCTCATCTGTCTATGAGAATGCATGAGATCGCAACATCAATGATTTTGTGTTTGATTAAAAGTCTGATTCTTTCACTATTCTACTGTGGCCCGTGTAGAGGATCTAATCTCTTTATATATGCCTGTAGAGGGCCTCACATTATCTTGTTTTATTTCCTGTTTAAAAAAACACTAAATGGATGTAAATTTACCTACATCGGTATGAAATTAAATATCCAACATGGACTGCCTAATGCATTATGGTGACTGAGACAATGATTTGGTTTACACGACTGCAAAGGAAGCAACATATGTCTGTAAGCTCTGAAAGTAAGCAACTACGGAACTATAAGTGACTATACACACTAAAAAATAAAGGTTCAAATTTGCACCCTATTAATATTGTCTCTATAGTGGCACCCTGGGGTGCACAATTGCACCTTTTATCATGCAAGTAGAAAATTAAATCTCTTAACATTTTTATCCGTACCTACAAAGATGCAGACATATCCATCAGAGTGTAATTTTGATCTTACAAGTACAACCTTGGTGCTTGTGGTCCAGATTTTCAATTCACAATGTATTGATGTTTATGGTGCATGTTTGCACCCTTGATTAGCACAAAACTGAGGTTGCAAATTCGCACCCCTTTGGGTTCAAAATTCAGCGTATTGCACTTCTAAGGGTGCAAATTGCTTATTTGTATGCAAAGTTGCACCCTATAGGGTGGTTGTATAGCGACAATTTGAGGTTCATATTTGAACCCATATTTCCTAGTGTGTAGGGCCAAATCCGAACAAGTGGGCACTTAAGATAAATCTCGTTCCAATCAGGGTACAACCACTGCTGCCATGAGACTCGAACTAAAGACCTCGTGATTATTGGACAATGGTCTTATCCACCAGAATGACTTTGATAGCAAGTGAGGTTAAATGAAGAGAACAGTAGGTCCATTTACAATCGAACAGCACATACGAATGTGTTAACTTTCACAGTTTGTTATGTTATGGCGACACAGCAATATTGGCAAGAAAACATGGAAAAAGTATGATACATTTTTCGTATCATCAAATTTCACTGTCTTGTATTGAACCCCGTCCCTCCCCCTACCCTGGGGAAAATGCTTCTTGACCAAGAAGTTAAAATCCACGGGAGCTCGCTCACTGTGCAGGTATCATCATGATGGGTCACTGGTAATGTGATAGCTAGCTATATCAGCAGCCATAACAGAAGCGACAGAAGCAGGTGAAATGCATGCTCCGGACAGCTATAGAGCAAAATGTAGAAATGTAGAAAGTTAAATCAATGTGTGCACTTCTTTTTCATTTACTTTTTAAATAGACACCAGTCTAATAATTAATCAGTCTATTAGCAAACATTTGACGAATATAGACATCTTAGACAGCTTTTGCTTTCTATGTCAATAAAACATTTCGATGATAATAATATGTATCCCAGACTTGTATATGTGTGTATGGTGTGTGTGTGTGTGTGTGTGTGTGTGTGTGTGGATGTGTGTGTATGTGTGTGTGTCGGTTTTACAAGCGTAATGATCGTTCTCTTGACAAGGGGATTAAAGCAGAAGAAACCAAACGATCGTAAGCTTGATGCACCAAGAAAACAAAAAAAAAAGCTGAAAAATAGATAATCATACAAACAAACCTAAAGATTTAACGAATGGGATTCGCTGGGAATCGAACCCCAGATGACGTCAGGAACGAGTGATATCAACGAAAACATCTTATATCGGATAGAATAAATGATATGCCTATGCGAAATGATCATGTAAAATTTCATGTGAATTATTTTTTTTTTACTTCTGCGATATACCCTGCCTCTTTTAGAAATGTGAAGAAAATGAAAGACAATAAAAAAAGACGTAAATGATGTCACAGCGATTTCACACACGCACAAAAAAGGGATACCCATAACGTAAGATAAACGATATATCGTCACTGTACCATTAAATTACCTCATAGTCAAATACCTTCCCCTCCACTGGCATTTATCTTTATCAAAATATTCTATTATGTACGGTCACTTCAAGTCCAAGTGTAATTACTTTCATGCTTCTCATTTATCAATATCACATCAAGAGTAATAGCAAAAGTTAGGGCCTACATAGTATTTTATACAGCTCTTCACTATAATAAAATAATGTGTGTAAACATACTCCCGACATCGGAGTTTACTCCGCCACCGATGTATAACGAGCAAGACATACGCCAGATGTTCAATGTGCTAACACAGCGTACGGTTCGTAACAGGTACGGATCACACTCTCGTAATGAAACGCTGCCAAAATAGAACGGGGACAATACAAAAGCAACCTAACAAATATGACACGCTCTCTCGCCGGTGCAACAATGATCGGGATTACAACTCGCTCTTTTGCGGTTGTGTATTTAAAATGAATAGGGGAGTAGCAGCAGAGACCGCACGCTCATTCTCCACATACTCGGTATACCAAGGCCTGGCGGCACTGCTAAACAAGCTGTTCGGATATGAGGCATGAGGCCCTGAGCATGCATGCACAGCACAGTCGTGTTAGTTCTGAGTTTAGAATATACTGATCCATCTTTATCATAATGAGTATGATGCTGCTCACTACCTAGAGTGCCGTTTTACCTCGCACGAAAATCCTGACAGGAATAACTATGTCAAGTGACACGACCTCGCTCTTGGTTTACTTCTCCATGTACCTGCTGTGCTTAAAGGTAATTGGAAGTCAGGCTGAAAACACAACGGGTGAGTATAGTTGAATAAAACTGAAATTAAAAATCGGATTAAAATAGTTAGATTGCAGATTGATTGAAATTGTTAGATTGAAAACAGTTTATTTTCGAAATAATTATTATTGTCGGTGTACATCATGATCAGTTTTCCGGAGGAGTTCTTGCGTTCTCCTGCTTTTGATATTGTTGGGCTAACTCACTGATTACGAATTACTGAACATGTTCATATATATATATATATATATATATATATATATATATATATATATTGTCCTTACGACAAATCACAAATGCACACAGTGCATACAATATACATAAACACATAATACATACTCACGTAATACACACAGGCACACACACATTATGATAGTGTATGTTGATATAAACATGTTGATTATCTTTATGTGCATGTATGTGTGTGTGTGTGTATTTTTGTTACTTGTGAATACAAGTATTCAATTTCCAGCAAACATGATGAACCCTCTCGCAGCCATGATCTTCAGTCCTTGATGCATTCATGATAATATATTCGGTAAAATTATGCCTGACTTAGATGTCTCTACAAGTCAAGTTATACAACAGCGTTAACCGTCTTTTGTGGGGGAGTCGAATGGCAGTATTCACAGTCCTATGTAAAAAACATTTGTTGTTGCCTGCATTCAACTTTAGCATTATTGTTCACGATGTACCCCGGATCAGTATATCATTGCATGTGCATTACACCAGATATTGTGTGGAATAAAGGATTATTTAATTCAACGTTTGCTATAATGGAATGACAAACCCTTGTAATGGGTGAAGTGAATACTGGTACGTCTAAGTGGAGAGTAGAGTCCCAAAACGCATCATACATTAATATATATCAAACGACGGTAGATAGACAACTTGTGTATTGGTCTATATCACGCAGTGGATGTTAACTACACTGCAGGTCTACACGACGACTGCATGGTATGCTGAAATTCATGGGTATTATATCTGTGTGATAGTGTACAGCATTATTCGCAGAGGTCTCACTTTGACCATGGACCTACATGTATAATAAGGTCCATACTTTGACTAGTTCTACGCGCGAGTGGTTGCGGCCTAACATTGCACACACACACACACACACACACACACACACATACACATACACACACTTCTATTTGATTAAATATCTATGCATGTATATGCATGTATATAATAAATTTTACATATAGATGTATATATATATATATATATATATCCCCTCGTTAATTATCAGTCATACAACTTGTAGCCAGTATGTGCCTGTAGAGCCTAAGGGTGAAAGACAGAGCAATGCAATTTCAGTACGAGGAACTGAAGACTTCAATGGCAATATAAATATCAGAATATTGACTCATAATACGACGTCATATAGTGAGTAAGCAGTTTAGACCGGTCTCGTGTTTGCTTATCTCCTGTGCCTTTCTTTCTCTCGCATCACAGAGAGACTGAAAAGTGATTGATGTATAAATAAATGGACATATACCATGTAACGACTAGAAAGACCTGCAGTCCACAGTCCTCTTCTAATAATGGGATATTAAAGAATAATTATTGTAAACCTCTATTGATAAAGCATAATGATACATGTACATGACGTACATGTAGGGGTTCGACCTGACGCAAAGTACAAGCGAACTGTTTGCAATTGTGGCTAACACCCGTAAAGCCTTGCAGTATTCTTTCGTAGGGCTAACACATGAATATATATTACAAATCACAAAGTAAACAAAAAAGAAAAGAAAAAAAGGAGAACACACCTTTATTGTCTTGCCGTTCTATGGAAAAAAAATCCTTAGCTAAAAGAGATATTGAATGCCTACGTTTTTCTTTCCATGTATTGTATTAAGACATCTACGCAACGTGAACATGTGATTAAGGTTGAATAAACGCAGAATGATGTTTCGAAAATTACAATAAGTTGTGAACATTTGGCAATCAAACCAGCAGAATGACATTACAGTACATCCGCTTCGCTTCATATTCATCCTCCGAATCATTATTTTGATGACGTGTACATTTTGTATCACCGTAACCTTCAGTCTTTCAACCGTGACCCCACCCCCCCCCCCCCCCCTCCCCCTTCAGCGACAATATAGCTACTTCAGAATAATGCTAGCGCAAAGTAAAGATGACTCTTCAGGGCAAGAGTGCACAAAAAGTCGGGTCTACGGTGTAAAGTTGCAGTAGGATTCCAGTAACAACTCTAAATAGGGGCTGATACAGTGAAAAATATGAATAACAGTCAAGCTTTTATGAACATGATACGAACGCCGCAAGAACGATTCAGACCATTTCGTAAGACCTTTTTTTAAGAATTACGGACGTCGCAAAAACAATGTAAAAATGCAAGATTTTGGTAGATTTCCCATATAGGATCGCGAGACAATTCTAGAAGAGTGAAATTCTTAGGATGATCACTAGAACGTTAACAATACAAAAGAGATATGATCTCACCTATAGGCACTTGGATTTCAGTCACATGGTATTGCCTATAACAAAGCTTTTCTTAAACCAGCAGTTCGGGTGGGTGGTTCAGTTCATTCACGTGATTGTATTCCCTATTTTGTTTATGGGTGTTTTGTGATTTTATTTTATAGTCTATCACCGCTTTCGCTTAAAAAAGCGAACAAACACACACACAAAAAGTTCGAGACAACAGTTTGACCACCACTGAAGTGTACGGTATGAATGTTGCTGAAAAAAAATAGCTTACATGCACACAGGAATATTAATGCTTGCTAGAGAAACTCAAATCTGTGTCGTTCATTACATGGCGATGAATTAAAAAAAAAGAACTATGCTTATACTCTGAAATTGATAGTCTGATTATGGTCGTCATAATTCACAATTCATGTCTTTTCTCTCTTTCACTGAATTGCAGTTCCCTGGTCGGTTCGACTAGTCGACGGCAGAGTTGACTCTGAGGGTCGTGTTGAAGTCTTCCTTGACGATACTTGGGGCGCGATATGTGACAACCTGTGGGGACCCGATGATGCCGAGGTTGTCTGCAAACAGCTCGGCTACATCGGGGCGGACCTGGCTCTAGTAGCTTCGCCATTTGGGCGAGGAAATAACCCCGTACTCCTGGATAAAGTACAATGTAATGGTCTTGAATCAAACATATCAACTTGTCAGCATGCCGGTATAGGCGTCAAGGATTGTCACGAATCAAAAATTGCAGCCGTAACGTGCACAACTGAAGGTAAAGTGCCAATGGTGTCTCAATCCTCTCTTCAGTACATCTTCTTATTGATTCACATCTTCATAAGTTTATGAACTCATAATGATATGCATGAGCAGCAGAAACCATTCGCTGTGAGAATTTTATTTACCCCTATCCACTTGTGAGGCATGATGCTGGGCACAAATTTGCTTATTTTAGCATGCTTCGATGTGTGTGCACAAGTAAAACTGATAACTCCACAAAAGTAAAGATGTAAACGAGTCTTGTGACTCTCATAAACCTATGTGACTTCTGAATTATGCAGATATCAATAGGGTATAAGGTTATAAATACAAATCTATACATGGTGTTCCTGATGCTTCAGATATCAGTGGGATGTGATATTATTAAAGGTAAGTTAGGCCCTATATGTTGTAACCTCATGCTTGTTTTGTTAAGTCAATTCCTCACGCCAGTAACTTGTGAATCTGTAGATATCAGAAGATACAGTATACGATCCGGTACTCACAATAATCACTAATACCAAGGCTCCAACAATATAATGATCATCCGTCACGTGCAAGTTCTTCACCAGTAACTTGGCGTTTTCCCCAATGTTATCACTAGGAAGCCTTCGGCTGGTCAACGGTTCGACACCTTCTGAGGGACGCATAGAAGTTCTCAGCGAGTCTGGAGAATGGGGAACTGTGTGTGATGACGGCTGGGATATCTACGACGCTCGGGTCGCATGCCGAGAGCTGGGTTATCCCGGCGCGTTAGAAGCTCGTACAAACCCTTTTCCATCTTACTTTGAACCACCTTTCGGTCAAGGAACAGGCCCGATTCTGCTTGATGAAGTTGCATGTGCCTCACAACAGAGACTTCTGAGAGAATGTCCAGTAGAAAAGTCGTGGGGCATCCACGACTGTTCCCATAAGGAAGATGCAGGAGTGGTGTGCGACGACACAAGTAAGCTTCTTGAGAATTGTTTCTTACCCCTCTCAATCCACGGGTGATGTTCGTTATTCTGAAGGTTTGTTAATCCATAAATGAAATATGGTTCCCTACAGGGCTTGTATAGTTTTGGTTGTGATGCAGATTCAGCTTTTTACTTCGTGCGAAATAATTAGAAGCCACTCATGAAATATGAAAGAGCATATATTCTGAGTGGCATTCAAACTTGTTTTTTTTTCTTTGAAGAAAACCGTTTTGAAACAGCTGAATTACCTCAGGTGGATCCCACCTTTTATTATTCTATCATCACTTTTTTTACATATCTCAGCCATTTCAATACCAATTTTCATCAAATAACCTCTGAATCCCTCTTAGAATTATATACTCTTTCATATTTGAAAAGAAGTTTCTCATTATCTCACAAAAAAAGCTGGCAACATGAAACCCCATCTCAAGCAAACCTATACCATCCCTCTAACCTGAAGTTTTGTCATTTCGAAACACACCAATTTCCTATACCTAGATGTTCGTTAATCAGTGAAGGGGAAAAAGTTTCGTTAATCCGAACATTTGTGAAGTTATTTCAAAGCATCGCTATTCCAAGGATTTGTTTATCAGAAAATGAAATAACCAAGGGTTCGTTTCAAATCCAGTCACGAAAGCGGTGAATCAATGTGGTAATGATGTAACACAGTGCGGCTCAAGAGGATTCACTGGTGGGTGGGAACCACGAAAGGCAATCGAATCTAGCTGAATCCTCGACGATGACTGAGTATTGCTAGATCCATGTGAATTCCCCTCAAACCATCATACAAAATGCACTGTGCAAACATTTGCACTTCTCTCTGACCATCGAGGACTAAAGCTCTCATATACGGTCGACTTAAATTCACAGCACGATGAGTTGATTATCGTGGTTGACTGAAGTTAGAAAGCGTAAGGTCACACCTCAAAACCTAACCCGATGTCAAGAGTCCTTAATGAAAAGTTATTCGTCTTGAATATACATTCGGCGAGATGTAAATGTAGGTTATGATATTTCTATGAATAAAATTGTGACATTGTTAGATATTATGTTCCATTAACAGTGTTATAAACAGAATCAGAACTTCTTGTTTTTCGAAGTCGTTATTGCCTACTTTATCTAAAATATTAGAAAAATATACTTCCCAATTGTGGAATATTTTTGGATGATGATATTTTGTTGAAGAATCAAGTTGTATTTTGCAAAAACATAAGAGGGCCTTCATCATATTATGCAGTGTCATATTTTACTGAAAAAAAAAGTATCTCGAGGCATCGATAAGTTTCAACATACTGCCGGCGTCATCTGGGTGGTTGAGAAGTGATTCGAAAGACAGTTCAAACAATTCGTTTTCTTTTAAAAGAAACCTGTACTGACATTTTCTACTTGTCTGATAATTCTAATCTACATTTTTTTGATGCCTACAACTGGAAAGAGAGGATTCTAAAACCCAGGATAAGCCTGTAATGGATTTTTGAAAAAAATGAAAACGAGCATTCCCAGGAACGATCCACACAATTTGGCATACGTCACAGGTGCCAACTGTGCTTTCCGCAAGAAATACTACACAAGTCAATTTACTGAAGTAAACATTCATGCACTGATGATGCAGTATCAAAATAAAATTGTCATACGTATATGCATTTTATGAGTTTACAATAATTACGGAAACTATTCATATTGATATGTGAAGCATATCATATCAAATATTAATTACTTTGATCTGAAAACAATCAATTTTCTGAAAATATGTAAAACTAAATTGGCATGGTTAGCCGTACGTGCTCTCGTAGAGCATGCAGTAAGAGGAATCAACGCTGGCAGCATCGAGCGGCTCAACACAGGCGAACAGCTGTTCACTGTGATGTACCGAACTCGCGAGGTGTACGTGTGGCTAGCTCCAGAAATTTTACTTTTTATGGCGACTAGACGAGATACAAATGGCCCTTCCTTATGATTTTCAGCCAACCCGACGGCAAATCTGGCACAGGAAGAACGACCGCGATAAGGATATCCGTGACTTTCCCTGTAACCAGGCCGTTGCTGGTCCCGACCTGTTCGTTCGCAACTCAAAAGCTCCACCGTCCCGTTTAACGCAGGCTGTGGATGTGTGGTGCAGTTGCTCGCACTGCTTTGCAATGCCGAGTGAGAGAGAAAATATCTGTTGTAAAGAAGTACATTTTGCAAACATTACGGACTTCTCCTCAGTTAAATGCATAACACGACATAGAGACTTCGAGAAGGTTTGCCTCAGTACTGCTGTGCTGGAAGTCGCCAACGTGATGCGACGGCATGTTCAGGGAATAAGTGGAGCCGGTGCTATGTCGAACAAGTAAAATTTAACTCCCAGCCAAGACTTGCGCTTAAGATCCTATTTAACAAAGTTGATTTCTCAAATTCCGTATTACCAATTTTCATCAAAATCAAACGAAATACTTAACATCTTGTATCCCATCGATCATGAAAATTTGATATGCATCCGATTTCGGGAACTGTTGATATACCTGCGACTATTTGGATATTATCGCTCAAAAAAAGTCGCTTTGAAGCAAGGCATACAAGCGCGTATTCCGAAACTGAAGTTAGCGATCTCCTTGTAAGCGAATTTGCCAGCTTTTGCTTGTGGGCGTGTTCTTCGCATGTGCTATCATTTTTTATTAGGTAGCTAACTTTAGCTACACGTGTGCCGATACACGTCATGATCCGATCCCATACTAGTATCGCACTAACGATATATCGAGCTTCCTGGATGCTGGCGCGGCCCGGCACGTCAGTCTTGCGTGTATGTACTGTATGTATGTTGATGCAATGTTCTTTGGTTAATAAACGTTACATTGTACTAATGTTATATTCACACGTGTACACTACATTTGACCATGCTATGCGGAAGTAGGCCTATGCCATTCATTCCTAAGTAAAGGGCTATATTGAGTACTAACGTTTATCTTGCTATTTAATGTTTCCTTATGTCTGATTTCGATTAACATTTACAAAAGTAACGTTAGGCCTAACAGTTACTTGAAATTATTTAATCTAACGTTTAATACAGGGGCTGTAGCGTATTGTTACAGTACTGGTGAATAGGTGGGGATTCATTTTTTTTTTTTTTTTTTTTTTACATTCCAAAGTGAGATATCAAATGAGAAACTAGCTTACTTAAAATATGAAGAAAAACCATAAAATAGCCTGGCCCTGGGTTTATAATTTTAAGAAGGATTCAACTGTGTGTTTTTTTTTAATGAAAACTGATTTTCAAATGGCAGAGATAGCCCCCCCTCCCAAAAAAAAAGATGATAATATTAATAAAAGACTAGGTAGGGTCTAATATTACCTAGAGACTAGATCTAGACTCTAACGTTATATGTAGAAATATCTAGCGTTAGGAAGTTCTACCCCAACTTTATTGGGAAATCTTTGTTTCACCTCGTTTCAATTTTGGATATCTCGGCCACTTCAAAACCGAATTTCATCAAATAAACTTTTGACAGCCCTTTTAGATTGCATGCTCTTTGAGTTTGACATCTTATAGATCCTACTACGTCATAGAATTGGTTAGAGTGGTTTCTGAAGTGAATATCACGCAAAATATTAAAAGCTAGAAATCTAAATGATAATCCTCACGTCGACCAGAACTGTAACACTGTTCGAGTGTTACTGTCTGTAAAGTAGGCCTACACTACACTCCTTTTTTTTTTCAACTATTAGCATCTAACAGTTAAACCTATTAGAGTCTAGAATCTAATATGGTATTTTACTACTGACTAGGTCCTAGTCCTAAAAATTGCTAGGCCTAGTGTTAGGGCCTAACGTTCGTCGTTTGATAGATCTAGATTTCTAGACCAGTCTAATTGATGTTGTGCTGTGCGTCATCCAAGCAGGAACAAGGTCAAGGAACCCCCGGGCGCGAGTCCGAGTTCCTTAAAATCATAAATGGCAGGTTGTCCTAATATATTAGGCCTAAAGCTAGCCTAGAGCCCTAACACTAGATCTAACTCGTAACTGTTAACTCTAGTCGGAGTCTAGAGTCTAACGTTGGATTCTAGATCTACTAGACTGGTTCTAGACCTAGGTCTCCTAACAGTAACAGTTGAACATAGATTGTATGTCAAAACGTTAGATTGCCGAAAAAAAGAACACAATAGCCAAGCCTTCCGTGGTACTTAACGCTCTTAACACTATAACAGCAATGTTCAGACAGGAGCACGATGTAGGCTAGAGACAGTAGAGTAGACTGACTCTGTCTCTACTCTAGAGCTCTAGGTCGATGCCGATGGCATGGATGGTCGATATAAATCCCTCGAAGTCGAACATAATGTACTACTAGTATTAGTATTAACGGTTACTAATAAATACTAACCTTGGGGTACCGGGGGTAGTGGTGTGTCAGTGGAGTGCCTGCTAGGCCTACTAATTATCCGAGGTTCGGAATGTCCAACGAAGTGTAACGGTACTCGGTGTGGACGGTAGGGCATATAGTCCAATATATTATAATCCAACATGAAGATCAGTGGATAACTGCAGAACATGTGGTCTCCACAAGTAGGTACACAAAACTCGTCGATAGGCCTAGTATAGGCTATACACTTCGTAGACGGGGTAGATCCTACAGTAGACTCTAGCGTTACTCTGTAATCAGTAGAAACTGAGAGATAGAATCTCAAGAGTCAAACATCACTGACAATCCAAGTGTGAGTAAAGAGCCTGATAATCAAGCACTCGTCAGGTCTGAGCTAAATTGAGACAGATCAAGCAAGGTGTTCACTCCATGGCATGAAAGTTACACGAGCTGTTACAGCTAGCATGCATGCAGGATTCACTAAATTTGGGGCCGCGCATGTCGTTTATAGCGTTGCAAACTAGACTGTCTACCTCTGTACTAGTATGTAGGTCTATACTACAAACGTTATCGTAGTGGAGAAAGCTACTAGTAGCTAGCCAGCGCGCGCGGGAAGCTAGCTAGTTCTCATCAATGGCCACAAAGGCAAAAACTATTTTGATTGGTTGTAAAATACTGCATACATTAAGTAACTCTGAAATGATTGGCTGTCATACAGTAATTATTCGTAACTGCCTCATTTGCATGCAAACCAGACGTCACACGACTTTGCAAACAGGAAGTTCCAGTGTTTGTCTAACTTGCAATGTTTACACACGCAAAAGCAGCCATCTACAGTAGATGTTGAATAACTACAACTGTGTAATGTATACGGTGATAGTTTAAAAACCTTCAGCATGTACATACACACACACACACACACAAACATACACACACATATATCCATGCATAATGCATGTAAAGACAAATGTTGATCTACTACAACTCTAAAGACAAATGTTGATCTACTACAACTGTGAAGTTACCCATGTCTTGTGATTTGATGCAATTAATTTGGTATCGTGGAATTTGAGATAAATGTATGATCTATTAACATTAGGCCTACAAGGTTCTTCATTCTGTGATATAAATTGTAAACAGCAAAAGCTAGTAAACACAAAGGCCTCCTTCCTAGCGTTAGCTAAAAGCCTATAACCATACCTGAAGTGAATACGTTAGATCTGACAGAGTTTCTAGTACATGTAATTACTAGTAGTGGATCTACCTTCTCGAGTAGACATCTAGCTGATGTACTTAAATAACCTGATTAAGAATACTAAATTGCAAATTAGATCTTAAGACACTGGTCACACCAATTAGAGGGCCTATGGTTGGGTTTCCAACACATCGACACCATTGCTTTCAATAGAAATTGGAAAAATTCTAACAATTTTGTAGTAATTTACTCACATGTCAAGACATTATTTTGAATTCAGTACGGACAGCAAAACTTACACTTTCGCTAAATGCTCCAAGATAACATTGCCACCATTAATTCAAGAAAATTTTCAACTTGTTTTTTTTTTTTTTTTTTTTTTTTTTTTGAAGCAATATTACCCCAAAAAAAGATTGAATGGGGATTGGAACTCCCTACCATAGCCACTCCCCACATACACACACACACACACACACACACACACACATACACTCTTGTTATCTTCACTTTTTATGTTTCTAACGAAACTGTCATTTGGACAGTACCGGTATTTACATAAGTGAATTGAACTGCATATGCATGTTTGCAATCAAATTCATTGTGCCTAGGAAGAGTAGGCATTTTTGAAAGGACAGAAATGGAGAAAACTTTGTATTCCATTAATATATGCATATATATATATATATATATATATATACTAATATTGTATACATATATACATTAATGTCATAGTCTCCTCAACACTTTATTTAAAGGAATGTTTGCAAAGTTAATATCAGTGTATTGTAAATGGTGTCATATACTCGATTGTGTCTCATATTAATGTCGCAAATATGATTGTGACATAGTACCTGTAGCTCACCAAAGTTTTTCCATGTTTGCTTCTTGTTCTTGTTTTAATTACAGGAGGTACAGATTTACATCATACCAGGCCTTCACTGCATGGACGCATGGATACCTGGGAAAGGGAAAGCGAAGAGTGATCCCGGCTTGTGCGGTTTCTAAAATACGGGCAGTCTTTCCCGCAGAGGACAACATCTACACTGGCTTTCAAGGATCTTCCGAGATCGATGAGGCATTAAATATATAGTTTGATAATGAGGCCTACTGTGTTCACTAAACATATACTAGTACACTGTAGTGAGATGTAAAAAGACTGTTATGAAGTTAAATCTTGCTATTTATTTTCATGCTACATACAAGACTAATATCTTCTGGAACTGCTGTTGTGATAGAGTGCACTCACGTTATATCGAACACTGTTGTTGTATAACAAAATTTCAGCTGCAATGAGTTAAAATATCCGGCCACAACCTTGCCTGGTTTGTATTTTTTATTGCTTATTTGTTAGGATGTGAACAAATTTTGATACAAAGAAAGAAATCTGCAGGCCCGATAAATTTGTTATAACAACAGTCCACTGTTATTCTTTTTTATGTCAATCTGTTCATTCGTGTTCACTACTTTTTAGAATTCATTCATTCATTAAAAATGTCATCACATCACAGTGGCAAAATCCAAAACATTTTAACCATTTTTTGGCGGAATTTTCTGTAGTCTTTTCCAAATTCTACATCATAAATTATGCTATATATACTTGCAACAGTTAGTCTGTAATGTTAGCAAAAATCTTCTGCAATAAAAGCCTTCTCTTCAGTTTGGCATGACATAGCGATGAGGGCACAGACTGCACTAACGTACAGTCTAGCTTGCTAAGTCATCGGATCAGAAAGTGAAAGCGCTTCTCTCATTGTGTATACTTAAACATGTCATCCAATCACAGTGGCATCATCGACAACATGCTAACCTACAAGTATTTATTGACAGACTTTTCCAAAGTATTTTCCAAAGTCTGCCTGCATATAAATTGTGCTATGCCTGCATTAGTGAGTCTGGAATCTTGCGAATATTCTACAATAAATGCTTTCTCGTTTGTTTGGCATGACATAGCGAAAAGGGCACGGATTGCACTAAAGTATAGTCTAGCTTGCTAAGTCATTTGATAATTGGAATTTATTTTCGAGTCCTTTTCTCTTTGTATTGACTTTAAAACTTCACGAGTCAAATTTCGTCTTATGCTAAGCTGTTACCATCTTCATTTCAAATAGATTTAACTTCCTAGAATATGTTAACTGTGTTGACATATTTTAACTGGCATTACCACTAAAACTTGACTTGAGCAAGTGTAGGGTACTCCCGTTGAAATGAGCTGAAGACACCACAAAAAAAAAAAGCAGGTTACATGTTAATTGAAGTTTAATTTGACGTGGTTGCATTGCACTACATATCCTATTGTCAGTAACTTTACATGTTTAGCATAGTAACGGTTGTAGCTTAATTTATCGTATCATGTACATACTAGTAACCAGTTGCTTACGTACACATTAACAATGTACAATTCATGGCAAGTCTAATGCATGCTATGGGAATGAGTCTGTATCAAGTTAAATGGTAACTATATGTTCTGTGTTGATGTACTATCATAAGTTCGGTCACAACATTACATTCAATAAATGTCCCTTCTGCAGATATATCATAATAAAAAATGTCTTCAAATAGTGTGTAGTAACACAATTTTGGAAGACAGTCTTTTCCAATAGTTTCGTGCCTATACATTTTCACTCTTTGTTTCTTGATGTAAATGCCAAGTTTCATGTTGAGGGATTGGAAGCAAGGATTTATTTTCAGCACATTTTTATGCATGATTCCAACTCTTAACACACACACACATACACACACACACACACACACACACATCTGTGGCACTTATCTAAACTAAACTCTGATGTTTTGATGCATTACGGTTGCATGTCGAGTACATACATTTTGCATCACTGTACACGAAAATGTACTTGCACATACTGTAGATGCACAAGCACTCATAGAGCACTTCATGCAATTGTTATTTAATAAGATTGTTTTTGCATCTGTGTGTGTATTTTGGGTGAAATTTTCATGTATTATATGATATGTGAGACTCTTTGTAGATGAGAGTCATCTAATACATCTCGGTGAGATGAGAGTCATCTAATCATATCGGGTGTTATCAGTGCAAAAATTGGTTGGGGGGGGGGGGGGCATGCTGAAGTGGTGAGTTTTGCCAATGATATGGGTTACAACATTAATTGATACGTGCAAATTATGCAACAACAAAAAAACAAAACAGGTAATCTGTATATTAAAATAACATCTGAAATCAGGCATTCATTTCCAAATGCTTCAAATTTGAGGTTTATTTTTTTTTTTCGATACCTCCATATATAATGGATGTTACTGCACTCTGGAACTGCAAGCAATGCATGTCACAATTGAGATGAGAATCATTTGTGGATACAGAGTCATACATTTCACCACTGCTCTGACCATATATCCTTGCCATTTATTGAAAAAAAAAAGGATCTCAAATAAATACATGTAATTTCATACTTTCATCCCTGGGAAAGGTGCATGGAGGTACCGCTTTTTGTAGTTAAAATCAATACATATGTGTTTAATTACCTGAAGTGAACGAGAATTATCACTAAAGGTCCAGCAGCTGTGATTCCCCTATGAAAAAGAATTGAACCAAGGTCTGTCAGGTCTAAAAACAAAAGGCATTTTGCGCAAATACACCTCTAGATTTTAATACAATTGTGGTATTCATTCATTAAGATATTCAAGAAAGTATATGCAGTTACCATGGCCATGCCCTGTTTGGTACAAGCGGAAACAGTGTCTCAACGTAACGACATCTAAGATTAAACATCATGTATCATACAACAGTACATACCAAATTTGAAATAAAGTGTTTAAATACTAATACTGTGGAAGTAATTTCCTACGACAAGGTTTTGGTAAAACTGTGGTTGATCATGGTAATGTTTTTTCTGGCAAACACAAGATAAGTATCTATCACATCTATACCTCACTGTCATGCTCTCCATCAAGTTTGATTTCAAATGATTCAAAAATTTGGAATTCAATCCATAACATTTTAAAGGAAATATGCAGGTATCATGTCAATACCTTGTCCTTTATACTGTATATACACTTATCCTGGACAAATTTTCACCAAGAATTCATTGTGCTACAGCTTGTTGAATTGCCTTTGGTATGTATGCAACCTCAAATTTTAAACTGGATGACATTAATACCTTGTAAAAATGAACTGTAAATAGCATTAAAGATTCAATCTTTGTACATATTATCTCTATGACAATCCATTTGTTTCTTTAAATGCAAATTGACACAACAGTCTCCGTCGAACACTAGGTCACTCAACATTATTATGTGAATTTCTCCAAGGATTCAATTCGTTGCAGCCGATACTTTGCATTATCAGAGGTGTGCCCTCCATTTTTCTCATTAGATGCCAGGATGACATCAACATACTGGGTTAAAATTGAAACATAACTTCGACGTCAGGATATTTTTTTTTCTTTCTACAACTTTGTCTGTATTACCTTGATATATAAAGACCTTACTATATCTCTTATAATTTTCACAAGTTCAATCCATGTCACATATATTACTTCATAGTAAGATAATTAGGCCAACTTCACTAGACATCATATTGGCTGTGCAAATTACTCCCAAAGTCATGTTTCATCATGAATCTTGGAAAGCACATGTCCTATCTTCCCTATATTTTGGACCCTTAAAGTCTGTATGTGTTGCAAGCTTCACTTCACAAAGTAATAATTTTCTCCTTATTCACCACCTTGCATTTGCAAATGATGATCGAAATTACAAATTTTTTATTTTGCATCTTTGTTAGTATATACCCGATCAAATGATACATTTTATAGGTTTTTTACTCGTTTTGCTTTTTGTTTTTCATGAGAATCTGAAAAAATCACATGTATGTTTGTCCGCATTCAACGATATAACGGATAGGGTTATCTGAATTGGGGTAATGGCTTAAAACATGTCTGGTTAAATGTACCAAATCACCTTGTTTGTTGGCATTGACATATTTTCAAGTCTATAGTGACAATATGTGTCAATCTCACATTGAATTAAGATAAAATTCAGTGATGGCAGCACAATTCCACTATTTCCTTACACTAATTCACTGAAAGCTATTACTATTTGTGATCGATCTGGCATCACAACATAACCTACAAGTCACCACACATGTCCCCGTCGAAATTATAGTTCTGGTGTAAAGTTACCAAGTAAAATTGCCAAGCAAGAACTATAAGCATAGTTTAGTTGCCTCGATTCCACCATCAACTTTCTAACGCTGACCAAAACACATTTACAGGCATAAGGACAGACAGAAAACCTGAAAATGTAAGCCTCTGGTGATATTTAGGCCGGTACATATGCAATAATATGCAAAGCTGAAGCCACATCTAGAATATAAACATACAATTCGTAATAACTCCCTCTGGAATAAAATGTCATGTTAGTGTATTATATGTCACAATGTGAGCAAAAGCCACTGCAGCTGGTAGCATGCTGATATAAAAGCTCAACTCTACTGCAATTTTTTGACCATGTCAACATGACAAGAATACGGTTTGTTGTCAATGAATTCACACTTACTATCCACCAACATGCAAACTAGCAGGTTGCAAAGTGATAAGTTTCAATGACATTAGTCTTATCAAAAACTGTGGAATTGAATCCAGCTGGATTCATGACAACAAGTCCTCTTCAATGACAATTGACTGCTGGCAGAGAAATGCAAAACAACCTCTACATGTTGAATCACAAGAGGAGTCTAAGTCCGCAACTTCCCAACATACTTATCTTACATCTTGGACCCCTTAAATGTGATACCTTACTGAATTCTTAAGAACCCAGTATTTGTGATTTATTCAACGCTTCCACAAGTAATCTTTCACTTTGCTTTGAATTCTACTGGTCTGAAAAGATGCAACAAATAAATTCCGGTGACTAGGAAATATTCACTTGTCGCAAATGATCTCCTCCGCGATGAGGTTAAACACACAAGCCTTCAGCGATATCACAGCAAATATAACCGTTTTGATGATAAAATCACCTCTGAGAAAGGCTGAATGCTGAGTTTTTCATCCAAGGACTCAACTGATGTCATTTTATACTGCTATTATATCACAAATTATGCTCCAAACGACATTTTCATAAAGTACATCACAACTTGACCTTTACGTCATGCTTGTGCAACACGATATCATACTTTGACCTTCATTTCATACTTCCACACATGCGATTGTCTTTATGCTGCCATTATAGCACAAACTCACCACCACAACGTATTGTTGTAGGATGCATTTATCTTTATGCTGGAATTGTAGTTGAAGTAACAGCATCACACAATATCTCCCTCCTGCGACCATTGATTTCCACTTGACAATCACAAATGCTTCAACACATATGACACTTTTAAAAAAATGCTGTGTATCAGCTTTCATAAAATTTCACTGCTCCATTAATTCACTGATGCCATATGAGCTCCATGAAGTCATCTCCTTCCAAGATTTCACAAAAGATAATGCTGTTCATTGTCTTCCTTTCAGCGATATTGATGTAATGTCTGTCATCAGGCATTATAGTCTGTTTGTTATTTCCCGAGCAACCATGAACTATGCGGTATGTTAATTCCCATCATTGATTAGAACTAGGTCACCAAAATAAAGTTAGTATCACGATGACAAACACTTCTATCCTTCCTGTAGTTGCGTCACGTACTCTCTTATGTCCAGTGCCTCCAGAAGATATCAGCATTAAAAGCTTCATGAGCAGGGAATCTCGACTCAGGCCATTCAACTTAACCTCTCCATTTCTGGGCAAAGTATTCATGGGTACGTATATCTTTCCTGCTGTTTTGAGGGCAAAATCTCAGCAAGAGGCCATGATAATAATCCAGTCCTTTTGTGTGCAATGACATATTAATCTGACGAATGTCATTGAGCAGCAAGTAAAGACAACAGCATTCAAAGTTTCATGAGAAGGGGTTCTCGACCCAAGCCGTTCAACTTAACCTCTCCATTCTTAGGTAAAGTCTTCATGGGTATATCTTTCCTGCCGTTCAGGGCAAAATCTCAGCATGAGGCCATGATGATGATCCAGTTCTCTTGTGTGCAAAGACATAGTAATCTGACGACTATTGAGCAGCGAGTCTTGTTAAAGACAACAGCATTCAAAGCTTCATGAGCAGGCGGTCTCGATTCAAAGCTTCATGACCAGGGGATCTTGACTCGTACCATTCTGAATTGAACCTCGCCATTCTTGGGTAGCGTCATCATGGGTTTATCTTTCATGTTGTTATGAGGGAAAAATCTGAGTATGAGGCCATAATACTCCAGTCCTCTTTTATGCAATGACATAGTGATCTGACAAATGATCTTGAGCAGCGAGTCTTGTTAAGGACTGCAGCATTCAAAACTTCATGAGCAGGGGATCTCAACCCAAGCCATTCAACTGGACCTCTCCATTCTTGGGTAGTGTCATCATGGGTATAACTGTCATGATAAAATGAGGGCAAAGGGGAGAGCACGAGGCCATAATAATACTCAAGTCCTCTTGCGTGCAATGACACAGTGATCTGACGAATATCCTTGAGCAGAGTCTTGTTAAAGACAACAGCATTCAATGCTTCATGAACAGGTGATGTCGACTAAAGCAACTCAAGAGTTTATGTTTACTTCACTTCAATTAACAATTACAGTTCTTGAAAGCGAGTCCTACGTGTTGCAATCATTTCCTCCATTGGTGGGCAGGGAACTGGTGCTATGTTGTGTGGAAGATTGGGGATTTCTGGATCACCCAGCTCAATGTTGCCAAATTTCAGACCAAAGACATTTGTCATCATTCCTCTTAGATAGGAAAAGTCCTTCTTGGCATACCTTGCCCTCAGTACCCATCTTTTTGTCGCTTTTTGGTACACTGCTGAGTACTTCTTTCTCCCCTCACTGTCCCTCAGATGTTTCCTGTCACTGTTGTAATTATGGTCGATGACTGCCATTTGTGTTCTACCCAGCATGCAAGGGTAGTCAAATGCCTGGCGTTTGGGGCAATATCTGAGCATAAGGCCATGGTATTGCTCTAGCCCCCCCGTGTTCAATGCCATGGTGATTTGGCGGATGTCCTTCAAAATGGTGCGATTGAAAATCACGTCATTTAGAGCTTCATGAGCAGGAGATCCTGACTCGAGCCACTCCACTGAAGCTCTCTCTTCTGGGGTAAGTTGTTCGTGGGCACATTTCCTGAAGTGATCACCATGGCACCACTCATGGGAATCTGTGACGTGGTGTGTAATCGATGTCCACATTTCCACTAGTCTGTCAGGGTTTTGTTGACAATTGCATGCACACCACCACAAATGATTTGATATTGCTTGTATCCAACCACTCAGTGCTTCACATCCTCTGTGTCTGCTCTTTTCAAAGAGCTTCTTCCTAACACTCTTAGACAAGTGCCATACATCAAACTGATGTGTTACATCTGGAAAGTCCTTCCTGATAACAGCGCGTATGCCCATGTGTCTATCTGTAGTCATGATGTTAACATTGACGCTTTTACTGGCAAGTTCTTTCATGCACCTCAAGAACCCCTCCTTTTCCATAGCATTGGAACTAGATGCTTGTGTAACTTGCACCAGAGATGTGGCTATAATCTGATGAGTTGACGAGTTCATCATCGAATACGTACAGAATTTAGCGTTGTGACCTGGTGAGTCACACCTGCCATCTCCACAAACAACAAGTTTAGATCCATCACCGACACCTTTCTGGCTATTCTCTACAGCAGCCTTTATTGAAGCTTCATATTCTGCATTAATTACAGGCAAGAGCAAAGTTCGTTGATACTTGTAGAAGCTTGACTCACTGATGTATTCAATGCCTGCACAACTCATGAAGTCTTCCACTCTTTTGTGCGTCAGCCCAGTGAACAATGTGGCTGCAGCTAAGAGAAGATTACCCACAGCAGTTCTTTGTATTTGTGGCTGTGAATCCCAACTCACAACATAGTGTCCATTTGTGCAGAATGCCTGGACTCTCAGCATTGATCCTTGCGGAATCTGTTTGACTTCTCCCACAGCTCCCTTGCAAGTAGGGCATGATAACTTAAACACCAATGACAACAGATTTTCCTCAAACACCAGATATTTCTTGGAAGAAACATATTGTTCTTCTCCTGTTGTTTCTTCACTGTCAGGTGATACAGAATCAGTGCCCGGCTCATATGGGGGATCTTCGTGAAGGTCTGCCTCTGAATCTGCACTTGGAGGATCCTGTAGACAATGATTAAGAAAATAATAAGAAGAAAAACAATGATTAAGATGGAGAGAATTAGCAGTATAAAAACAAAGATTTGCACTAGAACAAAGAAACAGCATCTAACAAAGTTAACCCCCCCCCCCAAAAAAAAAAAAAAAAATTCGAGTTCTCTTGCTCACCTGAAGATCACAGGTTCATCTTCACACATTTTTCTAGACTACGTAGTACTACCTGAATAAATTGCATTTTTTTTTTAAGATTCCAATCTCCTTAAAGATTGCAATCTTCACTATACTTACAAATTGACTTAAGAGTACCAAAAAAAAGGAAATAATGTAAATCACCCCCCCCCCCCCCAATCTTGGTTCAACTTCTGAATCTAATGTAATGAACACTGAAAATGCATTTGGTAACCTTATATCAAGACTTTTTACAGTTCCAAAAATACATTCTGGGGTCATTGTAATTTTAAAGTACTGTCAATCTTGTGATAATGCAAGTGTTATGGTGTCAAAATTGACCATGTGCTTTCAATAAGGCACTTGGGGAAAAAAAAATAGATGGTTCACCAACTGCCATTTTGAACTCTCCTCACAACCCACAATGGATCTGCTAATGTGAACAAATTAGGATTTTCAGTTAGCGATTTAATTTTTTTACTCATATGATAAATTGAAAGTTACAAATTGACTTGCATTGGTATGAAGACACACACAAGACAAAAATTTATGGAGTGACAGATGAAAAAAAAAATTGAAATGCTGCAAGGATTATACACACAACAGACCATGGATGATGACTGTTTGTATTATTTGTGAGACTTTCAAATTACCCAAAACTAAAAATATTTATGGAAAATACTTTTGGTATTGCTGTTTGCGATTCCTTGACTACAATATCATTTCAGTAAATATATATATCAATAGTCAACTTTATAAAATCCTACCAGTTGGTTAACGGAGTCATCTTGATTACTAAGCGGTGGTGCAGGCAAATGTGTCAGCAGCGGAGTATCTACCGGGGTAACAAGCACTGAAGTCTGGACTTCATCATTGGAACACTGTAGAGATTTGGGTTGGCTGCACGATTGAAGGCTTTGTGACTGTGTGCACTCCTTGCTTGGATTGCTGTATTGATGATCCTGAATGACCAATGCTCCTGGTGACAGTTCCGCAACTGGCATCTGTGTCCCATATTCGAAGACAGTAGTTGTTGTTTGTGAACTGGATTCAGCTGTGCCCACGATGGAAGATACATCTGTTTGAATACCTACATCCGCTACGGCTCCTGCTGTACAGCACCTTTTCTGCATGTTATGTAAATGAAGAAAATATTTTCTATTATATTTTGGATCAAAAATTTGTCTTTCATTGATTGGTTAAAAGAGCTTCACGTGATTAGAGGTATTTTGAACTATTTTAGAGTGTTGGTGTGTTTGACACTCCATGAAGTACTATTTGCAAAATGACGTCACTTTTATGACGACATTTTGCAAATAGTATACTATTTGCAAAATGATGTCACAATCACCCTTCTTTACAATCAAGCGTACCCGTCCGCGTCCTGTCCCGTGTATGCTAGTGTTCAGGTTTGCAGCGGCCATACGAGCGCTTGGATACATGCGACGGGCAACTCTGGCGGTGCCACGGCTACTACGTTTTTCAATTTCCGATCTCTCGCACTGTTGCGTATTGCAGGCGCTGCGCTGCCGCCACAGTGCGGATAAGCCTATAGACGGTCTATAATGATTTTTATACAAATGATGCACAGGATAGAGTGTGTTAGTGAAGGTGCGGCGCGCTCGAGAGTATTGACAATGGTGCGACATGAGAGTGAGCCGCACCTTCACTAACGCCACGAAATAATCCTGTGCATCACTTGTTTTACAAAATGGGTCGAAAACTAACAGCATTATTCACGTACCTTTGTGGGTCAATACCAGCCAGCTACATGTAGCACTCGCTCAAAAGTCAAGATGTCCGAAGATGTTCGTCCCAAACTTTTTGGCTGTGACAAAGGAATGCTACTAGATGTTTTTTTGATAAAAGGCAGTACATAATCAATACTGTCATAACCCCAACTCTGTCATGACACGCTTTGTAGAGGAAAAAACAAATGCCAATGTCTCTGCATAACCACATGTATGTAGGCAGTAACTTTCTATCTGTTTCTTAAAACATTAACGATATACCATAATGTATATGAAGTGTCTGGTTGTGTGCAATATACGTAACATGTATAGGCACTAAATAACATTGGCATCATTACCAAATTGATATTCTAAACACGACATAAACCATTACCAAATGAAATTCAATAATATCATATCCAACATTAGCTTGAATCCATGCAAAACCAGACCTAAAGATGAAAATTTTGTGAAATTTAAAATGGTTACACTTAACTAAGCCGGCGACAGAGCTAGTTGGTAAATACATACCTTATAGCTTCGATCTTGCACATCCTGAGCATCAGGGTTTGCATGGCATGCAGAAAGAATATGCTGAATAGAGAAAAATAAGAGCAGAAGAGGTGGATGTGAGAAAAAATCTGGAAGTTTTGGGTCCTACAAGAATGTATGAAGTATGATAATGTACACCAGCGAGGACAAATAAAGTTTGGAATTAATCTCAGTCCAAACCCAGACAGGTACATACCAAAACATATTTTGTGAAATGAAAAATCTGCAAGTGCCATTTAATTTTTTACATGTTTTGACAGATGGCAGGTGATTCATAAGAATAAAATTCATGAAAAAGGTGTAATTTTCAAAAACTTTATTCCACATTTATCCTTGTTTTTTCAACGATAAACGATGTATTTTGACATATTTAATATCCTTACATTGAAAAATATATCAAAAAGTTGTAAGCATGAAGTACAAAATTAAATGTTAAATCCTTAAAATTCAAAGTTTCTAATTGGTTTCCTTTGCCTATTTCTGGGGCACAGGAATAAGGAAAGAATACATGACTGTTAATATTATATCCTATGTAGGTTTGTGATCAAGTGATTGACAGACAGCCATAGGCAAGATCAGCATTTTTTCTGAATGATATATTGTAAATTCAAATCCACCGATCTTATGATCTGCACTGAATGTCAACTAGAGTACCACGTAGATCACATACAATCCTAGACGATGTACAGCGCACTGTAGCCTACTGTAAAAGAATCACCATGTGTTGAAATCAAGTTTAACCATGAATGGAATTCAATCATATAATTCAATTGATTTTTTTCTTCAAACTGTGTGTAGCACTTTCAACATGAGGTTCACATTATACGTAGCATTGTATGTAATGTGATTATTGTTGAACAAGTGAATTTTAATCTGTACCATATTTCTTGGATTGGTTTGTTTGGGAAATTATTATCATTCATTCCAAGACGTTAAATGACAAGGCGGCCTTAATTCATATAAATACATACAAGCAGCAATATTAGTATAAACACATCACTGAAAGATGGAGGAAAATAGGACATGAGCAATAGTTAAAATTTTGGAAGTATCTACTCAGACTGATACCGGATATCAAGACTACTACAGCTTGTGATGTCACATGCATGAAACGATACTAAGGAAAATATTTAAAAATTGACTATTTTCAATGTTCTTGCATTAAAACAAGAATTACTGGATAACTTCATTGTTCTTTCAGAAGCTTTGTACACGGCTAAACTGTCAATGTCTCTGCAGAATCACATGTATGCGGGCATGCATTTATCACACTCTCTTTTTCTCAAATACACCACCATACAGTAAACAGTAATGAAGTACATGGTTGTGGTCAAAACACATATGAGACACAAACTAACAAGGATTGGCATGTTAGCAATATAGGCTTGATATTTCAAACCCCACACATACAACATTGAAATTCATAAATATTATTTTCATACATTAGCTTTCATTCCCACAAAAGCAGGAATTATGCAGATAGCATCTAGAAAAGCACTCTGAGAGCGCAGATCTCCGCCAAGCATGAAGCTTATTTCCACCACTTCACTGATCTTGTTCTTCATAGAGATGTCATAGGTACACACCACATCGGTGCTAATAGTAGCCAGATTTCCAAATATAGAAGCCTTTGTTACGTCATAAGCCTTCAGCTGCATGGCGCACCTCGCCCCAGCATAAACTAGAGCATGCACTTTAGTGCGCGCAGGCAAACCTCAATATGCGCAGCCTGGCGAACTCCGAAGTTTCATTGACCCCTAACTGCCAAAACATCAAAAATCCTTCATAAATTCCCCCAAAGTTCTCGGATCATTAACCGAGAGTTAATCGTTTGTTACTTGTGTCATTCTCAACTCTTCCTGCAAGTTTCATCCCAATCCGTTCACTACTTTTTGAGTATTTTGCACACGGACAAACTAAGTAACAAACGAACACACAAACCAACGGTTAACGAATACATAACCTCCTTCCTTGGCGGAGGTAATTAAGTTATGAGAAATTGTAAATGACATGGCTCCAAGATAATACAACAGATCTATAGTGATACTTACCTTGGAGCTTCGATCTTGCACATCCCCAGCATCTGGGTTGTCATGACATGCACTCAGAATCTGATGAATAGGGGATAAACCAGATGTGAAATAAATGATAATGCAGGCTAATTTGTCTTTAATGCAGAAGAGTATTTATGGAATGATTTTAAATGTCTCTACAGTGTCATGTTCAGTTCCACAGATTGTACTACAACATGTAGAAAATGATAGACTTGCAGTGGGTACTTTCCCCGAACAAGGTACCTGAAAATTAATCTTCAATCAAGACAAATAAAAGAATCACCAATTTGCAATTATTTTCTTAGTTTGGTTTCTTTCATGCATTAAGATTTGTCAATGCTAGAAATCTTCATAAATAAACTTTTGAAGAACATACACACAATCCATATGCATTGGACGCTTCGCTCCGGGTAATTCATATACAGTGCACTCCCGTTATAACGAAATGCTCGGGACCAGGCAATTTTCTTTCGTTATAACGAAATTTCGTTATAACCGAACAAATACAATATAACGAAAACAAGAAAACCATGCATTTGTATCATATTCTGTTTGCTGATTACTCATCATACACTGGAAAGCTATGTGAAATGTGATGGAATAGCTGTATCACAATAATAAACGTAATAATAAACTGTGCGTGACACAAAGAGCGAACACACAGTGGCGTGAAGCGTTCACCCATGCAGAGGACGCTATAAATGCTTGTTCCGCTACGAAATTTCGAAAGCAATTCGCATTTCGTTATAACGGAGCACATTTCTTTTGTTTTTCTTTGTCTGTGCGCTCGGAAAAGACTTCTTTATAATGGAAATTTCGCTATAACCGTGTTCGTTATATAAGCGAATTTCTTACCATAGACTTTAACGGTGATAATTTTGGGACCAGAAGATTTACTTCGTTATAACAAAATTTCGTTATAACCGTGTTCGTTATATCGGGAGTGCACCTGTAATTTGCATAATGAAGCTGATGATCTTGTCTTACCAATAGATATTATACTATTTTATAAGTAGTCATACAGGGGTCTCGTCAATAAAGGAACTACGTGAAGATCAATTCAGCTCATTTTAGATGATAATTTTTCATTTGTTCCAAACGAAGAACTGTTTTTGATTTATGCAAATTAAGGCAGTGTTTCGTTCATAAATTTGCATAATTCAATATTTTCTATGTTGAAAATATGAAAATTAACTCGTTAATTACAACATGATAACAATATTCTTTTAATTAAATCAAAATGAATTTTAGCATCTGATGGGACATCTTCATGGACTTTGCCCTGTATTGGTCATGAAATATGAAGGTACATTTTTAAAGTTAGGTCGCAAGAAGCAAAAATTTTCTTATATGATTCTATTTTTTCTCACATTTAATTACAAATATCTCCATTTGGCAACTATGGATGTATCTGTTACTGCAAACAAACTCTTCATATGTAGATCTATAGAAAAAAAACACATTCCTTTTAGATCGATCTAACTATTTTGTATGACATTGGAAAAATGAATGGAAATAAAACAAATCACCAAAGAAACTCATGTTTATCATTGCATACGGCCCATATTTTAGTGTCGAATTTTGAGAAGTAAACACGCAGTTTTGCTGAGCATTGACTAGACCGTGTACAAGAAACCTTAGCTTTGAGATTGTCACGATTGTACTGGCTCCAGCTACAGGATGAACTGGTGTCTAATCATCACCCCCCCCCCCCTCCCCCCCCCCCCCCCAAGTCAGGCCTTGCTGCCGTGGTTGATTGTCAAGTACATGTATCTGTCTAGATCTACACCAAAGTACTATCATTGTTTTTCATTTGTTTACACCAACAAATTTTGAAAGAGACGTCTGCCTGCCAGCTAGCAAGTGGTTTCGTGGCTTTTTTCTGTTTTGTTTGTTTTGTTTTTTTTGTTTCTTCATCATAGATGGAATCGGCCCATGATGGGGAAAGACATAGTCATGCAGAGACTCCAGAGTATTTGACCATATATTATGTGCTTTCTTGTGTATAATGGTTTTCCATAATTTCCATTTGGATTATTATTTTTTTCTAATTTCAGCTTTTCATTTTGTTTTCAGCATCATGAATAAATCACCGTCCTACGTGAAAAATTTTGGTTTTCTTTTTAAGTTTCTGCTCAGTCATTGCCAGATGACAATGAAGGCTTCTATAGTTTGTGATGTCACATTTGTAGTACAATATTAAGAAAATAGGAATATAAAAAGACATTTTAGCATATTTTCACTAAATAATGCCTGACTTGCCACTTTCATGATTTTTTAGAGAGAAAAACTGCCAAGGTCTCAGCAGAACCATATGTGTGCACGCAGTAACCACGTAATCTCTGTTTCTCAATTACAACATGTTTGATACACAGTAATGAGGTGCAAGGTTGTGGTCAAGAATAAGCACTAATGAGTATTGGCATGTTAGCAAGTACCAGACGTACTTGTATATCAATTGCAAATTCAAGAATATCATTTTCACGCATTAGCTTGCATCCATGCAAAACTATACCCAAAATAGAAAGTTATGTGACTTCTAAATGGTTTCACTAATCTAGGTCAGTACGACAGATCTAGTAGATACATACCTTAGAGCTTCGATCTTGCACATCCGCAGCAACAGGTTTTGTATGGCATTTAGACAGAATCTGATGAATATAGAAAAAATAGGATCAAAAGAGGCTGATTTGAGAAAATCAGAAAATTTGGGGTCCAGCAAAATTATATGCAGAAAGGTAATGTACACAAGATGACGAATGAAGTTTTCATTTGAACTCCTTAGTTTGCAATTGAAAATTCATAGGCCTAAAGGAAAATTGTCTTTTTAGCAGTTTAATATCACAAACCAGACATATACAAATTCTAAATTCAAGAATATTATTTTCATCCAAAACAAGAATACCCCATTTTAAATGATACTTACTTCACAGAACATCGTTAGGAAATAGACATAACTTTAAAATTGTGTAGAGTATAATTTGTAGGTCATAGTCTAGACTATGTAATTTCCCTCAGGAAAGGATGAATCTTTGTACTTGGATTTCAAGATTTACTGAAAGTTCGTTATAATATTTAGTAGAGCCTATATAAACAACACATAGTACTCTAGGTATTTCTTTTTTTCTTCATCATCTATACAAACTGTATCTCCTATATTGGTAGGGCTAACCACTTTGTGCTGTATAACCACTAACAACAATAACTGTTGGAGTTCAGGGTGCAGTTATGCTAAGGTGTAGTTCTGTATGCAATCTTCTGCAAAAGCCTTATTGGGAAACTACTATTTACTGTGAACAAGTGTCACATTCAGTATGGACGCTAAAAGGTAAATTGAAGTCCTAGCTGAAATACGGGAAGTGAGAGGAAATCATCACCATGCTGAGACGTTACACAACCTGCATTCAGCACAAGTTTCAGTTATTCTCCTAGTTTGTTTAGTATGTGCAAGGATTACGTTGTATAATACTAATAATTGTCTTCTACATCCAGGGTACCCTCCATGTTGTAGTACAAGGTCCTGCCATTATCATTACATTTACATTGTCTGCGCATTTATACATGTAGGTCAAGAGGGATGTTGTAGTGTACAAACATCATGGCCTATAGGATGGAGCACTGGATGGAGATCAAACTAGGGTCATCCAGCTGGCAGTCAGGAGTCCTATCAAGTTTTATAATGTAGAAAAAGATTTAGTAGAATTAAATAACTGTTACAGTTGTCATGGCTACATTTAGAGTCGGTTAGTAATATTATCGACATAAAATATCGTTTACAAAAAAACACAAAAACAAAAACTAATAAATATCGAAATTCAGCGAAAACTCTAATTTAGAATCAGGTGCAAACAAATTGTCTCATTGACTTCAGTTAAATCATTGTGATAAATGTTCCGGCAAATGTTATTAGCAGTTCAATCAGATTTGGTTTTTTTTTTATTGTTTTTGCTTTTTTTGTGTGTGTTTGTGTGTAGATAGTCTTAGACCCATAAAAACATTGTTAGTAATGTTGTTACATCAGTTAAATGTTAAATTTGTCTAGCCTACTCCACCAGTCATTTCACTGTTAACAGTGGGCTTCATCGCAATTAACAATGTTACTAGTAGCACGTTAGTACTACTTTTCATAGCTTCATTAGATGTGAAACCTCAGATTCTCAATCCCATTTTCTCAAAAGCTGTAACCGTTAGATTGTCCGAGGGTCTGACCACACATTTACTTATAGGTACATCAAGTTCAAATCTAATATGAACTAGCTGCTTAGTAGCCTAGAAATCTGACGTTAGATCCTGTCAACCATAGTTACAGGCTCTATATTCTGACGTAACTATCGGGTAGACAGAAACCCACCTTGTACACAGTATGCAGTAATATTAACGCTTCTCGTTCGGGCTGGTCGCAGTTAGGTACATGTAAATTGCACACCTAACATGTAACGTGTACTGTGATTAGTGTTAGACCCTAGGTTTTATTAACAGGGCCACTTATAACAGTTGTTACAGTTAATGTTAACATTAGAGTTACACCTCTCTATGTCTAGATAGTCTTCTAACAGCAACATCTACCCGTAGATGTTTTAAATTTTTCTAGAGACCAGAACAAGAGTAGAATCTAATCTTAGATAAGGTCTAACATTAGAGTTCTCAGTTAGATTAGATCCAGGATAGATCTACTACTTTTTCTACTAGTAGTACTAGTAGTAGAGTTCTACTACTACTACTAGTAAATACTACTAGAACTAAATTTAGAGTTGAGACCTTACTTACGAGCTAACTAGGGCCTAACAACATATTATTGTTAGATGTAACGACCAACACGTTAGGCCTACTCTGGAATCTAAGTGTCTAACTGTGTTAGAATAAAGTTTCTAGATCTACTGTTAACTGTTACAGTGCTAGCTTACAACCTTAGTTTAAGGTTAGACTCCAGACCTAGAAATCTAGATTTGAGACTCAAGATGGGCGAATTTAAACCACTGCTATTTTTGGGTGTTACGGACTTGCCGTGACACCCTATCAACTAAACGAATATCATGGTTCGCGGTAGGCCCTAATTAGGCCTAGGTTCTGCCGCAAACATTAGATTCTAACATTACCTAACTTAGGGCCTAACGTTACTACTATTGTAAATGTTACTACTAGGCCTACCTGTAGGTACCGTTGTTACAACTAGTCAGTACACTAGACGTCTCTTACGTACTAATGTACTACTAGTACTACTACTGAATAGAAATCTACTACCAGATGTAGATGGTCTAGAACCTATCTATATCTAGTATTGTAGTAACACTGACCACAGTTAGGCCTATTTATATTAAGGGCCTATAGTATAGGAATCCTACCGACCGTTAATAGATAGATCTAGCCTACGTATTCTAGTTCCACTTCTAATAATAATAAACCCAAGCGCTCATTTCTAACTAGTGACATAAAAAGATACTGAACATTTTAACAGAATAGGCCTAACATTACATATTGTGTCACGTTTCGACAGTGTAGGCCTATCACAGAAAATAACAATAAACAAATAATAATGCTAACCGCTAGGCCAGGGCCTACAGTACAAATACATGTAGCAGGCGGCGTATGCCTCACGTACACAATACAGCTAACCTCCTTAACATTTTACAGGTTCTTCTAGATAGTAGAAACTTATTGTCAATGTGAATTTAGATACATACTTGCCAACTCTACCTTATTTGGCGGTAGACTACCGCTTTTGAATGATTTCTTTAGCATTCAAGCTAGCGCTGCTCGCATAGGCATCCTGGATTCTACCGCTTTCTCAAATGAAAATGTTGGCAAGTAGGGTCTATGTAGATAGAGTCTACAAAGAATCTAGGTTAACGTTAGTTCTAACGTTAGAGACTCTGGAAGTCTAACTAGACCGCCCTAACTGTTAACATGTCATTATAGGGATGATAGTTCATGTGTTCTCTAACCGTGGCGTTACACTTAGAGTGTAACAGCAACGATTAAGTTAACGTGAGGGCCTAACCCAAACCCGTTATCTATGCCTAAACGGTAACATTAACACGTTAGAAGTTGGGTCTAACAGTTAACATTAGGTCTATTTTAACACTATCATGGTAGGCCTATTGTTACAGTGTATTGTACAGTAACGGTTAGGTTAGAGCTGCAGGTTAGAGTTAACGTTAAACATCTAGGTTTGTTAGAGCTAGACAGAGCCTATGTCAATACTAACGTTAATTAGGGCCTAGGCCCTATTTTGTACCTGAATTAAACTGAGCGTTACTTAGATCTAGGCCTACCTACGATGAGAATCTAGCACAGTATAACGTTAGATCTGTTACGTTATATAGGGCCTAGATTCTAACTAATACCGTAACTAAATGGCTAACGTTAACCGGTACTATTACGTGTACTGTTTTTAGATCAGACGCTTTCGAACGTTAGTCGACTTATCGTTGTTGTAAAATTCTCACAGCTAACTGTATGAGTGTTAGCGTTAGATTAGACTGTCTAACGGTAATAATAGTAGTCTAGACCGTCTAGCTGTTTGTTAAATTTACATCCATGTTAGAATCTAACATTCAACACTCAGACTCTCAGTTAGAATCTAACACTGAGTTAGGGCCGTAACATTAACAAGTTAACGTTTAGATCTACCGGTAAATAGCGTTATATTTCTAGAGTCTTTGAGTTTTGTAACCGTTAACAAAAACAACTTCACAAGTTGTAGCCTGACGTTACCGGGGTAATTGTTAGAACAGACGTGCTTTCCTTACGCCGTCTCGGCAACACCACAACGTTACTACTAGTTCTATAGAAAGGTCTAGACCTACTAGGCCTAGATCTGTTAGGTAACTGTTAGATGTAGATTCTATTAAATCTTAGTTCTAACGGTTAGCTAGCAGTTAGGCCTAGAGTCTAGTTCTAGTAACAATTGATTTGTTAGATCTAACGTTAAGAATCATTGTACCAGTAACAGTTAGAAATTTAACAGGCTAACTCAGAGACTCCAACTCTCCCGTTTTCGACGGGAGATCTCCCGCCGAAAACCCATTTTTGCAAAATTCTCCCGTTCTCCCGCTTGAGATTTAATTTCTCCCGCCCTGGCTCTGTGTCTCCCGTTGGAAAGGATTTCTTACTTATTGCTATTGTATGTTGAAAAAACAAGCCTTAGCTAGATAGCACCAGAGAGCATTTAGAACCCTAGGAACTTGGCGATTCGCACACATCGACTTGGAGTCTCCCGTTTGCTGGGGGTTTCAGGCGGGAGAATCTCCAGATCAGAAGGTGCTTTGGGTTGGAGTCTCTGCTAACTGCTAGGTCTTACCTTCTGACGTGAAACTAAAAATTCAGGCTATAGACTAGTTCTATTTGATACTAAAATGATACGGTGCAACGATAGGCATAGCCCTTGCAACCAGCCCCAACGTGCTAGCCCTAGCCTAGACTAGGGCCTCTGGCTTTAGTGGTTTGCCATAAGTTTCTTTCATACAATTGCAAGAAAGGATTTTTCCTGGTCCTTAATAACAGTTAGACATAGGCCTAGGCCTACCTCATTACGCTCCTTCTTGATCTCCCTTCTGGAAGTCGAGGGTCGGGGTGCCGAGCCTCCATATTGTTTGTGCTCGAATATGGTAGGGACTGCATCAGATTTGAGGGTTTTCTTGGGGGGTTTGTAGCCGAGGTAAGTGGCTGTGCGATTTTCTTCAAATGCGGTGGGCTCAAAGTGGTCCTCACACACTACGCGATATTTTGAATACTGATACGACTTGATGTTAAATTTTGGATTACCGATGTTTCGTAGCCATATTGAGCACCTTTCCCTCTCTTTCAGTGGATCCGGTATGGCAAAAAAAGACTTAGGTGAGGATCCTTTACGTCTATTTCGGCAAAATACTGCCTGGCACAACGGCATGATTGTAGATTGCCGACGACCATGGACGAGTTAGGTACCGTGTGTGCGGTGATATCGCTATGTAACGTTGCATGCGTTACAAATCTACATCACAAGCGCGATTATCGATCGCACCACACAAATGGCTGCGGTTTGGCAGATGCGGCGCGGCCACCCGCGCCGCCAGCAGAGCATGTAGGTCCATGGTGTAGTAGACATATCAAGCCGCCGATTTCATCGATCGATATATCTGTCTGCTTTGACATGTATGATGTCAGCTTGAAGGAAAACCCAAAACGCACCCGTATTTTCTCAAGCGAGCACACATGAGGTTTGGCACCTGTGACATCACGACATCCGGGCTCGTCAGCTCATTAGCATAATTCTCGCCAAAAAAATTCAATTTTTAATATGAAATTACGGGCTAAATCGTAATGAAATTTTGATTCTATTTTCACCGCTGGGTCTTTTAGAATTAAAAGAACAACATATAAAAAGATAAAAAACCGGTACAATGCCCTTTTAACAATGAAAAATCTTCTTTCAGACAAATTTATTGTGGGGTTCGAAAGAGAAGTGTTGTTGAACCGTTACTGTTTATTATCTATATCCATTTTTTTTTCTGAATTCTTCAAATATTATCCCCTTTACAATATTTGCAAATGCATCAATCCCATAAATGTAGAACTCATGACAATAATTCAGTGGTTAAGAGCAAATAAATTACGCTCAATCTACTACAGAAAATACATCTGACGTTGTTCAGTAATAAGTTGATAAATTGACGCACGATGAACTTCTTAAGAATGAAATTATCAAACAGGTTTATTCTGTTAAATTTCTCTGTTTAAGAGTATAGATATTATTTTGTTGGAAACATGTTCTGTTGACTGCACATTGCGTATAAATTCTAGAAATTTTGGTGTAATCAATAAAGAAAAGTACCACTTCCCTGTTAAAGGGATCGTGCAGTTTTGGTTGAGACCTAATTTTAGGTTTCTAACATTTTTTTGGTGAAATAATGAGAAACCTCTTATGAAATATGAAAGAGCATGTAATTCTATGAGGAATTCAACTTTTATTTGATGAAAATTGGTTTGCAAATGGCTGAGGTATCCAAAAAAGAGCGATTCTAATGAAGTGTGGGACCCACACTTTATTACAATCGCTTTGTTTTACTTTGTTTTTGGATGTTTCAGTCATTACCAACCCGATTTTTATCAAATAAACTTTGAATTCCTCTTAAAATTATATGCTCTGTACTATATCATAAGTGTTTTCTTGGTATCTCCCAAAAAGTTAAAAGCCCAATTTTCATCTCCACCAATACTGTACCATCCCTTTAAAACGTTACTATGTTATAATCAACATTAATTTCACCTAATTCAACTTATCAAATGATAGCATAGGATACTACACATTAAATTCATTTGGATAGAATGTTTCTCTCACCAAAAATGCACTTTGAATAAGTATTGATATTTATAAATATTGTCATACTGCAATGATGACTTATTTGTGGAAAATAGTATATTGAAAAGTAGATAGCTCGTATATCTCTATCATTGAAATTGGGTCAATTTGTGTATACCTTACAAAATATTTTTGGGTCCTTAAGGTTTCGAAAAACAATATGCTTAGTAAAGCAAAAGTATTCATAAATACCATAATCGTTATACAGATGAGCACCATTTGCTCCTTACTTGAACTGTCTTCACCAGATCAACGTTTATTTTTGGTGACTCTTAATTGTGGAAGTCCCTCAATAAAAACACAAAAGGCTCTCCCAGTTTTAAACCAACCATTTTGTAGAAGTTTAATGAATTTTTAAATTTATTCCTATATATCCCATGATTAGTAAACTGGGAATTGTTCTTTTTCTACGTGCATCGAAGTTATACTAAACTTATAACTTACACTCTTTCAGCCCCGCTCCTCTCTCTCTCTCTCTCTCTCTCTTTATCTCATCGGTCGCTACCTTTCCCCCATTCTTCTGTTCTTCATCGTTCTTTACTTGGTAAACGCACTATTGTTTTCTGTCTCTCTCTCTTTTTTTTCTGGACAGTGTAGATGTGCGTGTGTGCGCCTCACGTTTACCACGATATAATGACAAGTGTTTTTTGGCACTGGTTTATTTATATGTTTACTTATGTTGTAATTTTTGTATTTGATAAAGCTGTAGTGATGTACCGTAAGCGAGGGGACTGCATTATATATGTAAGTTCACTTTTCAGCAGCCCGACAATTTTCATTTTAGTCTTTAGTGAAACATAGGGTGTTTTATGTTATATCATGTTGCATGAAATATGATATTATTTTGATGGATGTCATATTCAGGTATATTGTTTGGAGATTGAATTGAACACGGAGTAATCTAGTTTTACGTATCGATCGAAGTCTCACTATCACAGAATGAAAAGTACAAATTACGTTCCATGCTGGACTCTTATCTTTGTTATTTTGTCATCATCATGTTTGAAGCCTTGTTAGTTTCGTTCGTTATCTATAGTTTCTTTGTTGATTTTGCAATCCAATTTACCGGTTCTTAGCTGTTCGTATGGAGAACGGAGAGTACCCGGATGAGGGTCGAGTGGAGGTGTTCTACGGAGGCACGTGGGGGACGATCTGCACACACGAGTGGAGCATCGAAGACGCGCACGTATTCTGTAGACAGTTGGGACATCCACTGGGAGCTCGCTCGATAAAGACTGTGCCGAGTGTCGATACACCCGTGTTACTAGATGGTTTGCGATGTAACGGAAGTGAGGCTAGTCTTCTTGACTGTCCGTCAACTGGATGGGCCAACAATGAGAACTGCGATTCCGAGTCAGCTCAGGTGGCAGGTGTCGTATGTAACGGTAGGATGACAGGTTTCCCTATAGATACATTCATGTATACCTCCTTTAATAGGTATCATTTGTGTGTACTAATCTCTCAGTACATGTATATTGCGACTGTAAACAGAATGAGATTTGATTTGACTTAACAAACATATTCAACACCCATATATGATTTTTATTGTCAGAACTTCAACAGCATGTAAAGTGTATATCAGGACCGTGATGCAAATCAGCATGCTGATCGAGCTGTCCTGAATAAAGATATTGCAATAAGTAAGACAAAATATTAAAATACAAGTTCATTTTGTTTACCGGTCATGGATATGAAGTTAAACCACATTGTGTTTATTTATAGCACACAATTAACATGCGAAGACTTAGGGAAATTAGATCGAATAGAATAATGTTCTAAAAGTTCAGCCTGTTTCAAGATGATATATGTACATGATGATCATCGCTGCGAGATAAAGTCTCTAGAGCGTTGGAGTCTATTTATAGGTATCCTCTGACAGTTTTGCGTTCAGTTTGGTTTGTTTGTTTGTTTGTTTGTTTTTTATTCCCAGTGCCAACTGTTGTCATCGACTTACTCAGTGGATCGAGCTCCTTCGAAGGGGTTGTGAGATATCGAGAAGGCTCTACTAGCGGTTTGATCTGTGATGAGGACTGGGGGAGCAGGGAAGCAACCGTTGTCTGTCGCCAGCTGGGATACACGGAAGCTGCCAGCTCGAAACCAGTCTCGCTCGGGACTGTGAGGGGGGCGATCTTTTACAGGGATTACCGATGTGAGGGGACGGAATCCCAGTTAAGTGAATGCGCCTACAGGACTCTGAATCCCGAGGAGTGTGATTCTGATTACATTGCTCAAGTCATATGTGGACCTCCCAAAGGTAAGATCCAGTTACATTCTTACATTATGCATTCTCTTAGTAGAATTCTACCATAGTATTCTTCCGATTTGAGCACAGGTGCTCTGTGGTAGGCACTACATCATGGCAGGCGTAATTTCACTCTTCTTATATTCAATCATCATACTCTTATAGGAAAAGTATACGTATTGACTGCAAAGGAGTTTATCCACACTGTGATATGCAGGGCACACTCTGCCTGTCATTTCACATAGGTGATGATGAATTTCATTATATTTTTTGTTTTCCCTTGTTTTCAAAGGGAGAGACTAAAGAGTTATGTAAACTTAGGTGCCCATGTGCTTTGCACATGATGAACTCTTTGATGAATGAAGCACTAGCCTGATTAACTCGCAATTTTCTCAAAATTCTGAGAGAGAAATTCGTTCCAGCACCGTAGATGGTACAAAAAAGAGTTGGACCTACACGTACACCTTACGGTTGGATAGTGAAACAGCCTACTTTGTTTAGTTTGTGAAAGACTGTTATTTACATGTAGATTGTCATGTACTTTCTCTTTACATGCATCTGACTCATGTTGAATTATACCACACACCACAATTCTTTATATCGTTTGTGTCATATGTATAATCTGCAAGAATTTTATTCACTCGTCTCTCACATTATAATTTATATCATTTGTTTGTTTGTTTGTACTCTCGGATGCCCCGAGAGGAGCTCGAAAGACCAAAAAAAAAAAAAAAAATTCTGAAAATTCTACATTCACTTAGAACGAAAGTTAATGCATCTGTATTAGCGTCCGAACAAACGAGCTTCAAACTAAGAAAGAAAAACGTATTGAGAGAAGATAATCTCAAGGGAAACTCCTTAAGGTCCTTTAATGACCATCTTTTCCCCCTTTTTACGATGAATGGTGGCTAGATTTCGATATTCGACTGGACGGCAGCGAGTTTCCAGAGCAGGGTCGAGTGGATGTCTTTCTGGACGGAGAATGGGGTTTGCTGACCGATTCGCTTTTGACTGTTGGCGACCGACAAGTTTGTTGCCGTCAGCTGGGTTACGCCGGATCCACTGTTCGATATTCTTTCGGAAACGATTTTCAGCGAGGCGTGAGCAATGTCCTTATCAAAAACATTGGCTGTTACGGCACGGAGAAACACATCCAGGAATGCTATATATTGAATCTGGTGAGTGACGGCGATGCGTATACTAATCCGGATGACGCTTTCAAAGTGGTGTGCTATCCATACGGTGAGTAGGAAACACTTGGGTGTCTAGGTTCATGCGTATGCGTTTGTATAATAAAGTGTGTGCTGGCGGACCAATGTTATGTTCTCCATCCGTACCACACACAAATCACACTCCCGCGCACACACATAGTACACGCGGGGACACTGAAGACTTTAAGAATCTTTAAGAAAAAATATTTTAAATATTTCCATGCAACACTTCACATTTAATTGTCTTTACCATCACTTTGTCAGTGACGTTATCTTACAGTTACAGTTGCCAATTCATCCATTAATCAATTCATTCAATTTATTTACTGGCGGTTTCTAATAACAGCTAATGACATTGATTTGTGTTATAGTCCGTGTGTCATAAAAACACTTTAGAAATTTATACAAAAGCATAAAACGATAAGATATATCGACATATCAGTATTGAAATTAAGATGATAGAATATGAAGAATGCATATAGATTTAATGGGCGAAATATCTTTTACCCCATCCTGCTTCATTGCTCTCTGTTTTAGAGTCTGTTGCGAATCATCCTGTGAGATTGATTGACGCCGACGGGAACATCAACAATAACTTCGGAATGGTTCAAATATTTAATGATGGCCATTGGGGTGCTGTATGTGATTCCACTTTCACTGGAACTGATGTGAGTATATAGACTGCCATATTGTTTTTATCTTTTATATACTAGATACAAATGATACTTCTCAGACGAACAATTTTATTCCTCCCCGCGTTTAGATAATTCATATGTTGATAATTATATGACGATATCCGTTTTCTCACCATCTGTGGAATATCATGCCAAACATGTTTATTGCCTCTAAGGTGAATGCGTTGATCGTGTATTGTTATCATAGGTTCTGTGTAGGGAGCTTGGTCACTCCAACACGGATGACGCGAGGTACCTCTACAGTCACGAGTACGACGGAACTGCGTGGGAGTACCCTGACATTTGGTTCGAGTTTGCCTATTGCCCATCTGACGTTGACAAGATTTTCGAATGCTACCATGAGCCATGGGGCTACTCCAGTGGCTGCTCTGGGATCAACTCCTTAGCCTTCGTGACGTGCGTGCCCTATAATCCTGAAACTAATCCAACCTCAGGTGAGCTATTAGATAGCAAAGGGAAGATTTTGCGAAACAAATTGTTTGCTTGCCCAGTATAACTTTGCCAAAACCGAAAGCTTCAAACTAAATGTTGTTCTCGATGTGTTTGTGGCAATGTATGTTTAGGAAGGAATGGGAGGGGTGACCCTCGAAGATATCAACCATTGGTCATCAGTACTTGCACATTCAAGAAAAAAAAAAAAGATATCCTCGAATTATTTGGAGGAAGACAACACCACACTTGCAGTTACACCCACAGTTTAAATACATACGTTGAGTTATGAGTCTATAATATATGTGATTTGAATTTTGCTCTAATTGCAATAAAATATTTCTTCTTCTATAAGCACTTTAACATTAACATGCAAATGTAAGAATCAACAGATGATGATTGAGCACAGCTGTAAAATGTTGACAGTCCTTAGTGTGAATCTAATCACACATTATTATTTCTTTGATCCAATTTACAGAGGGTAGCTCTGCAGTATATATATATATATTATAAATATATGTTGATAAGGTAGTCCACGTGTTGGCAAGATAAAAAGATAAGTAACAAAGCTGCAACAAAGTTCATGCTGTATTCACCAACGGTTTATTTCTTCACACAAATTTTCGAGCGTCTCGCCGCCCTTTCTCAAGTGTTGATACTGAGAGAACAATAACAAAATTAAGCCATAACAATACATTGCAACCGTGTTACCAAGGTAACACGGTTGCAATATATTGTTATGGCTTAATTTTGCCATAACATACCATAATAAATTACCATAATTAAGCCATAACAATATATTGCAACCGTGTTACCAAGGTAACACGGTTGCAATATATTGTTATGGCTTAATTTTGTTATTCTCTCAGTATCAACACTTGAGAAAGGGCGGCGAGACGCTCGAAAATTTGTGTGAAGAAATAAATTGTTGGTGAATACAGCATGAACTTTGTTGCAGCTTTGTTACTTATCTATTACATATATATATATATATATATATATATATATATATGTCTGGGTTTTTTTTTTGTGTGTGTATGTGTGTGTTTCCGGAGGGTGGTTGCATTGGGGTTACCCCAAGTAAATTGCAGGCCTAATCCCATACGAGCGCCTTTGTCCACTGGAAAATATTGTGATACATTTTCAAGATTAGCGCAGGCAAGAAGAGAACAAAAAGATATCCGCTTTAAAGCCTAAAATGCCTTTTGATTCGTATCTCAAAGACATGGGACATATCGGGTACTCTTACGTTCACCTTTGTCCAATGAAACATGATGAGTGCAAGATGTTTTCCACGGGGTATGAGCGCCATGCAATGTTCGAACCAAGAATCACATGTTCTTTAAAGTCCAAAGCCTATCGAATGTGCCGTCGTGTTACCACTCAATTATGAACTTACTTTGCTCGTCTTTTCTCTTGATTACCCTTATTCAGGTCCATATTATCCCGACCAAAACGCGAGTGGTCTCGAGGCGTGGCAGATAATCATCGTCGCAGTTGTGATATTCGTGATACTCTTCTTCGTCGCCTGCTGTTGTTGGCGAGGGGGAAAGTCGCAACCAACGTCCTCTGCTGCGAACGGCATCGTTAGTGCTGCCTACGTACCCACAACGAATTCAACTCACTTTGAGGTGTCACCGGCGGAAGCATCATGTCCTCCACCAGCCTACGTGCCGCCTTCACCGGAACCGGTTGAAGCGCCGCCAACGTACGAATCGGTGACACCGTACAGCGTTCCCAAAGACACGGCAAATGACTCTGATGACGCGTAGCTACTTCGAGTTTGAGAAACTTCAGTTATCTTACGGAAGATTTCCTTGATGGATACGATTCCAAGAGATTTACGTCGCTTTTGACGTCGTGAATTGACCATTTTTTTTTTACGTTTCTACCAAAGATATCAAAGGATTTTTATCATCACATATGAATTTTATGATGATGTTATTTCATGTGCCATATTACCTGATGAAACGCAATCTTTGTGATAGAAAGTAGGCTTAGCTTTCAAAGCACAAGGTACAGTATATGGGGTTAAAATCTCCAGCGCAAACACTCATTCACTCACACACCCACACACACGCCGTATAATTATTATTCTAAGACACATGCATACAGACTGTGTGCGGAGGATCTCAAATTTGCGAATGATTTAGTTAGCCCTTGATTGGATGACCATTTTCGTGCTCTTGCAGTGTGCGTACATCAAGAATCTCTGCATCCACTGACTTCTCTGCACCACAAGACATGAAAGGATAATCAGTTTTGTTTAGTTTTTTTCACGCAAGGACCAAAAAAAATTGGCCCACTTCATGTTCATTCTTAATGAAGACATAATAACGATGGTCGATTTGCGGAGCCTATAATCGATAGGGCAAGAGTGCCCAAAATGCAAACACCTTGACAACTCATTTTGAAGCTATGATGTAGATGCTCATTTCGGAATGATTTTGTGTGTGTGATCCAAAAGGAAACAAAACTCAGACAAAACTATTTTATATCAGAGTTGTATTACATTTTCGGCAGCCCCGATTTGAGAGCCCACGTAAGGGATTTTGATATGAGCAAACACTCCCTTAATGGTGGGCATTATACTGTATAGCAATAGTTACTGCACGCGTAAAAATAATACGACTGAAAAGGATATAGCTCAAAAGAGATACATTAATGCTTGTAGTGGAAATGCTCGTGACATTTACTTAAGTGCCGGGATTTTTATTCTGAAGTTGCTTTTACTCTTTTTACAATGGACTACATGGCATTCCCTCAAAACTTTTTCTTAATGCAATCCGTACAAACGATTTATATTATGAGGCTCGATATTGACTTCATTCTCTGGTGTGGCACATTTAATTTCGAGCCACTAGAATCTGAATAAGCTTTAGTTGCTCGAAAATAGAAATGTTGTGGTCCGAAAGAAATGGAAACATAATCGATTCTGAATTTTGTTGCCCGCTCGGGCTACCAAAAGATATCCTTTCTGGAAATAAAACCCTGTTAACCCATTATAACTGTATTCTTTATCATTAACTATTTAACAGTCTTTCATCGTATCGTTGCTATATTAAAAATGAATGTTATGTGCTGAAATAAGTGAAGTGAGTGGAGATAGATAATTTCGTGGTGCTGCAATGAGATTTTAAAATGCATATTGTGTTTGAGTCCTGATATACCATGATCTAAAATGACTTTCATAAAGAGTGAGGTTACTAGACATTAGTCTATTCAAAATCAAACGGTACATAATATACGAATGTTGTCGACTTTCAGAGTTTGCAATGTTCTGACACAGTAATATTGACAACAACAAAATAAAAATATGATACATTAATAATTGTATGAACAAACTTTTCATTGTCTACTTCAACAAGGGGAAAAGGCGCTTCTTGAACATGAGGAGGAAATCCACAGTATAGAGGAGGGAAGAGGTAATAATCCACGATCATTCAACTGCCATAACAAAAGTAGATGGATCCCGGAGCAGCTGTAGAGCAAAGTGTAGAAAATCTGATAGTATATCAATGTTGGTACTTTTTAATGATATCTATAGTTATTGTTTCAGATTTCAGTCTAATCATGTATCAGTCTAGATTAGCAAATATGTAACGAGCATAGACATCTCAGACAGATTGCTTCCACTTTTTTTTTTAGGGAAACATTTTAATGATATTGTGTGTACGAGATTTCCGTTGAAGGACTATTGCATCCCTGCATGTGTTATTGTAGATCCAGGGGTAATCAAAGACAGCATGATTATACGCAGCATGTAGGGATTTTGATTCAGTAAACTGCAATATGTATTAAAATGAGACCGTAGTTTTATCACTTTCTTGTCTGCTGCATTGTCAAGTTTAATAGACATCGATTGGTGCGTGTGATTGGTGAATGAGTATTCTATCAAACGTGACAATAATTGTGGTGTCCAAGTATAAGAACAGAAAAAGAGGTTGTTATTTGTCTAGGCCCTAGGCACCCAACAGATGCACAAACACACAAGCACAAACGAACAAACTGTGTGTATACAAGGTATAATAATTATGTCAGTCGTATGGATCCTCGGATATCGTGTAGAAATGCAATTATTGCATGCGTCACACTGATATACTATTCGAATAAACGTGTTCGTGCACTCTAAAAAAGAAAATGGTATATCCAATATCTTTAAAGGACTTACTCCTCTAAACTTTTCTAAATGTTAGATTTAACACTCAAAATCGTGAGTTACCATTTTATTTCTGTTTAAGTAAAAAAAAAAGATAAAATAAGCCAAACATTTTGAAAATGCTCGTCATCTATAAAGCTGGGACGCCACCAGTGCCATCTTGGTTTTGCAAATTACGTTCAAAAGTTCAAAGACTGACCTTAAAACACGTAGTTTAATGGTTTGATCATGCCAACGTCCTCCTGCTGAACACACAGTAATGAGGTTTAGCATAGACACATTCTCACACAGGCAATATGCTTTATTTCATAGCTTCGAAAATGTGTGCCAAAATATGCATAATTTTGTGCTTGTAAAGAATTTGGCAAGATAAACGTTTCTCAGGATAAGTTCAAGTCCATTATACCATATATGTCGCCTTCATGGTCTTGCCAATGAGTCAAAAATTGACGTTTAAATGATGCGATGCTGTCTTTTGTAACGGCATGCTTTTCATAATGTACATTTAGGTCTAACTGCTGAACTGGTTCCATCGTAATCAGCTGGTCACGTTCTATACCTGCCTACATAAGTTTATACGGCAGTTGTGTATACTAAATGCGCTATCATACAAAACAAAGGGAAAACGCCTGGTGCTCGTGTGTGGTGTGTGTGTGTCGTTGTCGTTGTTACAGGCGTGATAGGCGTGATATTCTTAGCAAGAAGATTTCAACAAGGACGAAGTCGAACGATCGAAAGCTTGATGTATCATGAAACCAAGTCACCATCAGCTGGAAAAAAAGACCCCAATAATGAAACAAACCCTCATTTTTATCAAATGGGGGAGACCGGGTCCAGCTGTTACAAACACAATTAACTTAGGTCCAATGAACAAACACATTTCGCACTTCATTTTTTCTCTTTTAAAAACAATAAATGAACCTAATCATTTATCAATTTATCAATAAACTATAACGTATACCGGTAACCGCTCAGACATAGAGTTTCTCTTTCTTTGTTTAGGAAACATCTTAATGACAGTTGTGTGTTTGAGACTTCGGTTTTACCATTTGTTTTTATTCTAATTGCACGTGTTACCATTGATCCAGGAATACTTACATACGAAGTGTGAGAGATGCTGATTTAGAGAAGGGCAATTATTGAGCACTTAAATATATATGTTAGGCCCATCATAATAGTTATCGTATTCGTTTCAGCTGCATTGTCCAGTTAATAGCCATCGACGGGAGCGATTTGTGAGTGAGTGTCCCATCAGTCCTTTTAAAATGGAGTAAACGAAGCATTAGCACCGAGATCGCCGTGACTATTTTTTTTTTTTTTTTGGGGGGGGGGAGGGGCAGTTTAAAAATTGATACGGTATCCACGGCAATGAGGTCCGTCCCATTTTGTCCGCGGTGGCTTGAAACCGGACAGCCGTGGCTGCCAGGAACATGGTGCAAACGCAGCATCTAGGCAGGCAGACGCCGTGAAAAGGCGTCTGGCAAACGTGGCAGTCGTGGACAAGGAGACATGGTGCAAATCGAAATTTCAATTGAAATTATGGTGTTGGTCTTGTCCGCAAAACAACAGTCACATGGAGCAAAATGTGGAGTTCCACTTTGAGAGATTTTTTTTTGAGGAAAAAAAATACTAACACTTTGATGTACTTTACCAATAACAAAGATACACGTACTGATGTCATCACACAGATAAACTTCTTGGCAACTTCACGCGCTCATGAAGTTCTAATGAGGTGCGTCTGGTACCTAGCAGCTCGGATGTGAATGTAAAATTCAACACCAAAACATGGTTGACATAACGACACCCAAATAAACATGATAAAAGCAAAACAAATCAAAGTGAAACAAAGAAAATGTTTTAGCTTTAGATTTTCGCTAGTGACGCCGGCTGCATTTTCGCCTCGCTTCGAGTTTTGTGACTAGTGAAGAAAGAAAGCTGAAGTCGAAAACGAGACAAAAGGGAAAAAAATGACCTATTCTATGGCAGGCATTATGTCACATAAAATCACTTTTCTTAACTGGAAACTTGGCCTCCTGTGGGAAAGGATACTTCCGATGGAAAATTTTGTTCATGTAGATGGAACAGAATGAGAGAATCATAGGAAATGTGCTGGACGGTGCTCTATCAGTAAAGCTCATTCTATATCTTGACTATTTCTTTTTCAAGTTTTTCTACAATGAAAACATTTCGGCAATGTGAAAGGAAATATGTGATATCAAATTCAATAAATCCTGATGGTATTCAAAAGAGTGTTGCCACAAACTAAAATTTTCGCAAAGATTAAAAAACGGATTCACACACGACACCTGCAGGAACAGCTCTAAAAGACATTCTGGCTATCGACAGAGGATTGAGTGCATGAAATCATTCATAACTGTCTGTCACATACATCAAAATGTTAAAACTTGTTATTATTAGACGAATTAGTCAATCTCGGCTGATCCATTGCTTTGAGACCAGAAGCACTAGAATACAACAAGGCGATAGCTGTAGGTAGGACAGAGCAACGAAGAGAGAGAGAGAGAGAGAGAGAGAGAGAGAGAGGGAGACAAAGGCCACAAGAAATTCAAACAGTGACATGGAAATGTTGTTATGACAACACACTGTATGTGACCGACACAGAATTGGTTTGTGAATCATCCTCTGGTGTAGAAGTATAGTATGGAAGCTGCTATGACAAACTCATGTCGCACTCACAATATCACACCTCTGTCAATACTGCTATTATAGCAACTGCTGATTTGTGTCTACGTGGTTATTATTCTCCTCTGATTGTACTTGAGAAGAAAATCTTGTATACCCCGAATACTAACGGTCTTTTTTGATAGTTTGGTCTTTAGTTGTTACAGCCGAGCTCCTCATCCTGTTCTTCACGCTAGGCTTCTATTGGGACCTATACACTGAACAATTTTGCTTTTATGCAGGTTCCATCGTATTTCTCTATTGTATTCTTTTACTTTGATTAAAACTGACACATCGACCACTATGTTCAACGTTTGTATTTTTTCTTTTAAATTCAAGTTGGACATTATGTTTAATCATATTTTGTTGTACTTTCTGTAGGCCCTATGTTTCGAGAAATACGAAAATTAAATTGGCATTAAACTTGAAATGGAGAGCAGATTTAGATCTCAAGATAAAAACGTGATTAATAATAGAAACAAAAATGAAGGAATTGTAGAAAATACAATAAAATCTCCAGGAAAAGGTAGAAAGAATTATGAAGAAAGAAAGAAATACATAGACTCTCCCTTTCTAATTACCAATGGCAAACACTTTGTCATACAAAACGACGGACAGAGTAATGTGTTTTATCATCGCATTCCCTTATTCCTCATACTGATGTCGCAAACTGCCCTGAATGTCCAGGATTTACTAGCCCTTTTAACTGGATCCAAAATCTGAATTTGCAGTTTATGTTGTTGGTCTCCTTCGCAAAACTGCAGTCATGATAACCAAAATGCAGAATTCAAGTATTCTATACATACTAGTCTACTTCTGATTCGTATGAAACCATGGCAGTCTCCCTCTCCCCTCGAAAAAAAACAAATCTACTTTTTCAACAAAATTACACTTCCAATCATTCAGCGAAGGAACTTTAAACCTTATGAACTTCACGCTCTTTTGATTGTGATTGTATTCGATTTTGAATTGATGTACCTATAAACATCAAAGTATGGTTGTCGTAAGTCATGGGCATAAACAGTGAAAAGTAATCACAAAGGTCCTATCTTTTGGCAGGGAGCTTACGGCATATGAAGTATTCATGTAAATGTGTCTTGCAACAAATTTTCCTGTCAATGTAAATTTAAAACGCTAGTGGGGCTTTCGGTCAAAAATCCGTGTCTCATATCATTCCAAAAAATGATATCACATCCGTCACCGCCGAAAGTTGGAAACTTGGTCTGTGGTACGAAAGGGTGCATCCTTATACCACGTAAGCTCTCAAAATGATTAACCAGTGTAATGCAATAACTTGGCGCCGATCTCTCAGTTAAATCATATCTTTCATGCAATGAAAAACCTCGAAAATGTCAAAAGGAACTACTTTTTGCTGTCAAAGTTAGTAAAATATAGACATTGCATATGCATCCAGAAGAGTCGGAACTAGCTGAAATTAGTATGAATTTCCCAGTTGTTGATCCAAGCTTTTATTATCATTGTTTAATTTTTGTCAAATTTATTCTCTAACAAAGTTATATTATACCATTGCTATTCAAGGAGGAACGAAAGTGTTCAACAAAAAGTTGCAGCTAATCATAGAATATTATTTTGTGTGACGAATACATCAATTTCGAGCAACGGCTCTATGTGCGTGTGAGATGGTGTATGTCGTAAAGAGTGTTGTAATAATCAATAATAGCGGTCACCTGCCTTTCATACTACAGTCTCAAACACCTTTAATCTGAATTCTTTCTTGATTTCAGTCTCTAACCTTAACACAGATTTCAATTTCCATAATTATATGCTGGCCAAAATTACATCCACCTTGAGAGAAAAACAGGATAGCACGCTTAACAACGAGCACGTTGAGTAAATAGTTAAACTTTCATTTTGGCTCAATGCTGTATAGGCACCAGAAAGAAAAAAACATACTTATTACGTACTTTACCAAAAAGGTTACACTTAATGACAGTCACAGTGAGAGAATGTTTCACTCTATCAAAATCACGCACTCATAAAGTTCTCATGATAAGTTTTTGCTACTATCACATTGGCTATGAATACAAAACGTGATTATAACGCGTATCGTGGTTGCAACGGCACGCAAACATGAGTTGACAGTAATAATGATAAAAAAACCTAACAAAGATACAAGATTTCAGGAGCATCGAAAGCATTCTAGAGCCTCGCTTTGAGTTTTGTATTCAGTAAGGGAAGAAATCGCAGATGACAGCAGTCAGTTCGAAGGTAGGTTCGCTCGCTGGAGGTATAAATTCTCCGTCACAGCTTACATGATGATAGATGATCATTTCCGTTTGACAGAATACTAGTCATGAGAAGGGAAGAGTGTTATTCTAAATCCCCCATGGTCTATTACTCTGTATATCAGAAATATCTATACTATAATGTCATGATATTATTGTCAATATGATTTATATGACAATTTAAATATCTAACTTTTAAAATGATTTCTTCCTGTTCTCCATGTGTTTCCCCGCAGTTAACCATAAAGCCATGTGCTTTGGACTTAAATTTGGTGGTATCAAAGTACCCTGACAACTCCCCCCCCCCCCCCAAAAAAAAAAAAGATAAATATATTAACAAAAACTTGTTAAGGATTTGATGATTTAACATGTTAATTAGCTCAAATTCATTTTCTTTTACAAATCTTATCGTGAGTTTGAGTTTCCAGAAGTTCCGAATCCTCGCGTTGTGGATTTGTCCTCTTTTACCAAACTCAAAAGCTCCTTTGGGTAAGTTTGACAAATCGGAATAATATGTTCCTCCTGTTAGAAATGTGGCTACATGTTAGGATTAAGCTTGATTTGGTATTTATGTGTGTTCTTTGTGTGTCACGTTATGAAGGCATCGTAAAATATCAAATATTTTGTTGTATAAAACGCTTGCAAGCTTTCTTTATTCTGGAGGGAAATACAGCTGCGGTATTTTGCAAAGCCTGCTGTCCGGCTAGACTTGACATATACGTTGGTATTTTTTTTTCAATTGCTTTCTTCTTTGTTCTCGTTAAGTCTTCCGTATAAAAAGAAAACAAAAACAAAAACAATTTTTTGATATTTTTACGATACAAGGTTATGTACATTTCCTAGCAAGAATCCTCGTTTCTGTCATTTATAAAATGAGATGAGAAATAGAATTCAGATTTTAGATTTGCAAATCAATTTGAATTCCATGTAATTTAAGACACATTCCATTCTTTACCACATTTACCATAGCTTAGTGCGGCGGAAAACATCAACAACAACCAAAATTATTTGTTGTAATATTACTGCGTTTGAATTCACATAGTGTGCCTTCGAATCTCAAAAGCAGCAGTCCCGTCATGAAAGCGACAATTTTTCTGGTGATTGTCATCATCGTAGGTGAGTTTCTTCTATCCCTCCCCCAGCCCGTTTATCATACTTATTATATAGGCCCTATTGTTTTTAACTTTGAATGAACATTTTTCACTCCTCACCTCAATACACATAGGCCAGGGCATCAAATAGGAAATTCAAATTCAGTGTGTGGATTATGTTGATGTTATATTTCGATTGCGTAGAAACGCATGACCTTTCGCTAAAGCCAACAGACATCCACTAATGCTTATGCATGAAGGTCTTTGAGAGTACCGCTGCTAGAGAAAGAATTGCCACATATTATTGATTCAGGGTATGGGAGTATTTTAGGACTGACTATGTATTAATTAGAATGTGTCGAAAATTCTTTCTGGGCAATAACACATTTCCATCGATTTTTAAAATTTTGCCCTGTATTTCTTGGCTCGGCTGACCTCCCCTAATGTAACACATACACAATGCGTCATATTAAATGAAAGAAATTTATTATTCAGAGGGGTTCAGGCTCAGGTGTGAGTTTCTTCAATTTGTCCACCTTGGACTACTTAACACAACAACGTCGGAATTTTGAAGCTTGGGTATTTCACCGTGTCACTGCCGGTAACCAGGGACAGCCTGGTGTTAGTGTGTGCTTGCCCGGAAAGCAGTAGGCCTAGATGACAGGTTCGAGTCCCACTGCTTCATTGTTTATTAATTTACAGATCGGCAGTTGCGATCTTAACAAATTTGATTTGTAGATGGAGACAAATTAAAGAAACTCACACTTGAACCTTCACACAATAATTGGTCAATGATGATATTCAGATGCGGAGGCGCAGAAACTTACTAGTTTCGAAGAGCACGGCAGGGGTTTTGCAGCAAGTAGGCCTAGATTCCTCAATTCATCTCAAATATGAGGTGACACAAAAAGGCCATGGAGAATTATCACCTGTGTATTTCACTGTTTTTGTATAAACAAATGGGACACACAGTGGGCGTGCGGTATCTTGTTGCGGATTCAGCCTCATGCCAACTTCTTATCGGCGAAGACGGTAGTGGATTTGAACCCGTTGTAAAGCGCATGAATCGCCCGCCCTTTCGGGAACTCGTCTCTTGTCAGCCCAGACGGAAAAAGCCCGCAGGTATGCCCAACACAACATACGAAGAACATTGCAAAACATGAACCATACAGCATTACTCCTGATATATAGAACGAAAATGAATAAAAATAGAACATACGCATGAATAAAATATAGCAGATGTAATCAAGAACAATGTATTTTCCCCCAAAACTGTTGACATCTCACGTCTAAACATTGACAGTTTCCACCTATTTCACTTACAAGTATTGGGAAAAAGCAAGCTAATATTGTCCAATACTTTAGCCACAACGAATGCAAACTGAAATTGAAATGTTTTTGATATATATAAAAACGAAGTCAATCCGTGGCCATGGGATCTTAGTGGAAAAAACGTTCCTATTTTTCCCTCATGCAAAGTTGGCAGAAGTGTAAAATATCAGAGGAATCCACTCCTCTAAAACGACGACAACAACAACAAACAAACAAAGCGAAACAAAACAAAACAAATAAAAAACAACCGAGTACTTGCCAGGTTTAATCCTGTGTTTTATTTCCCCACCATAACTTCCACGCTGCCTTGTGTCTCCTTGTATTTCATCATGCTTACAGGAGACACAATTGTCATCTTGGGTGATGACAAAAACATTTATGTGGCAGCAGGAACGAAAGTGAACTTCACTATCTACCGCAAGCTTCCAGCGAGAGCCACAGATCTTACATATGATCGACAGAATCAAGTAATCTATTGGACAAACGATGCATTCGAAATCGTTCGGGCTGGCATTACAGACGGAGAGCCTGAATCGGTGTACACTGGTAAGTTCGAGTTTTGATAATGCAAGTAGATGCTATGTACAGGCAACTGATGCGGAACGAACGCGTATATTCCCCTCTGAGGACATAGGAATATTAAAGCAACTAGCAATAATAGCAGTTCCAGTGTGAACCAAAAATTTTCGAGCTGGAATTATCGACAGAAAGCCTGAAACGGTGTATTAGTATGGGTTCGAGTCTTGATTGATGTTAAAGGGAGCAATCAGATGCTTGTACAGGCAAAGACGGAACTAACGGCAATAGTCCCCTCTACCGATATAAGACTATATAAAGCATCAATCATTAATAGAGATGTTTAGGACATTTTATGGTGCAACCGATATCGCATCTCTGCATGTGCAAACATATTGTATGAAGATATGGCATTCTATGCAAGTCCACTTGTGAGGAAACGTCTTGATTTCCTTCGATTGGTTTGAATTTGAATTCAAAGTCATTCGAACATTTTGTTATGCAGAATATAGTGTTGAAATCGAGCTTTATCCTATAAGCCACAGAAACGCAAGAGACTAAACGTATTCATGTATTATATAGTTTTATCATTTCCATTTTTTATTTTCATATATTGAAAGAGGTCAAAGGCCAACAAAAGTGTGTCAGAATTATTTCTCTGACACAACATTCTCTTGGTAAAATCTTTATAGGCTTTTAAATAAACATAACTTATGATAGACAAAAATGAACATGCAGTCAGCTATTTCACATCAGTTTAAAAAAGTTGTCGAAATAGAGTAGTATATGAGGCCTCCATCCATTTCAAGCTTAATCGCTTACGATGGTGGTCTCCTGCATTCAATGATCTCTGTTGTTTACTGAAAAAAATACTGTATATCTTATTTTATGTTTTTGTGTATTTACATTGCTCAATGCAATCACCTATGTGTATCTATTTATGTACTGTTATCGATTTATTTCACTGCACTTGTTATTCTTTGTTTTTGTACTTTTTGAAGTTTGTGTTTAAATTGTATTTCATTGAATGCAGAAATAAAAACAAACAAACAAACAAACAAAATATTTGCAACTTGTAGGGAACCGTGGGCATTATGCAAAGTATATTCAATTGCTAAATGGTTAATGAGCAAATGGTATGATTCTATACGCCAAGAAAAAAAAAAGAGAGAAACTCATTCATTGTCTTTCTCTAATGTCAGACTCTTCTCTCTCTCCCCAGATGATAATTGCTATCGTCTTGCTCTTTCTGAGTCAAAACACGCTCTCTTCGTTGGCGTGAAAAGGAACGCTCAGCTTAGCCGGAAATCAGACATCATTGTCGTTTCTCTACAGAACTTCGTCCGTTTGAAATACTTTGTCAAGAGTACTCTCGAGATAAGAGACATTGCAGTTGACGACGTGCGAAGGTGTGTGTATGTGTGTGTGTGTGTGTGTGAAGAGTTTACCCATTTAAGCACTCAAATGTTACATTTATCAAGTTAAAACATTCCTAAGGGCATTATTCATACTTACATTTAAAATGAGTAAAGATTGTTTGCATGAATTATTATCAGGTTTTTGAATATAAAATACTGCCAAAGAAAGACTAAGAAAACGGAAACATGACTTATTTGTAATATGGAATTTTCATTTTCAAAGACATTTTTTATTAAAGGTAAGGTATGGAATTGATAATAATTCAGACTAAGATATGGAATAACATTATCAGGGCCAGCGGAACGTTTTTCAAAGTTGGGGGCCACCATCACCTCCCTTGGAACTATTCTCACCCCCCCCCCCCCCGAGTCGCAGATCTTCGTCACTTTTCGGTCAGTTCAAGAAGGAGAGCTCTGATCGAACGCAGGCGGGGAATGTTGTTGGAGGGGAGTCTCCTTTTCCCTCCCTGGCAACTGTGAGGCCGTGTCACACCTTTCCGGGCAAGCCTTTGTGCGACTCGCGAAGAACAATTTTTACTATCAGGTGGTCCTCGCATATGACCCGTACATGACAGTACCTGGCACGTATCTCACCCGTAGTAACCCACAGTTGCTCACACAAGGGTACCCTCTCACACCTTTCCGTGCTAGCCCAGGCGGGCTTGTTGCGCTGCGTGTGGGGATTTTCCAGCAACCAGGACAATTTTTGCAGGAGGACAGGATTTGGGCAAGTTTCACATACGTCCTACCTGCTGGACCCGGGCTACGTACGTTCTACTTTCGTGTAACCTGCGTATCAGCTGCATGGATGGCGAGTTAGGGCTGACAACTCACGAAGGAATCCCTCGGAAGGAATGGCAGAAGTTCCATATAATAACATTATCTTGGCCGCATAAAGGGACTGTGAAGTACCTGAATTACAGCTGTGAAGTATCTGCTAATAATTTGCCTTTGAAAATTTCATCATTTAGATAAATTCCTTGCAGTAATTCTTACAATGAATATCATGAACACTGTCTGTCAAACAGAAAAAGCATGAAAACGAGGGTGTAGGAGAGGGTTATGTCTCTTCCCGCACGAGTGTGAGTTAACGCATCCTCGGGCCTGACATTCAACGATCTCGTAAAATTTTTTGGTGAAAATACTTAAAATGTTATTTCAACCCGCAAAAGGAAATAAATACTTTGAAAGTTTTTTTTTTCTTTCATGGAAGTATATATATATAGCTAAATCTCGCTCGTAAGGTCGACGTAGCTTTTGCGTTTTTAGAGTCGAAATAAAGCGATCCGAACCTCACTTAAATTGGAAAATTTAAAAATTGTCATTTCACTGTGTGCCAGGGGACCAGATAATTTTCCAATATTCAACAAATTAATGGCAAATACTTATTTGAATATCTATCGATTGGAATAATATAATAATACTAGGCCTATATGATATAGGTTTTTGACAGTCCATTAAATTTTGATAGAAACTTCATTCAATTTAGCGAGAAATCTTCGTCACTGCACATTTCGTCATTCAAAATTGCAAGATGTTCGTTTAATTTAGCATTTCGATCAATGAAATTTGCACATGTGCCTTTCGAATTCGTTAAACGGGCATTCAAGGCATTCAAATTGGCAAGTGCTCTACAGTAATTCAAATTCGCCAGCACTGGCCGAAAAAGGGTATTTCGGTTATTCAATTTCGCGTACGGGCAGTCAAATTCCAAACATGTTCATTTAAATTTTTAATTAACGTCGTGATATTTCTTTTTTTGTTGTTGTTGAAAAGGTGAGAACATTTACACGCGTATTTCTATGTGACTGTTTGTTTCATCCACACATTGTTAAGCAATAAAAGTATCACCTTTCTTTTTACCCTATATACACATGATATAACTCGAGTTTGTTGTTCTATAACACCCCATTTCTTTCATACATGACATAGGTCTACACGTATACCAATACGACAGATTAACTTCATCTTTTACTGTTATGACAGCGCAAGTTAGATATAGACGTATTTCTCAAGGAGACCGAAAAAGAATTGCCGGTGAACCCAATTTGATGCTCATAACCTTGACTTCCTATAGAACTGGCCGACACACTCGGAATAAAGCGCCCAGCGGCCAGATCTTCGGACTGGAAAACTCAATAAAGCACATTGAAGAAAAAAATGTTGCCAAAATCTCTAAAATGAATACGTAAATATGAAATGTACTAACACTTGCAAAATATAACTACGTTGATAAAACCAAATAAAGACAGAACCAAAGCATAACCATGCGTGCTAAATTTACTGCAAAAGATGTTAAATTGGATGCCCCAAAATGAATTTGAATGAACCATCGGGTGCAGCATATACATAATCACGTGACGCTTATCATTCTAAATTAAATGAACGAATAACGAAATGGTGCTTATTCTACGAATTTCAATGGAAAAGTGTTAATTAAAATAAGGCTAAAGGTAATCTGAATGCTCCAAAATGAATTTGAATGAAGAGCTCATAAAATTGAAACACCAAACATGTCATCTACGCTAAATTTTGCTAAATTGAATGCAGCAATTAGGAACTGGACTGACAAAAGTGCGAAATTGGCAGGGAAAATCTATGATGATAATAATGATAATGATAATGAAAGTAATAGTAATTATAATAATACAGTCCTGTAATAGCAATAATGACAATGATATTATGACACTCTGACAGTGCAGACCTCCGCCAAGCATGCAGCTCATTTCCACCACTGTGGCCCGTTGCATAAAACTTACCATTGAATTTCAATGGTAACTACCGTAAAAATTAGGCGTCACAGCCAATCAGCATCAAGGATTACAGAATTTACCGCTAATTTGAAGACTTACCGCTAGAAAGGAGCGGTAAGTCCAACGGTAAGGGTTTTATGCAACAGGGCCCTGGGGTGGTATTCTGAAAATCTTCCTAAGTTTCTTCCTAAGTTTCTTCCTAAGTCAGAAACTTAGGAAGTGCCTAGGAAAGACAACATTGGTATTCTGAAATTTCTTCCTAGGCACTTCTTAATGCAAATTAGGCCATCCTTATCCCCGCCCACGTCCTTTCCTAAGCAAATACGTGATCTGAAATATCATGATGATGTTCGTCCTTCGCTGATGGCGAAGACGACCACAACTTCAAGTACTCACTACATTCCGTGAGTGAAACTAGGGAAGTTGTGACTTGCGCGTGAATTGGATTAAAGTGAGGAAGAGTTGCGCAGGATCATCAGCCTCACTCTCTCGTCCTGGCCCATCTATTTCCAGCGGCAAGACTTAATCAAGAAGACTGGAGATAATTCAGGATGCAGTGGATGGCCATCAGTGTCTTACGTGTCTCACTGTGCCCTTGTTGCGCTCCACAACGCATCGCTGAATCCGCCTTTCCGCCCGTTGAACAAATCTGGTAGTTTCCTCCGCGTGGTTCGCCGGATTCAGACTTCGCATGCTTGTAGGTAGACAAGCCCTATTTCTCCGAGACCCATCGGTATCCCTCACGTGCTTACTGTTGCATGCAAACAGCTATTCGCAGGAACCCCATGTGAGAGTCGGGTGCAGCCTCTGTATAGCTAGTACACTTGTAGTTGTAGGTTGATGCCATGTATAGAGCTCCAGTCAGCGTGTGATGATGAATTGCTTGATGACGTCATAAAGACAGTACGTGGATCAATCATGACAAAGTTCCGCAAGCGTGTTACACTAAATCAGTGAGAACAAAACTGCATTGACTGTAATTGGTGACGTCACAATGAGAGTTGTTGACTGTTTGCGCGCTGGTTGTGCACTGTTTGTGCGTATTTCTAACGTATACGTAAACGTATACGCCAGTTGTTGTTGATGATGATGATGTTCGTCCTTCGCTGGCGAAGACGACCACAACTTCTAGTAACACTACATTCCGTGAGTGCGAAGATGGCTTATCAGTCCGATCCTCGCCCTAAAATGCCTGGTGCAGTGTGGACACGGAAATGCCGGAGGTACGCCAAGCTGAGAGGTCGCTCTGCTTTTCCGTCGCTGCCGTTTTTGCTCCTGCTCCTCCACACGTTTCACTTCGTAGCCTGACATACCAGAGAGCTGACCACGGATCGCCAGGCAGATCGGTCTTGTGCCTTTGTTTCCCATGTGTCCGGGTTGATGCTACAGCACTTCATGGATGCTTTTAGTGTGTCCTTCGTAATAGCGCTTCCTCTGACCTCCGTGAGAGCGCTTGCCTTCCACCAGTTCACCGTAGAGCAGTCGCTTTGGCAAACATTCGTCGGACATTCGAAGTACATGCCCCGCCCATCTGAGTTGGGAGCGCTTGAGCATCGCATGAACACTCTCCATTTGGGCTCTCTGAAGTACTTCGGTGTCTGGCACCTTGTCTTGCCATTTAACGTGTAGCAGATTTCGGAGGCATCTCATGTGGAAGGAGTTCAGCTGCCTGGCATGCCGGCTGTACACTGTCCATGTTTGGCAGGCGTACAGTAGAGAGGGCAGGACGACTGCTCGGTACACCTAAAGTTTGGTTTGAAGACTTATTCCTCTTCTCTCCCACACCCTGTCTCTGAGGCTGCCGAAGGCCGAGCATGCCCTGGCAAATCTGTAGGAGACTTCTTCGTCGATGCTGATATTGCGTGTAAGGGCGCTGCCAAGATAAACAAATTTGTCTGGACCACTTTCAACTTCTCGTCGTTGACTGTGATGGTTGGCTCTGTGTAGGGAGTTGCAGGAGCTGGCTGATGCATCACCTCAGTTTTCTTTATGCTTATCATCAGACCGAAGTCGTCACAGGCGTTGGCGAATAGGTCAATGCTTTCCTGCATGTCAGACTGGGTACTAGCATACAGGGCACAGTCATCAGCAAAGAGAAAGTCACGGGCGATATCCTCCTGAACTTTCGATTTTGTCTGCAGTCTCCGTAGATTGAAGAGCTTTCCATCAGTTCTGAATCTGAAATCGATTCCGATGTCACCCTCACGAAAAGCATCTGTCAGCATGGCTGAGAACATCATACTGAACAGGGTAGGGGCGAGGACGCAGCCTTGTTTCACGCCGTTTGTGACAGGGAAGGGCTCTGAGCGTCCACCGTCATCCTGCACGCTATCTTCATGCTGTCATAGAACTGATTGACCAGTGAGATGAACATGGCAGGGCAGCCAAACTTGGCAATGATCTTCCATAGGCCTTCTCGGCATACAGTGTCGAAAGCCTTAGTCAGGTCTACGAAGAAGGTGTAGAGACCGACATTCTGCTCCTGGCATTTCTCCTGAAGTTGACGTGCTGCGAAAATCATATCCACTGTGCTGCGTCCCGCTGTCTGAACCCACATTGACTTTCAGGTAGCAAGCCTTCTGGATCACGGTAGCTCCAAAGAATTCGGCCTAATACACTCCGCATGTAGTGTATAAGTGCATATCCAATCTACATAAGCCCGACTGGCGTTGCTTGCACATCTTATTCAATTTCTATGACGGAATGCATCAGTAACTGTAGGCTCGGTGTAGCCCTCTCTAATGCATAATTCAGGACCGCAAGTCAAACTCTTGTCTCTGCGGACCAAACCGAAGCTGCAAAAACGTGTTAGCTCTCTGCCGTACTTTCAGCTGCTAACTTCAATGGTAAGGTATCTCTAACTGCACACACATATGGTGTCTTTAAAGTCAACAAAAAATTTCATTTTCCGTCTTTGCTCAATGAAACATACCTCCTTCCCAATGAGGGGTTTACCTCATTCCAAAAATATGAAAAATCATTGACAATTGAATTTTACCAGACACTTGAATACTGCTACTCTCATCAATACTTGACATATAAATAATGTTAAACTGGACTTGACATGTATAGCTGACATTACATGTAACCTCACTTGAAGCTTAATGTGAGATAACTTTCAGTCTTCATAACCTTCTGCTGGGTAAACTACATGTACTACTACTTTGGTTATCGGCCTCTTATAGTCTGACCTAGCGGTTTTCACCTTCACATTCCTTACTCGGCCATCAGATCCCGGATACACATGCACGATTCTACCTAATGTCCACTTTCCGCGCAGAGCATTAGGATCTGATACCACTACAACGTCATCGACGCGAACGTTTCGTCGTTCCACATTCCATCTCCTTCGAGGCACCAGTAGCGGAAAAACATCTCGATTCCAAGCTTTCCAAAATGCATCGACAATGCGCTGAACGAATTCGACACGGTGTCGGGGGTTCCTCGTCTCCCTGAACGGACCTTGCGACACTCTACTCGATGCGCGACCTAACAAAACATCGTTTGGACATAGGTAACTACCGTCATCTGGATCATTGGGCGCCCTGCCGATTGGATGCTGGTTTACCAGATTTGCTACTTCAACAAAACATGTGTACAACTCAGAGGGGGACAGAACTTGACTGCCTATTGCTTTCTTAAGCGCGTATTTACAACTTTTCACGAGAGCTTCAGCGCTTCCATTCTGATGCGGGGCATAGGGCGTTGTGAATTTCCATTCCACTCTGCGATCAGCACAACACTCCTTCAACTGCACGTCATCCCAACCTTTCACCATCTCGCGTAACTCGCGTTCTGTGCCGACGAACTGTGTACCGTTGTCGCTCACTATGACCTTGGGCTGACCTCTGAAGGCGAAAAATCTCCGAAGCACTTGAATGAACTCCATGGCAGAACTATCGACCGTATCCGGGCACTTACCCCCTGGGCAACTACCCCCCGGACAACTACCCTCCTAGGGCAATCACCCTCCAGGGCCATTACCCCCTAGGACAACTACCACCCGGTCATCTACCCTCCCAGGGCAACTACCCCCAAGGGCAATTACCCTTAGGACATCTACCCCCCGGATAACTACCCCCTGGGTAACTACCCCATGGATGACTACCCCCGGATAACTACCCCCCAGATAACTACCACCCGGATAACTACCCCCTGGATAACTACCCCCCCGGATAACTACCCCCTGGATAACTACCACCCGGATTACTACCCCCACCCCCGCCCCCTCCTGATACTTACCTACTGGACAACCCTCCCTCCCCGCCCCCGAAAGTTACCACCCTTTGTAATTTTCCATAAGTTCATAACACCATATCAGAAGATGCACCTTTCTCTTACACTGTCATCATTTACTCTTTTGGCTTGTCATTTTCTACCGTTATAACACATTAGAAGATAAACATAAGAAGAGGAGAGTTGATTTCACTGCCATTCATATTCCCTTAACATTAGCGAGGGACCCTTCGATATAAAGCCATAATTTCTGATAGGATCCGGTTTTATGAAGTCAGTCCTGACAAGCTGTCAGTTCCATACAATTACCAATCGTTGTAGGTCGATCAAAGCAGGTTCATGGTAACAAGTCGGTGACTCGAGCTTATCAATCAAGCAGAACCCATGGTTTTATTGAAATTATTAGAGACTAACAAGATGTCATAACTGGCAACTTTTATCAAACGGTGCCCTAATCTGTCATAAGAGAAAAATTACAGCTTGTTTTACATACAAGTAGAATTGTGCTAGTTTTCAAATTAAATGTTCTCGACACTTTAAGGGGAAATCCAGTTCAAATATAAGTTAGTCTGATTAGAAAGAGTAAAATATTACGAGTTTAACGGTATTTCTTTTTTTTTTACAAAACACCCCTAGTTAACGAAGTCCTTTGTCCTGCACCCTCTTTTTTAATAGATCTATAGAGAGTTGTAGTTGACAGAATCCTTTTTACATTATAGGGCTGCTCTGTTTTATCCCGGTCATTTCAAGAGTATTTTTTTCACAAAAACTTGAATCCTTCTTAGAATAACATGCTCTTTAATATTTCGTAAGGGGTTTCTAATTTTCTCACCCAAAAGATGTTTAAAACCTGAAGTTAGGTGTCGACCAAAACCAGACGATATGAAAAAAATGTGTTTTTTTTTTTCAATTCAAATAGCAAACGTTGTTCGAAAATAACAATGAGAGACGTAATTTTCTGGGGGAGAGTTATTGTAAGAGGGGTGACTGTTTGGAGCCTAATTTTAATAAGGAGTAATTGTCAAGGGAGGTAATGCTCTGCGGTGATCATACCAAGGAGGTGACCTCATTTCATTTTCAGATCAACGAACCTTCGGAAAATGAACAATATATTATTTTGATCTAAATTATGAACTTTCGGAATAATAATTCTTCAGAAATGCGAACCTTCAGATAAACAAACCATCGGAATTCCGGGAATGGCGAAACTTCGGAATAAGGAGCCTTCGGAGTAACGTACTTTAGTAAGAAAAGAACCTTTGGGATAGCGAACTGTAACCAAATCCTACACCGTCATTTTCTACACATGTGTGACAACACAAACAACTTTATGCTCTTTTTAAAATGTAATATTTAAACGAAATTAAAAAGGTATTCTCCCATCTCACATAGCTTTCCAGCGTATGATGAGGATTCAACAAATATAATTTTTATGCGTGGTTTCCTTCTTTTCGTTATACATTGCATATCATATTTGTTCGGTTATAACGAAATTTCGTTAAAACGAAAAAAAAAAAAACAAAACAAAAAACTGCCGGTCCTGAGCATTTCGTTTTAACGGGAGTGCATTGCACATGAACACACACGAGATAAATCCCTTGTAATGAGAGAAAGAGGAAAGGTGAGTAATGAATGACAGGAATAGACTACCTTCACGGTGGACAGAGAAAAGCGAGAGGGAAGAGGAAGATGATGGGTCAAAACCACGGCACGTGAGGCATGAGATATAAGCTCTTCAAAATAAAGAAGTGTTACATGGAGTTGTGGTAAACGATAGACGATTGTGGTTAAAAAAATATTGCAAAAAGTATAACTCATTCTGAAGTGTAACATTTCTTCAAAATGTCTTTAATTCAATGGTAAAGGCATTCAAACTTAAAACTTCATTTATACTATACTATAAAGAGAAATCCGAAATTTCGGAACAGTCAAAGAAAATACAGATTTAGCGAAAATAGTTTTGGTTAAAGGCATTGACATTTACTGGATTACCGGGTAGGATATGAAGGGACAGCTTCGTGTTTTATTAACATAGAGTCAAAATACAGAGGGAGAAATTAAGCTTGTACATAAATCGTCCTAAATGCAAACGATACAAATCGTAAATCCTTAAGATGTTGTTTTCATAAGATGATGTATCAGTATGGCATCTCCGTGATTCCTGGCAAATAATACAAAGAACTTCGTTTCCTGTATTAATGATATCCTTTTTAACAAAAGTAAGAGTCGGGGGGGGGGGGGGGGGGGGGGGGGGGCAATGACCCGGGAGGTAGTTACCCAGGGGGTAATTGACGTGGTGCACTGTCCTGGGGGGTAATTTTCCTCTTGATAGTTATAGGGGAGGGGGAGTTGTAGGCCTACTTATCCGGGGTAATCATCCATAGGGAGTTATCGGAGGGGGTAGTTATCGGATGGAAGTTATCTGGGGTCTAGTTATCGGAGGAGGGGGTAATTAACCTGGGGATAATTATCCTGGTGGTAATTATCGGGGGGGGGGGGTAGTTATCCGGAGGGTAATTATCCGGGGGGTAATTATCCGGGGGTAATTATCCGGGGGGTAGTTATCCGAGGGGTAGTTATCCGGGGGGTAGTTATCCTGGGGGTAGTTACCCACGGGGTAGTTCTCCTGGGGGTAGTTACCCAGGGGGTAGTTCTCCGGGGGGGGGGGGGGGGGGGGGGTAGTTATCCAGGGGGTAGTTATTCGCGGGGGTAGTTATCCAGGGGTAAGTTATCCGAGGGGTAGTTATCCAGGGGGTAGTTTTCCTAAGGGGTAATTGCCCTGGGGGTGATTGCCCTAGGAGGGTAGTTGTCCGGGGGGTAGTTGTCCTAGGGGGTAATTACCCTGGAGGGTAATTGCCCTTGTAGGGTAGTTGTCCGGGGGGTAGTTGCCCTAGGGGGGAATTGTCCTGGGGGGTAATTATCCGGGTGGTAGTTATCCGGAGGTTGGTTTTCCAGGGGGTAGTGTTCCTAGAACCCTATCGACAGCTACATCTAGATGTACAGCTCGCGTATTGAGACATGTGAAAATCACTCCGTATCGCTTTGCTACGTTATTTCTCCCGACCATAACGTTGTACGTCCGAAATTATCACAAGCCGTGTAATGAAAAGGCGGTGTGAACGGTGCTGTGCGTAGCTCTGGCAAATCGGCCATCAGTTGAGACTCCAACTTGCACTCCATCTTTCTGCATGTGACACAGCTGTGCTTTATCGACTTGGCAAGCTTGGTCACTCCGGTTATCCAGTACTTGTGTCTCACTTTAGCCGCAGTAGTCGCCACCCCATCATGGCCAATCTCATGAATTTGTCGTGTGATGAGCTTCGATACCCTATGCTGACCTGGTAACAGCACAGGATGCCTGTTGTCGTAAGACTCAAAGATCCTTCCTGCTCTGCCACCGACATAGATGATGCCGTCATCGACATACGGGCTCAGCGTTTTGAACTCTCCTCGTTTCATCTTGGCATGCAGTGGCTTTTGTACCTCTCTGATCCAGAACCGCGCAGCAGACTCTAATTCTGCTGGATTGAGAGGTCCTTTCCTTCCACCTTCTGCTGCGTCACTGCCTGTTTTACACCTGGCCTTTGCATTGTGAAGAAATCTCTTGACGTATGTAGTGACCCTTATTAACTTCCTCCAGCTCGAGTACCTCTCACAGTCAAAGCAATCTGGAGTTACAACTGCATTCATTACCTGTTCTGCTTTACGCCTCTCTTTGTTCTCTTCTGCATTTGGTGATGTGATTTCTCTGCACATCCACTCTTCCTCAGTCAGTTGAAGGAATCTAGGCCCATCTCTCCACCTTTCAAGCAACTTTGACACTGGCACCCCTCTGGATACATCATCTGCAGGATTTTCCTTGCCATTTACATGTTTCCATTGTTGCGGATTGGACTTGCTCTGTATCTCTCCTACTCTGGATGACACAAATGGCTTATAAGCTCTTGCTTAGCTTCTAATCCATCCCAAGACTATCATGCTATCAGTCATGAAAACTGTATCCTGCATTTCCAGTGTCGTCTCCTCTCTGATAGCTTCATCCAGTCTAGTGGCCATCACTGCCGCTTGAAGTTCAAGTCTGGGCAATGTCAACTTTTTCAACGGTGCTACTCTTGATTTGGCAGCCACAAATCTGACATCATACTGGTCGCTGTCATTTATCTGCCATCGAAGGTATGCGCATGCGCCAAAAGCATCCTCCGAAGCATCACTGAAGATACACAGCTTTGGCAAACCCATTGCCTCTGGTGGGGTAAGACATCTTGGGAACGTCACTTCATTGAGCTCCTTCATTTCTCTGAATAGCTTGACCCACTCAGCATTTTCTCTAGGTGGCAGCTCCTCATCCCAGTCTAATCCAAATTGCCAAAGACACTGCATACCTGTCTTGGCTCGCACCAAGAAAGCAGAGGCAAAACCAATCGGATCAAATATTCTGGCAACTTGACTTAAGATTTGCCTCTTAGTCCATTTGCATGAGTCATCTCTCTCAGCTTCACTCTGGAGTAGAGTTGACTTCACTTGGTATGAAAACTCATCTGTCTCATGCTTCCATACAGCGCCCAACACCTTCTCCTCCGTCAACGCTTCAAGGACATTCATCTCATCTGATTTAGTTTCATCGCCTTTCATTGGGATGTTAGAAAGCCAGCCTTCAACCTTGAAACCACCCTCAGCTAGAACTGCATCAATGTTCTTGGTTAACTCCTTTGCCTCTTCCGACGATTTGACTGACGTGCAAACATCATCCATGTAAGTGTCACGCTCAAGAACCATAGCCGCTTCCGGATGCTTTGACTTTCCTTCTTCTGCAGTTCTCCTCAGTGCCACCTGAGCTATTGCTGCTGCCGGCTTATCTCCGAATGTGACCACTTGCTTCACATACACGTCAGGCTTCCTGGTAGTTTGCATATCTCTCCAGAGGTATCGATGAACATACTGATCCTCTTCCGTCATGAGCACCCTGTGGTACATTTTAGAAATGTCACCACAGATTGCTACTTTATGCTCTCGAAATCGAAGCAAGACCCCAAACAGATCATTCAACAAATTGGGTCCTTTCAACCAGTAGTCGTTCAAGCAATGGCCTTGGTAGTTCGCTGATGCGTTGAACACAATCCTCACTGGAGTGCTTCGTTTCTCTGGACGTATGACAGCATGATGGGACACATACTGCACAGGACCTCTATGAGCAGACATCTCCTCTTCTGTTAGCTTTCTCGAAAATCCCATCTTTTCCATGTCTGTCATCTGCTGGTTGTAGACATCAGCGTACTCTGGATCTTTTGCCAGCTTTCTCTCTATAGACTCGAGCATCCTCTCTGCTTGTACTCTGTTATCTGGCAAATCACGGGGTCCTTTTTCCATGGGTATGGAACTCTCCATTGGTTTCCCACCTTTTTGCAAGAGCTGTAGATTAAGTTGTACTCTGAAATCTGACAAATCGACTGGTGGAGATATCTGAACATGTAGAATTCTGCGTGGGTTTTGCTGATTCACTCCTGATCCTCCAAACACAACCCACCCAATAGGGGACCTCCGTACTACCACGTTACCGCTCTGACAAGTTTCTCCTGAGTGCATCTTTGCATGGTCGATCCCAATGAGCAGATCCACTTCACCACTACCTCTGTTGACATCGTTTGCACTCAAGTTTACCTTCTCAGCTATAGAACAAACATCAATGTCCTGTATCTCCTCAGTGATACTGGGCAGTCCTACAGCAGATATGGTGCTCACCCTCTTGCCAGCAATAGCACATACAGGAACCTTGTACAACTTTGTACGTAGCTGTTCGGTTTCTCCTCCCACCTTGGTGATTGTGATGGTGGTTTTGGTTCCTTTCAGATCCAATTCATCAGCAAATCCTTGCCTGATCATACTGATCTGTGCTCCGGAATTCAAAAGCACATTTCCCACTCTGCTTTCTGTCTTTGACTTGATGAATTCAGCCTTGAGGATAGAAAGAATCGCCTCTTTACTTCCAACTGTGGCGATACCGACTTGGTTCGTCTCTTGATCTGGGTGAAGAAGTGGATGGTGGTAGAATTTACATGGCTGCCCCTTGCAACTCTCAGTGCATAACCTCCTCTTTTTGCACGTGCTCATGCGGTGCTCTCTACCTGCTCGTTTGAGACAACTGAAGCAGGCATGATTTTCCTTTACTAACCTCAGACGTTCTTGTTGTGGCTTGGATATGAATTCTCTGCACTGATCAGTCCAGTGCCCATCCTTGGTTTTGCACATCCAACATCGAAACTCTGAAACCTTGGCAGGAATTGAAGCCGATACCTGGCTCACTGGCATCCTCGGCCTTGTTTCATTCCTCACTGGTGCAGCGGAACGCATCCTTCTTCTTCTCCTTCTTCTGATTATGTCTGCCTCCTTCAATAGACTGAAGATTCTTGCAGACTGGTGCTATTTACATTATAATACAATTTACAGATATTTACAAGCACATAGAAAATTTGACGAAAATAACTAGCCACTGTGATCAACCGTTAGACGGTTTCGAAATGATCCCACAGATGGCGCTGAAACAATTTCTGACGACAGGGATTTCCAGTTCCTTTCAGTTCTTGGGAAGAACGAATGCCGATGCGATTCAGTTCTCGAATATGGTACCTGATAGGAGTGTGGTTGCGAGGCTCTCGTCAACTGAGTAGCCTAGCTCTCATTTCACTCTCCATCCACTTCAAGAGGGACTCTAGGGTCTGCGATGTTTCCTCATCTTGTCTCCGAAACCACAGCCTTCTATCATCCTCGTTTAGCTTCCTCTCTATTACAGCTAACATATGAGTGTTGTTCTGTCATTATCGCGCCCTACCTCATTCAGTGTGTTGTAGTTTCTTCGAACCAAGTTCACGAAGTCGCAAAACCTCTCATCCTCAACTGACAGTAATCCTTCTCCTTAATCTGAAGCTTGAGAAATGCCTTCTGACAATCCTCCATCCATTTCTCTTCGGCTTCGAACTCTGCATCATCCTCTATCATCTGCGTGTAAGCCTCATGCTGTGACTGAAGACTTGCGTAGGCTTCGCTGTAACTCCTTAAAGCCTCTTAAACTTCACAAACAGGACGGTTCTCTGACATCATGAAGTCCAAAGCATTGCCAAGACGTGTGAATTTAGCCTAGGCTCCTCTGCGTCGGTGCTTCAAACTCTCAGCGTCGTCCGCCATCTTGTATCCTCTGGAACACCAGACCCCAGGAGAGCTGAAGAAATTGAATGTATGGATCACGGTAGCTCCAAAGAATTCGGTCTAATACACTCCGCATGTATTGTATAAGTGCATATCCAGTCTACATAAGCCCGACTGGCGTTGCTTGCACATCTTATTCAATTTCTATGACGGAATGCATCAGTAACTGTAAGCTCGGTGTAGCCCTCTCTTGCAAAAACGTGTTAGCTCTCTACCGTACTTTCAGCTGCTCACTTCAATGGTAAGGTATCTCTAACTGCACACACATATGGTGTCTTTAAAGTCAACAAAAAATTTCATTTTCCGTCTTTGCTCAATGAAACACCTTCCTCTAAGTGGTCGATAAGGCGTATATGTCGTATCATAAGGAACTAACCAATGACAATCGTACATTACTATGACGTAGGGTCAAATACACGAGTGCGCGGCATGTCCCCTTTCTCACGCTCATTTCGCGCATCAAAGTACATGTGCGCGCAATGACTGACAAGCGCGCCTATCACGATGCTTGCCGTTTGCTATTCTTAAAGGTGCATGGTCCCCGTGTTTTAGTCAAATGCGTACGCGGGCGCGCGGCGCAAATTTCCTATAGAGACCTACGCTATCGACTTCTTTTGGCGCTTACGCTTTGGCCCACTTTCCCGAGTCCGAAGAAGTCCGATTCACTGTAGTCAGTGGTCCGATCACAGTTCGGCTCATGATTCGGCTGAGGGGGATGACAGCTTTAGCAAACTTCTTTTGTGATGTCATAATAACAAGCACATATGCACGCACCCTGGCATTACTACAGACTGCGCGATGCGCAGAGAAGACAACAAAGGCAACGTTACTTAGCAACACCTACGCACTTTACTCTTGATGACAGCTCTACTTCGGTAATCTTCGGCAGTATCATCAACAGCGCCATCTACACTACCGGGACTATGCCCCTTTAACAACGTACTTAGGACTGGGGTGGAGCTTTCCTAAATATTGCATTCTAGAATACCAACTTCTTCCTAAGTCAGAAATTTGCATATTCCCGCCCCCTTCCTAAGTTTCTTCCTAAGTCTACTTAGGTAGAAACTTAGGAAGATTTTCAGAATACCACTTAGGACATGCGATAATTGGAAGGCAACCGATACCTCCATCCAAGCCATCAGAATGTAAGGAACAATCAACCCTCCTTCTCATTTTGTAATGTATACATGATTTATATTACATACTTTTTACACGTATTTCCAATGACGATTGTTATTGCCTGTTGAACAACTGAATACATTCACTGATATGACTCAGATTTGTGGTAATCTAGATGTGTTTCGATTGATTGTTTGTTTGGGGTTTTTTTCTCTTCCTTCTTTCAGAAACTCGATAACTCCCCACAAATTTTATTAGTGCATCTTGCTTCTCGTAACGGATGTTAGTAGTTTCTAGTTGTTCCATCACTCAATGGACCAGTGTCATATGTAATATCTTGTATAAATATATCTACATTGAATGGAACAAATTAATATTATACTCAGTGCATGCCACTTTAGCGGGCCCATAGAACCATAGTGCTGTCCATAAGAAGAAATTTCTAGAAGTTTTAACGAAAAGCAAAAAGATATACAACTGCTCTTTAAGGCCTCAAAAAGAAATAGTTTGAGTGCAGATCAGAAAACACAATACATCTATCGAGTGTTTCCGGCAGTTCTAACATTTGAGATTGATTACGCAACCCTGCTTTTGGTTAACCCCTTACCAGTTTTTAGCGAATATTATCAGAGGTTTTTTTTTTTTTATCTTCTTCTGCTTTCTTTCATGTGACACTCCCGTTAATAATGGTTAGTTATTTCAGATTTGGCTATCCCTGTAAACGATAGTGATTATTTATGTCATTAAAATGTTCAGTATCGTTTTATGACCCAATTCATTGATATGATTTTGATGTGATAAATACTCGGAGTAGAGCCTCAACTACAATTATTGAAACCTCATCCATGATTTGTTTTGTATTTAAAGGGTCTGTAATTCCATACTAGATTCTGCCGAGCCACAGTATAATTACCTGCAATATTTTATATTCTTTAATGTAATGTTTGTTCTGAGTTATACTCATGCATGGGTTGCATGGGTACGTTTTCACCTTATAACGCACAAAACAAAAAGAACACTGAAAAACCCCGATTGGTAGACATTATTCTGATTTATGCATTACCCCTCTCCTGAATTTTTCTTTTCTTTTCCTCTTCATTTCTTTTCATGACAACTGGCATAGGTCATTACCTGGCCTTGCCCTATGTGTCACCAACTATGTATGCATGCTGAATTCCGTCTCTCATTCTGAATAATAGTCTGTGTCAAATGTGTTCTTAAAGGATTTTGAGGGGTGACTGGCCACAGGTTTGGCATGTTGTTTACGAGCAGCATGCTCTCATTTACACCTGCACGGATATGAACTGTTGTCCCAATTTTTTAGTATCTAAGAATCCGAGTCTCTAAGACAAATCAATGATTTTGTTTTTATTTTTTTCATTGTGAAAGACACTGTATTCCCTCACGCTAATACTTTGAAATTGTTGCTGAGCAGGTGTAGTGTACTGCATGGTTCCCGGCAGTCTTATTATGTTGGTTGCTGTAACATTCTTTTACAATGAATGGGTCAAATGAATTATACTCAGTACATGCCACTTTAGTGGGCCCATAGAACCATAGAACCAAATACTGAGTAGTGCAGTCCACAAGAAGAAAAATCTAAAAGTTTTAACGAAAAGCAAAATACATGCAACTGTTATTTAAGGCCTCAACAAGACATCTATCAAAACACATCTATCGAGTGTTTCCGATAGTTCAAACATTTGAGAATGATATGCAACCCTGTTTTTGGTAATTTTTTTACTGGTTTTGTATACCAGAGGGCTTTTTTCTTCTTTCTTTCACGCTACACTCAAGCCAATAATCGCTGGTTATCCCACATTTGACTATCCCTGCAAACGATAGTGATCATTCATGTCACTAAAACGTTCAGTATCGTTTTGTGACCCAATCTATTAATATGATTTTGGTGTGATAAGTATTTGGAGTTGCCAACTGGTTGCGTTTCAAGTAGTTTATTGGAACCCCATCTATGATTCGCTTCGTATAAGGCTCTGTAATTCCATAATAGATTCTGGCGAGCCTCAGTATAATTACCCACAATATTTTATCTTTGTTAATGTAATGCCTGTCCTGCGATATAATCGTTCATGGGCTGGATGGGTACGTTTTACCTGGCCCTTGCCCGATATGACATCAACTATATGCATGCTGAATTCCGTCTCTCAATCTGAATAATAGTCTGTGTCAAATGCGTCTATAAAAGATTTTGAGGGGTGACCGGCCACAGGTTTGGCATGTTGTTTACGAGCAGCATGCTCTCTCATTTGCACCTGCACTGATATGAACAGTTGTCTCAATTTTTTAGTATCTAAGAATCTGAATCTGTAAGTTAAATTAATGCTTTGTTTTGTGTGTGTGTGTGTGTGTTTTTTTTTGTTTTTTTTTTTGTTGAAAGTCTCTGTATCCCCTCACGCTTATACTTTGAAATACTTTGCTAAGCAGGTGTGATGTACCGCATGGTTCCCGGCAGTCTGAAAACGCTGGTTGCTGTAACATTCTTTTCATGTACAATTCAATTCAAGAAAAGAGTTGACACCCCAGGGCCTCGTTTCAATGCGTAACCTGTATGGTTCATCCATCAGGTCACGACTAACGTTATACCCATTCCTTCTCAAGCCACAGCTGCCTTGTTTTCATCTTCACTTTCATTTCTCAATTTATTTAACAAACAAAAAATATCCCTTTTCAGCCCCCCCCCCCCCCCCCCCCCCCGTTTTCTGTGATGGTGTGTTCGCCTCGTGCTGGGGGTTGCTGATGGGTATAAGAGGAGTAGTGGCAATGCCACTGTGGCGGCTGTGCTCCTATACTGTATGGAGTCCATGGGGCATACAATGATCTTTGTATTTCAACTGAATTTTAGCTAAAACATAGTACAATGTACCGGGTACTAGTATTCTGTGCACTCGACCCGTTGTGCGCTCTGTACGATGGGTGCACCTCCCTGGTGGGTGCGCTTCCCGCTATGGTGTCGTTTTTGTTTTTGTTGCTTGTTTCCCCCCTTCGCGACTTTGGCGAGTGGGACGTCCCATTCCTGCGGACGCTGCTTATGATGATCAATGATCGAGCAAAAAAGTCAATACCATTTTTTTTCACTGATCTCATCTCGTTCTCATTCTCTCTGCAAACTTGAAATGAATATAAAAAATAAACACTTATGTATATATGGAATAATCTTCAATTACGTTAAGCAGATAATTTGTTTCATTCTCTTCAATTTAACTTTAATTGATGTGTTGTAATGGTAGGGATGGGGTTGAAGAAAGCTTACGATGAGGTGATATCCGGGAAAGCTGATAGTATCAATCAGTTATACGCTTATTGACTAAACTCTCTTATGAGATGTTCTGTATTTGTTATTTGTTTTTCTTTGTTCTTCTCTGATTTCTTTTCCATTTTTCTCCTTCATGACATTCCCAGCGAACAAATATTCAGAATTGATTTCTACATCGTAGTTTGTCTATCATGACTTGTGAAGATATGACACTTATTGTTTTATTATGGCCAATAGGCACTTACTGTTAATATCAGAAACTACAGTGTAGGTGTATACAGTAAACATCACAGTTCTATTCGTGTCTCCCTTCGTCTCTCTCCTTCTCTCTTGATCCCCAAATAACCTATAAAAATTCATATTGATAGTTTGAATTATGCACGTGAATATATCTTGTATGAAAATGATATTTTTTGAATATCAAGGGAGCTCACTCACTCAAAATGCTGATATCATTGCTTATGCCTCGTTTTGTATTGGCAGAGCAGACGCAGGCCACGGACGTGTGTGCCCAATTTGATATCATCGGCTATGTCTTGTCTGCGTCCTTCTTGTTTCTCGTGTCTTGTGTGTGTCTCATGTCTATGTTTCATGTGTGTGGTTCTTGTATGTGTTTCATGTTTGTGTATATGCGTTTCTCTTCCTCTTCTTCCAGGTCTGTACATTCCCACATAACTACAATCTCCAGGTCTAGGTCTAAGTGGAACTTTTGTCGATTCCGGTGTGATTTTCTTTATACTTATGACTAATCCAACATTTGTTTTCAACTCTGTGAACGATGATGAATTTTATGATTCAGTTGGGCGCTCTTTTACGTCCGCGCAGGAAAACAAAACTTCCACCTTATATGAAGCATACATATCGAACAAACTTAATGCTTCAGCACAAGAATTTGAATATAATTTTGATCCTGAAGATCCTGTGCAAAGTTCATGTGTTTATCTGACTGTAAATCAGTATAAACAATATGTTATGAATAATGATGATGATAATCTTTTGTTAGCTCATTTGAATATACGAAGCATAAGTAGAAATTTTGATAAGTTGCGATTATTTTTAGAAAACTCTGGTAACAACTGTTCTGTTATAGGTCTGACCGAAACATGGTTGACTCCCAATATAAGTCATTTATTTTCTATATCCGGCTTTGATTTCGTGTACAGAAATAGAAAAGAAAGAATGGGTGGTGGCGTGGGTTTATACATCCCCAACAAATTTGAATATTCTATCCACGAAGAATTGAATGTCATGACTGATGTAGTTGAATCTCTTTTTGCTGAAATGGTAAACCCGAATGGGAAAAACATATTGATTGGAGTTGTTTACAGACCCCCTGGATCGAATCCGAATGATTTTTTGTTGTATATACAAAATTTAATGCAGAACTCTATCTTTACAAATAAACATGTATATTTAATGGGTGATTTCAATATTGATCTTATGAAATGTAACTCCCAACATATTTCGCAAGAATTTGTAGAAACTTTAATGTCTGTTTCTTTATTACCGTTAATTTCTAAGCCGACCCGTGTTACTGACCGATCTGCCACTTTGATTGATAATATTTTTTGTAATATTCTCCCAATTCCCGAGTCTGGTATTGTTTCATCTGACATCTCTGATCATTATCCAATCTTTACACAAGTGCCAATTAAGTTATCTCCGAGGCAAAATAATTATCAGAGACGTCGTAAGATTACGGCTAATAATCTTATCAATTTGCAAAATAGTTTAAAAGATATTGATTGTTTTTTTTTTGTATACAACAATACCGATCTTGATTTGTGTCATGATTATTTTATAAAAACTATCACTTCTAAAATTGATGAACATATTCCGTTTTGCACAAGGAAAAGTTCTTATAAAACAACTCCAAGACTCCCGTGGATAACCCAATCACTTTTAAGATCGATTAATATAGAAAAAATAATTTGTTTTATAGATACAGGAGTAACCCTACGGATAAAAATAGGCAAAAATATGTGACTTATAAAAACACGCTTATTAATTTATTGCGTTTACAAAAGAAAAAAAATTATGTCAACCAGATAATGAAATATAAAAATGATATTAAGAATACTTGGAAAACAATAAAAGATGTTATGAATACATCTAATGATGTATCTAGTATTTCAGAAGTACGATGGGGTAATACCTCAAGCAATGTACCTGCTGGTATGGCCGAAATTTTTAATGATTTTTTTTGCATCGATTGGGAAAAATTTAACACAAAGTATCCCTTCATCTAATAAAGTGTTTTATGATTTTTTAGATATACCTAATCCTAAAATTATATTTTTGGACCCTACGTATAATGAAGAAGTTATTGATATTATTAATAATTTGAAAGAAGGGAAAAGCCCAGGATGTGATGGAATCGATAATTATTTGTTGAAAAATATAATTCTTCAAATAATAGATCCTTTAGTATATATTATTAATTTATCACTTAGTACTGGGCTTGTACCAAGTCAAATGAAGACTGCCAAAGTTATACCTATATATAAGAAAGGGGAGAAAAATGATGTCAATAATTACAGACCAATATTGTTATTAACTTCAATTTCTAAAATTTTGGAAAGAATAGTATATATCCGAACTGTAAAATTTTTCAATATGAGTAATATATTTACGAATTTTCAATTTGGATTCAGAGAAAATCACAACACCACCCACGCTTTACTTACCTTTGTGGAAAAGATTACACATGCACATGATACATTTTCGCATACAATAGGCATCTTCCTGGACTTTTCTAAGGCTTTTGATACGATTAATCACGGTATACTTCTCTCTACGTTATCCCATTATGGTATTCGCGGAAAAGCCTTGTAATGGTTTACGAGTTATTCATCTGACAGATTTCAATATGTACATGTGAACAGTTTTGATTCTTCTATGAAGAAAATAGAATGTGGTGTTCCGCAAGGAAGTTTGTTAGGCCCACTGTTATTTATAGTTTACATTAATGATTTTTAAAGATCTTCAGATAAACTCTCTTTCATATTATTCGCGGATGATTCCAATCTTTTTTTATTCCCACCCTGACCCTAATACTTTAATTAGTACAGTGAATTATGAATTGAAGAACGTCTCACAATGGATATATGCAAATAAATTGTCACTGAATATTGAGAAGACAAAGTATATGTTTTTCAGTAATTCTTTAGATAGATTACCAGGTAATGTTATATTTGACACTACTCCCCTAGAAGAGGTTTCGTCTATTAAATTCTTAGGTGTTTGTGTTGATAATAAGTTATCATGGAAGTGTCACATAAACAATATTTGTAAAGTAATTGCACGTAACATAGGCATAATGAATAGATTGAAATATTATCTTCCTTCTTCGGCTTTGATTACGCTTTATTCAAGTTTGGTATTGCCGTACTTGAATCATGGAATTCTTGCTTGGGGGAATACATATTCGACATTGTTAGATAAACTTTTTCTTCTGCAAAAGATGGCGCTCAGAATCGTTTTTAACCTTCATATCCAAGCACATACTGACAAGCTTTTCCTTGAGCACAAAATTCTGAAAATAAAAGAGTTGTATTTGTTTCAACTTGGTCAATTTATGTTTAATTACAACTGCAATCATCTACCCAAAATATTTTATTCTTTATTTTACCGTAACAGCCACGTACATAATTATCCCACGAGACAATCTAAAGAATTTCATCTTCCCTTAGTTAGAACTGTACACACTCAAAATATATTTGTTTATACCGGACCCAGATTTTGGAATAGCAATAAATAATGATCTAAAAGAATCTGTGAAGTTAATTACATTTAAGTATAAACTCAAAAAAATACTTGTTTTCTAAATATACCAGTTAATTCTGTTCAATGAAAAAACCCGTCATGTTTCACTTTTCCTTGAGATTTTGAAGTGTGTCCACAGACCTTTTCCATCCCTCTCCTTTTCCTTCTCTATTCTTCCCTGCTCCTTTTTCCTCGTTCTTCGTTGTCCAGTATCTGTCTGAGTGCATTTCCTCAAATTCTGTGTATTGTGTTATTCACTGGCGTAGCCAGGGGGGGGGGGGGGGCGATGGGGGCGGTCGCCCCCCCTAAGATTTGGACCGGGGATTTGGGAGGCGGAAAAAAAATGCGTGTATACTGTATGCATGCACATGAAGCGGGTCTCCTTTGCAACCTTTCATCAAATAAGATATTTTTTTTGAATATTTCACTCAAAGTGTGCACCAGATCGTTGAATTTCAATTCAAAATATGCAAAATCTCTCGTGCTTGGGAGGGGGTATCCCCCTCCCAAACCCTCCCCCTCTGTGCCTCTTTCCCTAGCTTAGTACACTTTTTAGATTTACAAAAAAATTATGAATAATTCTGAGTGCACAAGACTTATCACATACCTTCAAAAAACTCAAGGTTCCCTCATGTATAAGGGGAATTACCCCTTTTAATCGACCCTTTCCTCCCTCAGTCCCCTCCCCCATCAGTTTTTTTTTTTTTTTTGATTTCCCAAATGTTGATTCCATCAATGCGTATACGAGATATCTCAATTTCAACCTTAAAAAGGCAAAAGCTCCATCGGAAGGGAAAGGTGGAGATAACACTCGCCCACGCCTTCTCCCTGCTCACCCGCCCCTCCTCCCCCCCCCTTCCGCCATGCATAGAAGTAGACTGTGGCTATACCCAGATCGCTTTATTTCAATTCTAAAAACGCAAAAGCTCCGCGAGCGGGAGGCGGAATTCCCCTTCCCCTAAGCTCTACCTCACTAGACTTTATACACTGACACACAGATGGTGCACATTCGGAATAAGAGCTAAATTCCGTGATTTTAACACTTCGATGAAAAAGTATTGCACCAAAAATTTGCACCAGATCGCTGAATTTCAGGTCTGAAAACGCAAAATCCCCTTTGTGTGGGAGGGGATATGCCCCTATCTACAACCTCGTGTGCATGCTTTTTCTGTTTGATTGCTGAACAGACAGCGTTCATGATATTCAGTGTAAGAATTAATACAAGAAGTGTATTTAAATACAGGCAAATTGTTCAATGATAATCTACATCAAAATATACTGCAACCATAAACAAGTGGGACTGTTTCAACTCGTTAAAACACGCAAAAACATGCATCAAGTTGCACCATTTGCAACATCAAAATGCAAAAAGTTCTCACCATGGGAGGGGGTACACCCCCTCCCACACCCTCCCCCTCCTCCTTCGCTCGCTCCGCTCGCTCGGGTTCAGTCGCGTTCATGATATTCAGTGAAAAGAATTAATACAAGAAGATTATTCAAATTGATACCATTTTATATGCAAATTGTTCAATAACAATCTACATCAAAATATACTGCTACCTTACACTAATGTTACTGTTTCACGTCGATAAAACGCGCAAAAACATGCATCAAACTGCATCATTTGCAACATCAAAATGCAAAAAGTTCTCACCGTGGGAGGGGGTACACCCCCTCCCACCCCCTCCCCTCTCCCTTCGCTCGCTCCGCTTGCTCGGGTTCAGTCGCGTTCATGATATTCAGTGAAAAGAATTAATACAAGAAGTGTATTTAAATCATACCATATTATAGGTAAATTGTTCAATGATAATCTACATCAAATTATACTGCTGCCTTACACTAATGTTACTGTTTCACGTCGATAAAACGCGAAAAAACATGCATCAAATTGCACCATTGCAACATCAAAATGCAAAAAGTTCTCACCGTGGGAGGGGGGACACCCCCTCCCACACCCTCCCCCTCCCCCTTCGCTCGCTCCGCTCGCTCGGGTTCAGTCGCGTTCATGATATTCAGTGAAAAGAATTAATACAAGAAGTGTATTTGAATCATACCATATTATAGGCAAATTGTTCAATGATAATCTACATCAAAATATACTGCAACCTTAAACAAGTGGGACTGTTTCAACTCGTTAAAACACGCAAAAACATGCATCAAGTTGCACCATTTGCAACATCAAAATGCAAAAAGTTCTCACCATGGGAGGGGGTACACCCCCTCCCACACCCTCCCCCTCCTCCTTCGCTCGCTCCGCTCGCTCGGGTTCAGTCGCAATCATGATATTCAGTGAAAAGAATTAATACAAGAAGATTATTTTAATGATACCATTTTATAGGCAAATTGTTCAATAATAATCTACATCAAAATAAACTGCTACCTTACACTAATGTTACTGTTTCACGTCGATAAAACGCGCAAAAACATGCATCAAACTGCATCATTTGCAACATCAAAATGCAAAAAGTTCTCACCGTGGGAGGGGGGACACCCCCTCCCACACCCTCCCCTCCCCCCTCGCTTGCTCCGCTTGCCCGGGTTCAGTCGCGTTCATGATATTCAGTGAAAAGAATTAATACAAGAAGTGTATTTGAATTATACCATTTTATAGGCAAATTGTTCAATAATAATCTACATCAAAATAAACTGCTACCTTAAACAAGTGGGACTGTTTCACGTCGATAAAACGCGCAAAAGCATGCATCAAATTGCACCATTTACAACATCAAAATGCAAAAAGTTCTCACCGTGGGAGGGGGGACACCCCCCCTCCCACACCCTCCCCCCCTCGCTCGCTCCGCTCGCTCGGGCTCGGTCGCTTCGCTCCCTCGCAGACTAACCGCCCCCCCTAAGATGAAATCTTGGCTACGCCGTTGGTGTTATTGTTGTTGTTGTCGTCGTTATGTTTTTTGTGGCCGATTGCATATCTTCCTTTCCGTTCAATTTTCCTGGCACACCTGGCCCCATAGTGTCTGTGCCACAAATGTGATATGTTATATAGTTTATATGTTTGCATCCTAAAATCCTAGTAAGTATTGTTCATTATAGTATCAACATCATTATATCAATGAGTAAAATGTACAATAGTTTATAGAAGAATTTAAAATGAATATGTCTTATTGGTATAACAAATTGGTGCTGTTGTTGTTTTGTTCCAGTGTTCCACGTTTTACAAGCGTGGCTTTTTTTAGTGGAACACTGTTTTCCATCATTGTGATTATTTACTATTTTTGTTGCCATGACAAAGTGTATTGTTTCTTTTTTACGACATCATTCGTGTATGATATACTTTATATTGTATTGAACAAATCCTTTATCAGACGAGTGTAAGAGAAATGAAAAAAAAATTGTATCACTTTGGATTATGTCAACTTTTTCTTTTCTTTTCTTTGTGATGATGGAAATAAATAAACTATTGAATTGAATTGAATTGAATTAGGAAAAAATCCTGACTTAGGAAGAAATTTCTTCCTAGGAAGGATTTCAGAATACCACCCCTGATCTTGTTCTTCCATAGAGATATCAGTAGGCGCGGTCAGACTGGTAAAAGATCAAGAAGTCGCGAAGTTTGGGCCAGTGGTACGCGCGCAAGCTAGAGCGCGCCGTCCGACGGCCAGTGATTGTGACGTAACAATGCACATCTGTACATGACAGTGGCCTCGCCCCTCGGAGACACCGCCCGCAAACATATCGATAAATTTCGCAGGAAGTTTGGCAGGAAGTTTGCGGTCACACTGGCAAAACTTCGAGATCTTAAAGATCGCGATCTTAAACTTCTCGATCTTTTGCCAGTCTGACCGCGCCTAGTGATTTACACCCATTAGTCTAGCAGCCAGAAAGGGTCCCCGTGCACCCCCCCCCCCCTAAAACAAAATTCTACGATATGTTCGAAGATCGTCAGAACCTGTATTTTCCGAATCCGGTTGTCGCCAGTGGAAAAAAGAAGGTTGCGCGCGCGTCTAATTTGCATATTTCTAGGATGGGCGCCGCCCGTTGCTAGGAGACGGATTATTTTTGAATAACTTTAGTTAGGAATAACAAATTACCATAAAAATGGTATCATTTTGAAGAGAATTAAATTTCCTACAAGCTGATACCCCATTTAATGGGATAAATAGATGTTGTCATGAAATATTAAGGAAGGAATTATGTTTTTTAGCATTTTTCTAAAAAGATCCGGAATTTGGTTATAATGTTCTTTTCCATACATTTAATATGCATTTACAAATAACATTTGAATTTTCCTATAATTATCCCCCAAACATAGCTATTATCATGTGAAAACGGCTTTCCAATACATCAATTCCTTTAAAAGTTACACGACATTAAAGGGGTTATGGTTCAATAGGTTTTACAGCAATATCTAAGGGTTATAATGTCTCCGCGCGCAATTGCGTAGGTTCTGTATGTGGGGTTTGTTGTAGATCACTGCTATCTATTGATCAAATCTCATCGAAATCGGCGAAGAAAGAAAGAAAAATTACACTTTCTATTCCTTATATGAAATAAAAATGTTTTTTTTTTTCTATTCTGTGTTACCAAACTCAATCCATTCAGCTTCCCATATGAACAGTTTCTTGTCTTTTTGGATTCCCTCCAAGAACGTGAAATTAATCACAATTTATCTGATATTAAAAAGTTAAAGAAAAAACATTTACGTGACAGTTTCCTCTTATTGGAAGATTAAAGTGAAAAAAAGAAGAATCTTATGCTAAAAGCCCTAAGAAATAAAAAACTTGTTAAATGGCCTTTCAGAGTTTAAAATGAAACATGGCTATCTTATTTTTTCATAACAAAATGAAGGGAAGTATCTGTGTAGTTCATGTCGGCCCATACTGGGTTACATCATAAATTCTTCAGAAATGGTCCCCGTGCACCCCCCCCCCCCAAAAAAAAATCTACGATAGGTCAAAGGTCAAAGATCAAGTGAAATACATGCTCTCCTCTTCATCCAATTAAACCTATAGGTCAAGGAAGGTGACCATTCAACACATTTGTGACAAACATGCCATTACAATATTTTGCCAATTTTGTGAAAATGTAATCACACATTGTCCACATGTACTATAGACCTATAACGAGAATCATGCATTATGGCGGAGGCATACCAGTCGTCATAGCGACATTTCTAGTTTAATATTACAACGAAGATTACGACTATTATTAGCAGTTGGTAATTAAGTGGTATACGAAGACTAACTCAAACAATACATCATTATATGAGTGGCTATAATGTACAATTGATAAAAACCCAATAAATATGGTGTTTTTTTTTCAGGTTATACAGTGCGTATCAAAAAAAGGTAATCCAACTTTGGCGGGCTACTACTTTACAATTGTCAGCTATGGAGAGCTCAATGTTTTAATTCTAATGATATCACAAACCATCGAAAGCTATGCTGCCGGCTGAAAGCAATAACAAATTTACTTCTTGTATATTATAGAAAGAATGGCCACGCGAAAGTAACAAGATTAATGCTCTGTTACTGGGAATTTGAAAACAATAATGACATTGTTTCCATTCCTGTTGTGTCGTTGGTTGTTGGCGTGTTTCCTTTCAAAGAGTGAAAGTAGTAGTAGGTTAATAGATGTCGGCGTTAAAGCTTGTACAGTATAACAATATTGGTCACAGTTTATTATTCCGAAGGTTCATTTTTTTTCCCCCAAAGGTTCGTTATTCCGGAGGTTCGTCAAGATATAGATAAACGGGCCCAAATTAGTTATTGCTGAAAGCAATAACAAATTTACTTCTTGTATATTATAGAAAGAAAGGCCACGCGAAAGTAACAAGATTAATGCCCTGTTACTGGGAATTTGAAAACGATAATGACATTGTTTCCATTCCTGTTGTGTCGTTGGTTGTTGGCGTGTTTCCTTTCAAAGAGTGAAAGTAGTAATATAGTAGGTTAATAGATGTCGGCGTTAAAGCTTGTACAATATAACAATATTGGTCACAGTTTATTATTCCGAAGGTTCATCTTTTTTTCCCCAAAGGTTCGTTATTCCGGAGGTTCGTCATGATATAGATAAACGGGCCCAAATTTGTTATTGCTGAAAGCAATAGCAAATTTACTTCTTGTATATTATAGAAAGAAAGGCCACGCGAAAGCAACAAGATTAAATGCCCTGTTACTGGGAATTCGAAAACGATAATGACATTGTTTCCATTCAAAATTCAAAATGGTCACCTTCCTTGACCTAGGTCTAATTGGATGAATAGGAGAGCATGTATTTGGGGATTTTAGGACTTTAACTTGACTTTGGTCCTTTCATAAGTTTATGCATTAAGTAATTTTCAAGGTATGGAGAAAAAGTGCAATTTTTGTATTGTGTAGAAAATTGTTACCATTTTCATCTGGCCTTTGACCCTAACATTCATAAGAGAATCACTGTCAGGCAGAACATGCATGAATATGTACTAAGTTTCAAGATGCCATGAGCCACTTCCGAGACATGGAGGAAGAAGCAAGTTCAGCACTTTCTCTTGATCTTTGATCTTTGACCTTTTTGGCAAAAAAAAAAAAAGAAATTGCCAGAGAATCTCTATTTTGGGTTATACATGCATACACCAAGTTTTAAAAAAAAAGTCCTGCTGGCATTGCATAAATATGAGGGAAATAGTAAAATTTTGAAGTGTTGCCCTTGACCTTTGACCCCATGAACCCCAAATTCCCTAGATAATCACTTCCAGTCAGTACATGCATAATATATACTATGTTCCATGAAGATACCTTGAACAATATCCAAGATACAGAGAAAAAAAGTAAAATTTTAACATTTTCACTTGACCTTTTCACATTTGACCTTAACCTTATCACCCCAAACTTTTACCAGTGAATTTTAATTAGGTAATACCTGTATACACTAAGTTTCAAGAAAATATCTTTAGGCATTGCAGAGATATGAGGAAAATAGTGAAATTTTAAGCATTTGACCTCGACCTTTTGACTTTTGACCTTGAGCATGTGCACCCAAAAGTTGATAGGCAGAATTTCACCCCCAATACACATACATGCCAAATTTCAGGTTTTTTTTTTTTTTTTTTTTTTTTTTTTTTTTTTTTTTTTTTTTTTTTACGCTGTCCGCAAAATTCATTACGGACGGAGAGAAGGACGGACGGAAGGACGGACAACCCGAAAACATAATGCCTCCGGCACCACTTCTTGGCGGAGGCATACAAAAGAATCTAGATTACATAGGTGAAGTAATCTTTGAAGATATGTAAATATTGATATGTACGGTATTGAAACTGTCGTGTTGATTATCCTTATGGTACGTTACCACTCTCGTGGAATTCACTAAGCTGGGTCCACTTTCTCGATTCGCCCGAAATCGTGGTCTTACTCGGGGACTAATCGTGCTGATCATCAGATAATCAAATCTTGATGTCAGTCAAAGACATTGTGTTGATCGTAGTAATTTTTCGAACAGTCCAATAATTCTTCTACGATCAACACGATTACCACCATAGACCTCAAGATGTGATAAGCCATGATAAGATCACCACGGTCACTCGTAGACTAAGAATCGATTTGTGGTAGATAGTATACATGTATTAGCATATCGAGACTCGCGACAATGGCAACCTAGTGAAAGTGTTTAACGTGCAATGTCAATAATCTTTTGGGTATCGATAATGCACATTTATAGTTACTCTATCTAAAAAGGACCGGCGGACGAGTAGGGCATGGATATCTGAAAACACTGGATGGTGTATTTAATTCATGCATGAGTTAAAATGTTATTCCAGCGGAACTTACATGCGCTCTAAAAGTGGATTGCACGTCAGATGCGCCTATAGCAGATACACTTCAAATCATTTTAGCAACTAATTTCTGTGGAAAACATGAAAATATTGTATTCGTTGTGGTTAAACATTTACACTCTGAATATGTCTAATGTTTAACACATTAGTCATACACATACATCCTTGAACACAAACACACACAACACAAAAGTATACAAACCTGCATAAATATAAACGTGATATATATATATATATATATATATATATATATATATTTATATATAGATATAGATATTATATACATAGTTATAGTACATACATGCACACATACATACATACACGCATGCATAGTTCATGTTCCCTCAGACATTTCCCTCATGTTTTATAGATCCATGCATTAAGGTCTACTTAACCATAACATTTTTTTTTCTCTCTCTCTCATTTTTGTATAATATTGATTATTAGTCACTCCTAACGGATTTAACAACCAAGTTTACGTTGTATTGCATTTAAATCAACCCATGTAATAAAGTTAAGTGCATGAAATCATTTTTTATAAAAAAAAACCCACAGAATTTGAAAGCGACTGGATTTGACTTGCAACTATTCGTTTTTATCAATGCCATTCCTTGGTATTTGTAATCTATCTATTAGTTTCTTGGCAATAATAAACGTATGAGCAATATGTTTAAAAACCATCAGGCGAACCACCAAAGAATGAGAACACGTATGTGCGATCTTATCTTAAAAAAATAAATTGATTTCATGCTAGAGCATGGTGAGAAATATTTCGCTTGTGCGGTATACATGTAACTCTTATTTCGACATCTAAATAAAGCATTCGAGTTTGATGTTCCATGAATGCATTAATGGCGTATTGAATAAATTCACGAAATTCATGACTGAGCTCATTTCCCCTGCATGAATGCCTGTGTGCGATACTGGAGGTGTGAGTATGTGTGTGAAGATGATCAGAAGAATGAGAGTTGATGAAGAGAAGTTTGATTAATATCGATATGTTGGAAACCCCTATCCAGGTAAGCCCGTTTCGGCCGTCATGAAATTACACCTCTCGTAAGGCCTTCATTCTATTTGATGAAAAAAGACGTAAACTAAAAGTGAAGCTGAGTAGATCAAAGGTGATAGCGAATAAAAAAATTAATTTGTTTTCATTTTCTACAAGATTTAATGATATTTAATCAATAATTTGGATGTAAGAAGTGATAGGGTCTCATACTTGCAATGATTATTATAGTATTACACGCGTTACGCAAGTGCGGAAGTCGACATTACCCTTAAATTTCTGTATAACCGTATTGAACCTTTTCCCTTTAATGTCGTGTAACTTTTTAAGAAATTGGTGTATTTAATAGCCGCTTTCACAGAATAATACTTATTTATGGGGTTTAACTTAAGGAAAATTCCGATGTTATTTGTAAACAGAAATTAAATGTATGGAAAAAACATTACTGAAATCTGTATTTCTTGGGAAAATGTATAAAAAAATCCTTCCTTCATTAGTATTTCATAACAATATTTAATTTAATAACAGTATTTCATTCTTCGCCGATTTCGATGAGATTTGATCAATAGATAGCAGTGATCTACAACAAACCCCACATACAGAACCTACGCAATTGCGCGCGGAGACATTATAACCCTTAGATATTGCTGTAAAACCTATTGAACCATATCCCCTTTAATGTCGTGTAACTTTTAAAGGAATTGATGTATTGGAAAGCCGTTTTCACATGATAATAGCTATGTTTGGGGGATAATTATAGGAAAATTCAAATGTTATTTGTAAATGCATATTAGATGTATGGAAAAGAACATTATAACCAAATTCCGGATCTTTTTAGAAAAATGCTAAAAAACATAATTCCTTCCTTAATATTTCATGACAACAACTATTTATCCCATCAAATGGGGTATCAGCTTGTAGGAAATTTAATTCTCTTCAAAATGATACCATTTTTATGGTAATTTGTTATTCCTAAATAAAGTTATTCAAAAATAATCCGTCTCCTAGCAACGGGCGGCGCCCATCTTAGAAATATGCAAATTAGACGCGCGCGCAACCTTTTTTTCCGCTGGCGACAACCGGATTCGGAAAATACAGGTTCTGACGATCTTCGAACATATCGTAGAATTTTGTTTTAGAGGGGGGGGGGTGCACGGGGACCCTTTCTGGCTGCTAGACTACATAGCCTTGTGGGCTGAAAGTCGCCTGATATCCCAATATAGAAGCCTTTGTTACGTCATAAACCCTCAGCTGCACGGCGCGCCTCGCGCTCACTAGCAGAAACTAATGCACGCACTTTAATGCGCGCATGCAAACCTTAAATACGCGCAGCCTGAACTCCCAAGTTCATTGACCCTACATGCCAAAATATAATAATAATAATAATAATAATAGTGGCTACTTGTATAGCGCACAGGTCCACTTTTCAGTGCTCATGGCGCTTTAAAAATGAAAATATATCATATATTTACATGCATATACATATTCAAACATTTCAACAACGAAGAAAATGGTAAACAAAAACAAGTATATACCAAATAAAGAATACAACATATAGGGCCTACCAATTAAAAATACAATATTGATCCAATATTAATGACATACAGCAATTACAGTCCTCAGTATAAAAGGAACAGATAAGTTTTATGTTTGGATTTGAACGACTCTGTAGATGACAGTTCCCTAACTGAAGAGGAAACAGTAACTGATTCCACAATTTTGGTCCCATAACGGAAAAAGCACGATCACCATACCCATGTTTTACTCTGGGTGTTTGGAGTAAGAATGTATCTGATGATGAACGTAGCCTTCGTGTCGGATTGTATTTTTGAACAGAATTACTTATGTATATGGGGGAAAAAGAATGAACTGAATGATGTACTAAAAACAGAATCTTGAAAATAATCCTTTTTTCTACAGGTAACCAATGTAAGGAACGGAGAACTGGTGACAAGGAATCAAACTTATTAGTAAAAGTTAACAATCGGGCAGCAGAATTTTGCAACAGTTGAAGTTTTGTGACATCTTTTTTTGGAAGATTACACAACAATGAATTCGAAAAACCAACCGAGAAGAAATCAAAGCATGAATAAGTATCTCAGCTGAAGATTTAGACAAATATTTCCTTATGAAACTTAAATTACGCAACTGATATCGAACATTCCGCTGAATATGAGTTACATGACTTCGAAATGACATTTCCTGATCAAATATGACACCTAAATTACGGGCTGTTTTCGACGGAGTAATGCAAGTGCTGACGATGTTGACATGACATGACTGATAGTCAACTTTGCTTAACATATGCTTTGATCCCAATAACAGAAACTCAGAATTATCATCATTTAGTTTAAGGCCATTGGATGTAAGCCAGATTTTCAGGTCTTGCATACATGCTTCGAGTTTTGCAATGGCGGATGACAATGGAGACACAGTGGGTTTAAAAGACAAATAAAGTTGTATATCATCCGCATAACAATGATAACTAATGCTAATGCTTGCGAAATACTTCACTAATTGGTTGCATATACAGAGAAAAAAGCAGCGGGCCTCCAACAGAACCTTGAGGTACACCAAACTTTGTCATAGTTTTACAAGAGGTAGAATCACCAATTCTGACATAATGAGATCGATCACATAAGTAGGATATAAACCAATCAAGAACAGTTCCTTTGATGCCCAAATATCTCAACCGTTGAATTAGAATAGCATGATCGACTGTGTCAAAAGCTGAGCTCATATCAAGCATGATAAGAGCAGTGATGTTACCACTATCTAATTCTTCAAGATCCTTCATAAATTTCCTCAATTTGTGATTCTTGGATCACTACCAAAATTTAAACGTTTGTTACTTGTGTCATTTGAAATCTTTCCTGTAAGTTTCATCCAAATCCGTTAACTACTTTTTGAGCTATTTTGCACAGGGACAACAAACACACAAACAAACACACAAACAAACAAACCAACGATAACGAAAACATATCCTCCTCCCTTGGCGGAGGAAATCGTCATCATCATCATCATCATCATCACCATCATCATACTATTCGTGATACCACCCCATGGCTACACAGGTGCCTCTTACAGAAATCAGAAATGCAGTTTGTTTAAAAAAATGAATAGATGCAGAGTATGAATTACTCTTTTATACAAACTGCATTTTGGTTGGAAGATGAAAGCATTTCTCATGGAATTTGAAGGAACTATATTATTTTGATTGGGTGCATGTACAGAAAATAGGTGATTTTTTAATTTTTTTTCAATTTTTTTTAAGTGAAAAGAACTCGTAGTCTGGCTCTGCGAAAGCTTGGACAGAGTTTGAGCTGAAAAACCAATCTTAGACAGTTGGAAATTATATTTTGATGTATGAAAGGGTATATCTCACTTATGCAGGTTAGTGAAGATGAAACACCTGATTTCTCCCACCTGTTTTACAGTTTTATTTAATTTGAATTTTAACACACATCTCAAAACATTTACCCGTCAGCTGGCATGGCATGGGCATTCATGAAGCGCGCTCGGCGTACTCCGTCAATAGCAGCCACGCCCTGTCTTCGGTATTTAGTCCAGTCGTTACGTGGTTCAGTGTCCTTACGTGCCAGTTCTCTGTGGAGCTACTCGCTTGCGCCACCATGTTGCACGTCGTTCGTTGAAAAAAAGAAGAAAAGGTTGCAGGGGTATGCTCGTGAATCGCACTGTGTTTAGTGTGCACGATCTTTCTTTCAGAGATCGACGTTGTGCATTTCATTTCTGCCAAGAAAAGTGAGGTTTCGCCGGCCCTGGGCATAAAGGGCACTTGTTGAAATACAATAATGATTGCAGACAGATTTCTGTAAAAAAAAAATGAGCATATACGTATGAGTCAATACTAAGAGCAGATATAAACAACATTCCATCATTATTCTCATTTGAAAGAGCTAGAACTAACTGAAGAGGTATAGCTAATAAGAAGAGAAAAGTATAACAATTTTCATTTACCACTTTACAGGTATCTTTACTGGTCAACTTCTGATGGTGAAGTACAGTATCGAACAATCGATAACGTCTCAACATGGAGTATTACAGAACAACTGATGAGTGTAACATGGACGACTCACGTCTTTACCAGCATCGGCGTTTACATAGAAGGTATTAAATATTTTTACCATGACAGGAAAATACAGGAACAGCATAATACGCAAAATCATAATGACAAAGAAGGGAAAAAACTGCACAGCAACACAGGTTCGTATCACATTCCCTGTAACCCCATTCCGCGAGCACACACAAATACTCTAAGCAAAATCAATTCATGTTTGAACTTTTACATAAAATTAAACAAACAAATATACACGAAACACATAAGTCAAACACTGGAAACAGTCTCGTTATTCAGCGAAAGGTATATGTTCAATATAAATCTGGTGGATTCCTGGGCAATTGATTCAATTTTTTAATTCCTCGAAATTCGCGGTTCGCGGTTTGGGTAACTCAAAGCATTTATACACATTTCTTAAACCATAATAAGATTCTTTGAATATGTAACCCGTCTTTGTTACGAGAAGACTGGCTACGAAAATAACTCTGTAAAACAGGAGGCAAGAGACGAGGAATGGTTAAGGTGATATCGACGTCGGACGAAATGCCATTTATTTACTTAACTTCAACTTCCAACCGGAAGTAAACAAAGAACACAAAATAATAAACAGCAAGTCAGCCGCCGTATATGTACAAAGAGTGCAGGGCAAGAATAAAACAAACATATTATTATTAAACACTCTTCTAAATACCGATTCAAATGTAAAAAAACACAAAGGAACACTGTCACTTAGATTTATCTTTACTTCGATCATATTCAATAACACTCATAGCTATCCTGTTTTGCAACCTAACCCCCCAACTGGCCCCCTTGGAATTCCTGCAAGCTATAATAATGCCACAATCTACTCTATTGTATTAATCAAACTATTCCAAATCATATTATGATATTTTCCCGATATCATTGATCATTATTATTACTTATACTATTATTACTAATAATTATCATTACTATCATTACCCTCACATATAAACAATTACCATTATAATTCAGCCATATGTCTTGATGTCAACATGTACATAAGATTACATGGTACTTGAAATTAAACAAAACAGATAATCCGCACTGAACATCTGAATAGCTTTACAGCACTATTTAATAATACGAATTTCAATCAAATAAAATATCCGCTACTAAAAAGGAACTGATTACTCTGAGTCGCCATATTATCCCAAATAATTCCCAAACAATTGATTTATTCTATCGGTAATTCCACGGATTTATTTTATTTCTGACCCCTTTATTATAAAATAATGTAATTACTTTAAATGAATAATGTCTTAATACTGTAACTACTCCAACTGCAAAATACTACACGCCGTCCTTGTCACTCGACATCCATGCCAAATCAATGGATCAAATCTATTGATGACAACTAACAAAATTTATCAACCAAAAGCAACGATAATATTAATAAACGGAGGTTGATCAGTTGTAACTGATACGAACAAATAGGATTAAGGGGGGGGGGGGGGGTGGTCTGTCCCAACTGTGGACAACTACTTCCACTATCACTCACATACCTTTGGAATGATGCACGTCGGTCAGACCCAATGTGCGGATAGTCTATCCACCGCCTTACTCTACCCTCCGGATTGACCGTATGAAACTTTAAGAAAGCAGTTCGCTAGCGTACTTGTAATACATTTATAACAATATTATTCCCACTCCAAGACAACAAAAGGGCAAGAGACTCTTAATTTGCGTTTTCCGTGGTCTTTAATAAAGGAAAACATTTGTATTTCACAGCAGGTTGCCCAAAAACAAATTCCATAAATTGTCGATTCAAAACTGGTGTATTGATAGCAAGGTAATAAACCAACCATACGTTATACATACAGTGTATAAGATTAGAACAGGGAATGCGGTCTGCTAGGAACTGTAATATTTTGGAAGAAAAACTTTTATGACCCTCTAGGCTTGAAAAATTAGCAGGCTGCGTCCAGCCTCTCGCCTAGCGAAGTTGACCAGAAGCAATAAATTATTTTGTCTCTCCGCCAGTGCGACTATGGCCGCACGAACGAGACAAACACAACCAGTGATTACACGATACCCCTTCGCCTTGCGAACCATGGCTGCTAGCATCATGCACGGGATAAGAATCACATACAAAACTGTGGCATCACGATATCCCTCCGCACGAAGGGATAAGTACCACTACTTCAACTATCAGTGATTACACGATATCCCTCCGCCTGTGCAAACCATGGCCGCTAGCGTCATGTGCGGGATAAGAATCACAACAGTATGTGGCATCACGATATCCCTCTCACGAAGAGATAAGTACCACTACTTCCGCGGGTCAGCCCAGCCCTATGGCCGGAGAGCATGGGCGTGACCCCTTGGCGGTCTTCCCAACTAAGCTCCGAGCGACACCACCTGTTGGCCATAATTTATGTGTGTCGCCGGCATGCGGGCAAGACCGCTCTTCGCACAATACTATATTGGTCAACTCGGGTCTGTAACTCTGAAATCATAAAACTCCCCAAAGCCGAAGCAAACCGCTTTCCTGTGTATCACACCATAAGCGAACAGAAGAACAATAAAATACATCATACTAGTTAACCTTAATTAACAAAGTTCTGTGTGTATCGGCGATGAGGCGTAAAAATTGGTAAATTCCGCCAAAAGAGATGTGGAACATCTCTCCGCCAAATCGCCTTAGCTCTACACAAAGAATCAGTCACGAAAGTAGAAAGAGAACACTTGATACAAGTAATAAAAGTCCGCACGTGTGAAAACTACGCCATCATGCTGAACTTAAATTAACTCATGGGCTATTTAACTATTCGTTGTAGTCCGGATGCTACTCAATAAACAGCAATAGCCAGTTACAAACTTCGCACGACTCAAAAGGCATAGTTCACCATTGGGAGCAGTGATTTGATAACAGGCACAAAATCGCTAAAATTATATTCTCTTTGATGTATAACCTATATTATCATTACTTGAAGGTCAGTTGCGCAGTACTACCCGCAATATGCGAATTTCGCAATAGCCTGAATAAGAAATTATCACTGCATGTTTCCTTACTATTAACCAAGCCCTGATTGTAGAATGTTCAACCTATTGATTATACCTGTCCGCTTGTGTTTAACGCGAACATTCCAACTCCTAAAACATTTTGATGCACCAACGCGGAATTTTCAATTATTATAGTAAGCATGCCAGAACAGCACGAAATGAAAATAGCGTTGATTAATACTACTCGAATGTGATACAAACGAGGAGCTCGAGAAATACCTGCTGATGACAGTTCAGAATGGAACATCTGTAGGCGAAGAATGAACGAAGGTGACAATACCAAAAAGAGCGTAGGGCGCATGTTGTTTCGTATTAGAGGCTGAGGTCCCAGCGTCGTATAGTAATAACCGTCTCAAAGGAAGAGTACTAGTAATTCACTGCTCGTGTGAGTTAAAGAGGTTGATGCGACTGACCGCGCGGCGATGTTCTTGGACTGCCCGCCGCATGCCGGTTGCAATGTTTTGGTGTTGGGTGACGCCGGGTGCGCTGAGTGGTGGTGGAGTGGGGAGGCCTATATGTGATGTGGAAGAGAAAAAACACAAACCCGGCAGTATCCTCCTCGACTAAAATGAGCGAGGACATTATTTGTGTCCTCTGTCTTATGTTGCAGCTCGACCATCATTATTCAATCAATGTTGTCAACGTTGTGTATTATTGTAAACATTGTACATTAAAATGCTGTTTAAATATGTGTAGAATAAGGGCACAACATAATTCACAGACCTATAGTGTGGCACAGCACACTGGGGCTTACACTGGGGCTTAAATTACGTATAGGTAAGTCGGTGCTCCGACGCTTGTCCCCGTCTATGTTAACACGTCTAAACGAATATAACGACGGTACGAGTGAGATGCCCATCGCCCCATTACTTGAATTTGTTCGTCTGAGTAGCCCGCCATAGCTGCAGATGTAGCTGCCCCTATCCTAAAGGAGTGGGCCGTGTAACATTGCAGCGGGAGACCGACAAATGACACGCAACGCCGCAAAATGCGATTAAATTCAAATCTTGACAAGGGAGTGGTATTGAATTGCTGAAAAAATGCCCCTCTCTGCTCAGAACGAAGGCGCAAATAATTCAAAGCCGCCCGCACCGGGCAGAGTGACGCACATGCACTCTCTGGAATGATTACGACACGTCCCGCGCCACGCTGATCTGTTTTGGACAACCGAATCGTTAAGACCAAGCGTCGGTGAGGGGGATTTCCCTTAATGGTGACGTCATCGGTCAACAAGGGGACGCGCTGTGGCGTGGCTGTGAATTCGCCTATTCGTAGGAAACCGAAAAACGCAACAAGAAAAGCGGAAGTCAACATAATACAATCATACGAATTCGCACAAACAGAAGGTAACGCGCGTACCAGGCGCCGCAAAATAGTCAGCGTAATGGGGCAACGAATATCTTCCCTGGAATGAAGCCGTCTACATCCTTCAATTAAGTGTTTAATTGGAAAACTGTTAGTAATGTCCTCTTCCTTATGTCCGCGTAAGCAGAACGACAAGCCCGAAACGTACGTGGCAATCGTGTTCGGGGAATAACCGTGCCAAGACAGATAAGAAATAAATAGAGCTATCTGCTCAGTAGTAGGGGCCGCTGTGATATCAAAGTGATAGGAGCGTCGGAAGGCTTGGAAAGCTGACCACGCTTGGCGGTACGTACTCATGGTGTTTCGGGCCCTGGAAGATTCAAGCAAGAGGGCTTGTTCCCCGTGAAGTTGGTCCAAAGTTGGACTGGGAGTGGTGTCCCCACGCGGTCGGCATCGGGAGCCAGGCGACGAAATCTGCCCATCTGGAAGCGTGATAGAGAGTCAGCAATGTCATTATTAACACCGGGCACATACTTGGCTCGAAACCAAATATTCCATTTCAGACACAGCACAACTAAACGGCGTATAAGAGTCATGATGTGCCTGCATGTAGACGATTGCCTGTTAATTACCGCCACAACTGCTTGGTTGTCTGACCAAAATACTACCTTCTTGTCAGTCAATTGGTCACCCCATAGCGAAACACCCACAACAATTGGAAACAGCTCCAGAAATGCGATCGAATACTGGCAGGCGAGGACGTCCTCCGGCCATTTAGCTTGAGCCCATTTCCCATCGAAATAGACACCGAAACCAATGCTTGCTGCCGCATCTGAATAGAAATGAAAGAAGGCGTTCCCGTGCCACACTTGATCTGGAATTTTCACCGTCCCATTGAAATGGCGTAGAAATTCGATCCAAGCAGAAATGTCGGCCTTAGCCCCGGAAGAAATTCGAATTCGGTGGTGAGGCAGACTTCCCCCGCGCGTGAGATCGATTAGTCGACGGAGAAAGGCCCTACCGGGCCCAATCGCCTTACATATGAAGTTAAGGCTGCCTATGAGCGATTGCATTTCCCGCAATGTGACCTTGGACTTGACCAGAAACTCGCGCAGCATGCTGAGAAGGGCCAAAACTTTGACTTCCGGAACCTGTACCTGCAGGGTGGATGCATCAATCTGAAGACCTAGGTATGTGATTTGCTGCACCGGACCTTCTGTCTTGCCTTCCGCTATGGGCACCCCAAAACGCTCACACATCGCCCTGAAACAATGCATTATGTGTTCGCATTCTGCAGCCGATGCACCTGCGAAAAAGAAGTCATCGAGATAGTGTAATATGGTTTGCACCCCTGCGATACGCCTGCAACAATCCTGAAGAAATGTACTAAACTTCTCAAAGACTGCGCACGACACAGAACAGCCCATGGGCATGCATCGATCGAAGAAAAATTGCCCATCCACACACATTCCAAGAAGATCGAAATCATTCGGGTCCACCGGCAACAACCTAAATGCTGACTTGATATCTGCCTTCCCCATGTAAGCCCCATGTCCCAGTGAAACAACTAGGGCTACTGCATCATCGAAACTGCTGTAAACCACTGTGCACTCTTTCCGATCGATGCTATCGTTTACTGAAGACCCCCTCGGAGAAGATAAATGATGAATCAGACGGAATTCCCCTGGAGTGCTCTTAGGGACTACGCCTATGGGAGAACATCGAAAATTCTGAAAGGGGGGAGAAGGAAAGGGGCCGGCTATCCTACCTAATTGTATTTCCTTATCAATCTTTGCTTTTACTATTTGGGGATGGTCAAAGGCCGACTTCAAGTTCGTTGCAGTCATGGAGACACGCTCGCCATTGAAACCTAGGGGAAAACCATGCGTAAAACCCCGGATTAAGGAACGGGCATCGCCTTGGTGATGATATGAGTGCAGAAAGGGTAATAAGCGGTCCAATAAAACGGGAGTAGGCGCGAGCGTCCGATGTGAATGCGAAGAAATTAGATTTAGAACCGGCAGAGGAGATGACAAATTGCTTGGACTAGTGATATCAATGGAGGTGGGAGCAGGTCCGTTACTGGCTAGCGGACGACTTTGATTTTGCACACGCCGCTGCGCCGTGCGAGGGGTCGCTGCAACGCAGGCATCTGTGCGCGTAACGGCACCGTTTCCCCCGCAGGCAGCCCCCTCCATTGAATGCAAAGCAGACATTGGAACCCCGCGGTCGTGCTCTGTTAGGTTGGAAGAGGGGTGGGCGCTGGTTGCTTCGCTGGGGGTACCCCGCTGCCGACTGCCCGTAGGAACGAAAAATCCGCGCTTGCGTTGTGGCAACGAGTAGCCAGAGCTCACTGTCCACTCTTGCCCAAGACATCTGCGGCTGCCTCGCGTGCCTCAGCCGAAATTGAACATCATAATCGCGCCAGTTGTACCCACACTCGGCAGCCGTGCGCACAATACTCATGTATTTTAGCAGCTCGCGCACGCGAGAAGCATGGCGCTCCGCGAAAATGGCCACAAACACCAGCATGGCATTCGTCCATTGCTCAATAGAGCGAATGGACGGCGAGCGCAACTGGGGCTTCAGCTGCAGACCTCCACCTACGGAGTCGACCGCGAGCATGAGCGATTGACTCGTGGGGAGCGGATCGAATTTTAGCAATTGCCCAAGTTCCACATACTCCCCTTTCCAGATGCGCTCTTTCACAGCAGGCTGAACATGCAACCCTAGGTCGTCGCCTAGCTCTGAGATCGCCTGCGGCTGCGCGAAAATGCTGCCCCCGACGCTGCATCCCCTAAAACATGAGGGGCCTGCGTGGCTAAGCCAGGCTGAGCAGCAAACTGCGAGCTGGGAGGGGGCGCAAAAACGTCGGCATTATCGGCCGGTGTCACAGGCGATCCGTTCCGGCCAGTCGATAAGTTCCGCCGGAACTTATCGGCGTACTGTGGCCGGTATATAAGATCCCCCAGATCCAATCGGCGGGATTTTTGCCTCACCGCCGATAAGATCCCCCACCGCCGATTCGTTCCGGGTCTCTACCGTACAATGTATACAAAGTGGTAATGGGGAAACACCCCTTCAGTAAAATGTACTCTTCTAGTCTCCCTCTACAGCCAATGATCTTCTCCAAATCTCTCTGACCAGCCAACCGAACAAAGTTGCCAATTTGAAACCCGGACTACAAAGCGATTCCTTTTTTCCCCTCCCTTACTAGTATCTCTTTCATCGTCATGGTGGCCATGGTACAGTTACAGAACTCTGCTCTGTAGAGTTCTGCACGATGTGACGTTGGACATGCCAACCTCTCTCTGATTTGAATCATTTTGAACAGAATAACCGAATGAGTAACTGTAATTGGGATGTTCGGCATGCTTCATGTTAACTACTGTAATACAAGGACCTTCATATTAAACATACTATGAGCTCAAATAGTCCACCTTCATTTTAATGTCTATTTTCAGGGCACAGAGTCTAATCATTTTAGTGCGATATAACGACCAATATGATCGTCAACGTCATACATGCATGTTCGTTTGGTTCATTATTTTTTAAGTTGTAACAACTAAAAATGACGCGATGAATTTTGTTTTTGTGTGTTGAGTTGTCTTTATTATATGTTGTGTCCGTGTGTATGTGCATATGAATGTGTGTGTGTGTGTTTTTTTTCTCTCTATTGGGGAGGCGGTCTATCTATACACAGAGATTACTTCAAACAGGAAAGGTTTTCTAAAGAGATACAGTATAGTTTTGGTTGAGATGGGCGATTGAAAATTTAACGTTTTGCAAGACTTGTAATTAGAAAGCACATTTGAAATAGAGAGCGTACGATTCTAAGAGAAATTGAAAGTACATTATACAAAATCGGTTTGGACTGAAGAAAAGACATGTGTAGTGGGCAGATAAGGTGGGTCCATCCTTTAATTAGGGTCTCTTTGTTTATACAATGCGAATTAAAAAAAACGCAACAAGATTTGATTTCAAATTTGTGAAGATTGTGTTAACTTTACACCAAAGTAAGTAGCAACATCTTAAAACCATATGATACTCCTCTTCAAAATGATGATTATTTATGCATACACGGTCATGGATGGCTGAGTAATAATTCTTTTTAGACAATGGGTAAATTGGACTTGGGACCAAGTTTAGACCCTGCAAGAATCAATGCACCTTATCAGAAATTAACTTAACAAATTAATGGAATAATGAAATTAATAACCACAACTTACCATTGTTTTTTCGGATATCTCTTTTTAACATTACATCCCATGCCCCTCAACATGGCCACCATTCCTTCCCACACAGAGATTAGCTCTTTTCTACATCTCACGCACAACTCTGCGAATCATTGTGGCTTGATGGCGTAGAGCTTCAAATTCAGTGATTCTTTGTCTCAGAGTTGCAATGTCAGGTTGAAGGGTAATGAACACTTTGCTCTTGAGATAACCCCAAAGGGGGAAAAATTGCAAGAAGTCAGATCCAGAGATTCTGGTGGCCAATGGCTGCACACCATGATACAAGGCAATCACCCGATTTCCAAATACCTCAGCCAATCTGTTTCTTACTGTAACTAGTCGATGGGCTGGTGCGCTATCCTGTGCCCACCATAGGCGTCTGAACACACCCCTTTGTTGCACAGGAAAATTTTCCATTAATTCAGGAATCGCATGTAAATTTAAAATTTGTAAGCATCCATTTTCGTTGCGGTTGTTTTCAAAGAAGAAGGGCCCTATGTATGTCTCACCAGTCTGAACATTAAAAAAAAAGTGAATTAAAAAGGATTTATGCTGGTCTCACTAACTGAAACTCAGCCATCCGTGACCGTGTAAGAATAAATAAGATGTCATTGGAAAGAGGAGATTATATGGCTTTATGATGTTGCTACTTACTTTGGAGTAAAGTAAACACCATCTTCACAAATTCGAAATTGAATCTTGTTGCTTTTTTTGTACGCACTGTAGCTATATCTCAGCAATTTGAAGCTAATTTGTGTAAAATGAACTCTGAATTCCTAAAAGAATTGAATGCTGTTTAGTATTGCAGGTTTCTCATTATTTGTTTGTTCTGAACACCACCTTATAGTCAATACTGTACCATCCGTTCAATCTTGAATGTCTTCCCTTTCCATGATAGGGACTGAGGCCCCAAAAATATCTTCTGTTAAAAGGGGATGGCTTGTAACTGATCATCGGGAATCAGTGGGAATGCTGGGGGATGATTGTTCCAATCCTTGGGGGATTCATTTAAGAGTGCATTTTTTGTTCTGTGAAAAGTATTTGCTTCAGAATGGTCTCATATTCAAGTAATGTGCAGTGTAATGTTTCCGGGTTAGCATGCCTGTACAGTCACGGGGAATTAAACAACACAGTTATACTTGAATATGAGACCGTTCTGAAGCAAATAATTTTCATACAACAATAGATATATCAATGTACTCTTTAATGAATCCTACTAGAATTGGAACAATCTTCCCCGAGCATTCCCACTGATACCCATTGATCAGTTACTAGCCCTCCCCTTGAAAGAAATTAGAGTGCATGCAAAATATGGGGTCATATCACAAACTCACGTAAATTTTCTGACTTCTAGTAATTCCCTATAACTTGAATATCCAAACAGTGCACCTATGTCCGAAATCTGGTGTTCCATAAAAAAAGTTACATTTTCTCTTCGTAAACATTAAGTTTCATTTATATATGTACATACATTTTTAATGGAAACGCATATTATATGCACATGTAAAAGGTGTGAAGCCAATAGTGGCGATGGGATAGACAGAAATTGAAAGAGATAAGAAAATGAAAAACAGCTATAATAAACTACATGTAACATGAATCGACAGGAAACAGACAGAAATATGGCTTAATGTACCCCAAAATTGCATCTTTTTAGATAAAAAGTAAAAAGGGTAAAAGCAGAAGGCTAACAAAGAGAGAAACTGAAAAACAACACAGAATTAAAAATAAAGAATAAAGAAGAGATTTAGAGTGCGAAGGAGAAAAATAAGGAGAAAAGTAAACAAAGGAAAATTTTATTCATCTCGAGTTATAATAGCTTTACATCAACAGCTTAAAATAAAGAAATTTTAATCCATGTATCCATAAATAAATAAATTCAATTCAATTCAATTCGTATACAGCTGTATATCAATAGTTTTTGTATACATGTAGTTGTAAATGTCGGGTTAATGTATTGTTATTATGGTGCATACGTTAATGTATGTTAATGTGAGTGAGTTTCATTTTGTACTCTATGACATGTCTGATTGTGGTGTACCTGTGATGTATTGAATGTTAATTTTGTTGCGATATCCAATGTATAAAGAATTTCCAGAGCGGACAATTTAAGTAATCAATCGATAAATCTCCTCTTCGGCGTTTATCCTGTTCAGCGTGTAGGCATTCTCTCTCTCTCTCTCTCTCTCTCTCCTTCCTTTAATTTTGTTTTTTGCTCTAATCCTTTCATTCGTATATTCCCCTCAGTTTAGTCATGTCACGTTGTTGTGTCTCTGTTGTTTCTTTCATTTTGTCTTATTTTTTGCATTATGCATAATTACGCACTTGTAATTATAATAAGTATTTTTGAAGATATTTTAGAGTGGTCTAAAATCTACAACCAACGCTTTTTAGTGGATCTCTTAGTTCTCATTTTTACCCTGCAAACATAACTTTGTAATACCAGTATGTGTGCATATCTTTATTAGTTTGTTAATTACCATTGAATGTCATACTTTGTAATGTATACTTGCTTATGTTTGCATTTTTGATTTACTTTGTGTTATGTTTTGTTGAAAGAAAAATGAGAATAAAATATATAAATGAAATGAAATCCAAATGCATAGCTCCATTTTAGTCCCCTGCATACACGGCATACACATTAACAATTTGTTTGCAGACTATTAGACCAACATTCTTTTTTTGTTTTGAAGTACAGCTGAACAATAATTTTCTTATCAGAACAAAGCTCACCGAAAAAAAAAACATGTTTATTCTTGCTGTACCCTACCAGCAAAACCTCCCTCTCTCTTCCTTCCCACTTCAAGCAGTCTCTTATAAATGTAGGACCTATAACTATAGTATTATCATGCTCTTTCGTTGAACTGTTCTTTGAAGTTTTGTCTATAAATAAAGGCTAATCGTACACTGTCTGCGCAACGGCTCCAGATGATCGACTCGTACGTATTTGTGCATGCTATTTAGCTAATACATTGTAGGCCCTACAGTAATTCATTTCTTCGCGCTACTTGTACGAGGTTATAATACGATTCATTTAAAGGGAAATTATCAGAACGTAAAAATAGGTTTGTCCTTAATATCATTTAAAAAATGAAGAAATAGCTTTCTCAGATTTTTTTGGTTTGGTATCAGCATCCAAAATACACAGATATTATTTTGTTTTTAATGAGGCCTACTCGCACAACCCGGATAGGATCGGCGGTTGCGGAACGTTTCTGCGCACGGCCTATTGTGCGGTATATTCGTTCCGCGGAACTAATCGACCGGATTCGACCAGTATATCGGTTCCCCCGGAACTCGGAACGGATCGACTGTGACACCGGCGCCCCATCCCCTACATGCGAAACCTCTCTCGAAACGAGCGGAAATGGCAGAAACTCACCGTTAGCAGCTGTTGCGGGTCGGTTTCTCGTCCCACCAGAAGAGGTCCCAGGCTGCGACTCCGAAGGGTGTGCCTGCGGGGGCGGCGGGGACGACACCGAAGTCGTGACGGATGTTGTCGTTGGCGAGTCGGGTCCCCGTCGAGTTCGCCCCCTGCCCCGGCTAGACGGTGGTGCAGCTACCGATGTCCTGCGACCCCGCCTTGATACTACCGTCCGCTGCACACCTCTTCCCCGTGCCCGGCCCGTTGCACTCCCGCGTTTCGGCATAATTTTCTCACTGTGGTCTTATCGGCAACAAAAATATTTTGGACAACCTGCCTTCTCAGTGACCACGAAGATAATGCCATCAATTCCTCATACAGCTGCCAAGCATAACGCGATGGCTGCAGCTAGTCTCTTGCCGACGCATTAAGTTTATTGGTCCTGAGAGACCTCGCCGGCCTCGTCTCGGCGGTCGGCCCAGACATGCTAATCCATGTAGTAGTCTTGTCCCGGGAATAAATTGTTTTAACTTTCCCCATTTTCAATGTACGTTAAAACCTGTTATGAACTGACTCCACAGAGGACCTAGTTCTACAGTTAATACCTCGTACACATCGAATATTATGGCATAGAGTGCACTTTTTGAACACTTCTTCCCCTTCAGTAACTTCTACTGAGACTAGCTTTTCCCCGAACATCGGTACTTCGAAACGTATCGATAGTCTACATCACGAACCTTCCGAATCTTCGTCTTGGTTCGACACCTGCACGTTAACATCATACTGTACACGAACTTTCACATTGATGATCGTCATTTCATCCCTCTACTCATCTACGTTTCCCAGTTAAAATGCATAAATTCAATATCAACATTTACGGCCAAACTTAGCCGGCTGTCACTTCGGCAGGTCTCGGCTCGTAGACTACCCCTTGTGCACTCCTCTCAGCTGAGCGGAACGCACCTTTATTCTTCGCGAACAGTGGACTACTTTCATTCAAGTTTAAAACAATGTGATTAACAAATTTAAGACGATTCGCCCACTGTACAACAATAAGGCGTCAATCACCTGCGTCTTCAAATAAAGGAATATCATGCACTTTTAATTTGTATACCAACCGTCGAATGAATAAGATATTCTCTCATAGACTCAGAATGCGAAATGTGTATAACCCTTCGAGTACCCATCGAATATGTTCTCTCGCAGAACTGGCGTTCTGCGACGAGCTGATGCATGACATATAGCTAGTCGACGAAAATTATCAAGACACTCGTCAACTTTTGAGAACTAACTTTTCACTTAAATACCAGGCTCACTATCAAACACAGGCATGAAAGACTGGGTTCAAAATCATCTGCGAAATCTCACAAAGGTAACTTGCATAATCAATTCATAAATAGCTAATACGAAAAGTGTGATTATACCTGTAAAACAGGAGGCAAGAGACGAGGAATGGTTAAGGTGATATCGACGTCGGATGAACTGCGATAAGTCGCCGAGTGGTGTTCTTGACTTCCGGTGGGGGATATTTGCATAATTTAAACAATTTCATACCAGACCAATTACCATAAAATAAGGGCTTCATAAAGGCGGTTCACGACGACGTGTGGTCACTTGACCGGCGAAAGGGAAGGTTCTAGAATCCCGTTCACACGTGATTTAAAATACGGGAAGGGGAACATGTTATACATTTAAAATTCTATTCTCGTTACCAGCCGCCTGGTTACAAATACAAAATGTTTTTAAAATTCTCCTGTGTCATATCATATGCAATCTTATTCATCATAATTATATACAAAATTTGCTTATATCTTCTATCAGAAAGATTATCAATTTTCAAAATATCAAACAAATCCTGACTTGGGAAACTCAATTCCTTCTTCAATACAATCCTGAGAGCTCTATTTTGCAATAACTGTAATTTGTCCAGTCTGCCCTTTCCAGCATTTCCCCAAATAATACTACAGCAGTCAAATCTACTCTATATGACAGATTTGTATAGAGGCAGCTTGATGAGTAACACAACAGCGTATTCTCTTCAACAAATAGATATCTTTGGCTATCTTTTCCCCCGTATAATCAATGTGTTTATCCCAATCTAAATGTTCATCAACAAAAACTCCCAGGTACTTACAGTGAGTGACCCAAGAAATTGGAACATTTTGAATAAGAACATTAGAAACATTTACACTCTTCAATCTTTTTTTTTTTCAAGTTTGGACCAAAAGAAATTCACATATGTTGACATTAAGAGCTAATCTATGTCTTCTTAACCATTCACCAACGTCTCGGTTACGGACTCAAGATTATTACAAGCATACTAGAGACAAGTATCGTCAGCATATAACGAAATTTTGCACTTGAGCAAACACAATGATAAGTCATTAATGTAATGTATATAGCAAAAAGTGAAGAGACTAGGTCCGAACCCTGAGGTATTCCACACTGGGTCTTTTGTTGAGGAGATTCAGCTCCCTTTACACATCATACGATAAGTAACATAGCCTACTCTCTAAAAAAAATCGAGTGAAAATTTTCACTCTAAGAAGAGTGAATACAAAAAAGAGTGAATTTCGAGTGAAATTGGAGTGAATTTTGAGTGAAAATGCTCATTTTCACTTATTTTGGAGTGACGTCAGGGATCACTCCAAAATCTTCGAGTGATCCCTGACGTCACTCCAAAATGAGTGAAAATGAGCATTTTCACTCAAAATTCACTCCAATTTCACTCGAAATTCACTCTTTTTTTTGTATTCACTCTTTTTAGAGTGAAAATTTTCACTCGATTTTTTTTAGAGAGTAGTGAACCATTTGATTGACAGTTCATCGATCCCAATGAGGCACAGCTTATTCAAAAGGATTTGGTGATCAATTGTATCGAACGCTTTTTGTAGGTCAAGGGTGACAACTCCGACATACTGACCTTTATCTAGACTCTCAGACCAGTCTTCGGTGACATTGAATAGAACTGTCGCTGTGGAATGTTTTGGTTTGAACCCACAGTGACTGCTACTTAATAAGATGGCGTTCTGATCGACGTAAGAGTGAAGTTGATAGAATGCCAATTTTTCAACAATTTAGAAGGTACTGAAAGAATTGATATTGGTCGATAATCATTCATATCGCTTTTATCTCCTGACTCATGTTTCCGAATGACTCGCGATATTTTCCCATTCATAGGGGCAACGCCCTGACTGAATGACAAATTTATAAAATGCGTTAAAGGTTAACAATGACATCTAACACTATTTACCAGAAAGCAGCAGGTATTATTATCTGGACCACAAGTCTTATTCTCTTTCAGATTCTAAGACTTGTGCAGTTACAGCTTCAAAACGGAAAATACTGTCACACTTAAATGGCGATATATCACTCGAAAATGATTGCATGTTTTCATTTAGCAGGTATTGCAAGAAACGTCAACTCTTTCCAGTATTTTTTGACTAATATCAACAAAGTAATTATCATTATTATTCCAAACGTTGGTTTGTTTTCTATGAAAACCTCTTAAATCTTCTCTGCTAAATCTGTTTCATTTAGAAAGAAGGCGTCATGGCGTAATTCATTCATGGAGGTTATTTGATGTAAATGGTGAATTTGGGACATTGTCATTTATTGCCAGTTTACCTATTTTTTTAACAATACGCTTTTTATTAACTAGATCTTTTCTTTGAGACATAATATCAGTTTCATTTTCCAAGAAAAAAACATGAATTCAAGAATGGAAGATTAATTTTGACCAAAATAATTCATTGTCTTTCAACTTTCAACAAGAATGATATTTCAGGAATGATTCTCTACGTATACAAAACTTCGACATTTCGAACTACAATAATTGTGAAGTTTCTGGCTCTGACTCTAACCTTTAAACCGCGAGATTTCTTTTGTATGACTTGCGAGCCCGGAGATAAAACACCTACGTGTAAAGTGTAACTGAAAAAGATACATGAAATTCAAGCTCAAGTTCAAATTAATTTCGTTTTTCCACAGTAACATAAAACATATATAAACGAACAACTCGCTTTCTTCAATGAAGGAAGTACTGCATGTAGATTTGTACACTACAGTAAAAAGCGAAATTTTTCAGGGTCCTCTGGTAGAGCATTGTAAACAATGAAGTGGCTTCTCTAGGTAAATAAGACCTATTATTGTTGTTCTATACTACTACCACTCCTACTACTACTAATAGTAATAATAATAAAATAATAAAACTACTATTACTACTACTAATGGTAATAATAATAATAATAATAATAAAAACTAATGATAATTATTATTATTATTATTATTATAATCATCAGCAGTATTATTATTCATTGAAATATTACCGGTGCTTACAGTACTAATGCATTGCATTGGGTGCTAAGGTAATGAAAGTGAAATATCAATATGCACTGTGTGAAATAAAAAAAAAAACTGAAAAGGCAACGCTTGTAAAGTGTGATCTCCTTTTTGAAAAATTGAAACAGCAAAAATGCAACACAAAAAGTTAAGCATCCAACTGAAAGGCAGACAAACAAACAGATAGACACAAAACAACAACAATAAACAAACTAAAAAGCTTGAAACTGGGACGGAAACTGGGACGGCAACAAGACTTAATACTTGTAGGGAAAAACCGCAAAATGACGAAATACTAAAATTGACATGAATGTACAACAGCGACAGCTGGTTTGACGAAGAAGAAAAAATAATTTCCAATTTTCCCTTTGAATATTCAAGGTAGGTTGGAACATTATGTCTTCAACCCTTCAACTGCGAACTAGGATAAAGAAAGTCTAATCATAGCATTAAAGTAAAAGAGACAATGCAGATTTTAAAGGCTGGTAACAAAAATATCCTACAAAATATTCCGATTCTAGTAGGTTCTTGTTATCGGAGTGTAAAAAAGAAAAAAAAATAAGAATGGCCGAAAGAATAAGATCAAAATCGATGTATATTTTACTGTAAATTCAATGTTTTTACAACAATCATATGTAGGCATTATGCAACATTGTACCAAAAGCCAAATATAGACCGTCGCTACGCATGTGTCCCAGTGAACATTACATGTTTTTCGTGAATTCCTCCTGGAAAAATAGCTTACAAGTAATAAGTGCAATCCCGTGAATCCAAACATAACGATAACCATGTATGACCTATGTTTTGACTGGGAGGGAAGGATATGGTGGATATCTTTCTTATCAACCCAAACTGTCACGGGATGAACACACCAAGAAAAATGTAAAACTCGTAATATATAGGTTTTCCCGGCCAATTTCGCACTTTTGTCAGTCCATTTGATAAAAGGTTCATTCAATTTAGCGAAAATCCTCGTCACTGCACATTCTGTCATTCAAAATTGCAACTTGTTCATTCAATTTAGCATTTCGATCAATAAAATTCGCACATGTGCCCTTCGAATTCGTAAAACGGGCATTCAAATTGGCACGTGCTCTTCAGTCATTCAAATTCGCCAGCACTGGCAGAAAATGGTATTTCAGTCATTCAATTTCGCGTATGGGCAGTCAAATTCCAAACATGTTTATTAAAATTGGCGTAATGTTATTTCTATTTGAAAAAGGTGAGAACCGTGATTTATACGTATTTAAATGTGAATTTTTGTTTCATCCACACACTGTTAAGTATATATATGAAATGTATCTTTGACCCTAAATAATTCAAGTTTGTTGTTCTGTAACGCCCCTCTTCTTTTATACATGTCATCAGAACTATACATGCACCAGTACCATTATTCCCTTCGCTTTCTTATATACAGGCGTATCTCTCAAGACAGTGCAAGAAGACATTGAAAGAATCATACAAGCATTTGATGGTAATAACCTGGACAAATTGATAGCTAGAGCTGATCCAAGAACTTTATTCTTAATGATGATTAACGCAATATAGCACCCACCAAATGAAAATGATGAAACATGCAGATGAAAGAAATAATCACGATGTAAATTGAAACCTCCTTCTCCCAATTAATGTCAAAACAAACTTAAGATTAATGTTTATGTGAATGAAATAATGCTTTCGAACATTCTAAACACATCCACATATTTTGAAAGTACTGTTGCAAAGGTGATATCAGAATAAAGAATGAAAACGAAATATTAAATGTTACGATGCTTGCAAACAATACCTATGATGAATGAAAATGGAAAAAAAAACCTTTAATCTGCTAAATTGACTGCAGTAAATGCGACATTGGATGCCCTAGAATGAATTTGAATGAACGAGCGCAGCATATACGTGATCACGTGACCATATCATGCTAAACTGAATGAACGATTTGCGAAATGGTGCTTGTCTTACGAATTTGAACTGAAAAAGTGCTGATTCGAATGATGTTAAAGGTAATTTGAATGCCCCAAAATGAATTTGAATGAAAAGATTATGAAATTGAAATACCGAACATGCCATCTAGGCTAAATTGTGCTAAATTGAATGCACAAATTAGGAATTGGACTGAAAAAAGTGCGAAATTGGGCGGGAAAACCTATATTAGTAACTAATGATAAGATAATCATTGTAAAATTGGAATGTGAAAGAAAATGTTATCTTGTCTTTGATAATACTTACTTTTGCCATCTTCAACATGAATTTCACCAGGGAGGTGAGACTCCGTCTCCGTCTCATCTCCCTGATTTCACTGTGATGTTTCGTCTCAGAGGCGCATAGTGGGAATGAGAGGGTCGCGAAAGTCGAAAACCCAAAGCAGACTATCGAGAAAAAGACACAGACATCAAATCAATCTGTCACGCGCTGTTTCTCTGATATTTTTCTTATCTTTGTATTCATTGTCTCTTTGCGTAACGATAAATAGGGCATCGCCTCTTCATCCTGGATGGTAGGAGTATCAGGCGATATGCAACAACAGACTCCGGCAGTTGGTCAAGTTGGGATAAAAAAGTGAATATCATGAAACGCTTACGTCCACAAGACCTGGCTGTCTCATGTCATACGCTATTTGTCGTTGGTCTCGGTGAAAAGAGCTTGAGGGTGGAGGTTTTCACCAACCCAATGACTGACCAGCCGGGTGAACTTGTGACCTTACCAACTGGCGTCAGCTCCAGCACCGCTAGCATAGTCGTCTCGTGTGAATGATAAAAGTTGGCCAAACTTTCAATGAGCCCCACCACAATCACATGGTTAAGTTCTGGAATCTATCGTTTAATAGCTGAAACAATGTGAAAAGACGTATTGGTGTGCATACGACTCTGAAGTTAATCCGATCATCTTGCAATCACGTAGGTTACCTATCAAGTATTTCTAGAATCCTCATCTCATACGCAGATGAAGATACAATTAATATTTGCTTTTTTGTGATCTGACTTTACAAAAGAAAAAAAAAGACTGCCTTGTCTGAAAATTGATACAAAGTGAATTGTCATTGCCGAAAGAGGGCAATATATTGCGTTTGTATGTTTATCGATTCCCGCCCACTGGTTTACGTCCTTGGACGATGTGTCTTTACTCACTATGTCCATCTTGGTCCAGGTCTATAGATGGGTGATTAGCTGGCAACGCTAGGGTAATAAAGATAGCAGTGCCCTCTGGCATAGAGCAATGGCAACATTGAAGAGGCTGTGCCCTGGATAAAGAAGGCCTTATTATTATTATCATCATCATTATTACTATTTTTGTTATCATAAACATTATTATTCATTAATTTGTTTAGTTTGTGCATATTTAGAAATTGTCATTAGATTGATATGTGATTACATTGTATATCATATTTTTCTTACAATATAAAAGTTGTTGCAAATTATTGGGATGTTGCTCACGGAGCATTTGCATTAACTTTATTTCCCAATGAAATAAGCTAATTCTGCTTCTGAAACATTTTGTAGATTTATTATGTCCAATGTACCGTGCCTGTACGAAGATGTACCTGTATTACTGATATATACGGAAAATTGATAAACAAGTGGTCTTGATGAAAGCTGAACACTTCTTAAAGTTGTTGAGGAAAGTCTCGTATTTAAAAGCCATTGACTTTTATATTCAGTTCCAGTTTATTTTCATATTTTACTTTACATGGATGTAATATATGCATATACTGACAAAAAACACGATAAAGATGTAATATAGAATGGATCGAGAGTAGAAAGTGTGCTAGGGTTCGTTATTTTAATGAGATGTGAAATAAGAATGAATCGTAAAGCAAAGCTTCCATGAACAAATACAAATGGAAATTTGTGTCGCAGTGGGGCATGACACAAAATACTAATGACATGAATAATCATATGAGAGCTAAAAAGCAAGATAGAAATGCCAAAAGAAGCAAAGGAAAATTGAGAAAGAAGAACAACAATTGAAGAAAAGAACAAGAACTAAGTGAAAAAGCACAAACTGACATACTAGCAAACGAGCATATCTACCTTCATGTTTAAAGTATGATAACTAGTGTATTGATTATATCGGAGCATAAAAACTGAAACCAAACGTAAAGAAAGTGTACACTCTAAAAAAACCTGAGTCAGAACTGACCCGGAACTGGGACCATTAGGGTCACACACCGTTCCGGGTCAGAAATGACTTGGAATTTGGTCATGAAGACCCCAAATGGGGTCACCCTGACCCAATCCATGACTCTGAATGGGTCATATCTGACCCCATTCCTTGTCCACTGGCGTAGCCGGGGGGGGGGGGGGGGGGGGGGGCGATGGGGGCGGTCACTCCCCCCCCCCCCTAAGATTTGGACCGGGGATTTGCGAGGCGGAAAAAAAAATGCGTGTATACTGTATGCATGCACATGAAGCGGGTCTCCTTTTCAACCTTTCATCAAATAAGATCATAATTTTTTGAATATTTAACTCAAAGTGTGCACCAGATCGTTGAATTTCAATTGAAATTATGCAAAATCTCTCGTGCTTCTTTCCCTAGCCTTAGTACACTTTTTAGATTCACACAAAATTATGAATAATTCTCAGTGCACAAGACTTATCACTTATATCCCTAAAACTCAAAGTTCCGTCATGTACAAGGGGAATTTCCTCTTTTAATCGACCCCTTCCTCCCTTAGTCCCCCCCCCAACATCAGTTATTTTTAATGATTTCCCAAATACTCCATCAAATATGCGTATAAGAGATATCTCAATTTCAACCTTAAAAGGCAAAAGCTCCATCGTACGGGAAGGGTGGAGATAACACTCGCCCACGCCTTCTTCCTGCTCGCCCGTCCCTCCCCCCCCCCCCCCCCATGCAAAGAATTGGCTACGCTTTGAACATAAACAGTTTTCCAAACATATGACACAAAATGTGTGCACCAAAACGGTTATTTGCAATCAGAAAATTATACAGAATCTCCTTCCACAGCTTGCTACACTTCTCTTCTGATTGAAAAATTTCCAGATATTCCAACAAAAGTGTGCGCCAGATTGTTGAATTTCAGTTCAAAAAGCTTCAGCAAAATGAAAAAAGGCTCCCTTGAATATGGGAGAGGTATCTTGCCACCCTTCCATTGCTTGTTACCCACTTTAGACTTAATACATTTTTGGGAATGACAATTTCCGAATTTTCCACAAAAAGTGTGCTCCAGATCGCTTTATTTCAAATCTTAAAACGCAAAAGTTCCGCCGAGCGGGAGGGGGAATCCCCCTTCCCCTAACATGCCTAAGCTCTTCCTCACTATAGACTTTGTGCACACACACAGATGATGCACATTCGGAATAAGAGCTAAATTCCGTGATTTTAACACTTCGATAAAAAAGTATTGCACCAAAAATTTGCACCAGATCGCTGAGTTCAAGGTCTGAAAATGCAAAACCACCTTCGTGTGGGAGGGGTATTGCTATACCTCAAACAAGTGGGACTGTTTCAAGTCGATGAAACACGCAAAAACAAGCAAAAACACGCATCAAATTCCACCATTTGCAACATCAAAATGCAAAAAGGAACACCCCCTCCCACACCCTCCCCGTCCCCCTGCTCGCTCTGCTCGCTCGGGCTCAGTCGCGTTCATGATATTCAGAGTAAGAATTAACACAAAAAGTTTATTTAAATGATACCATAGGCAAATTGTGCAATAATGATCTACACTAGAATAATATACTGCAACCTTAAACAAGTGGGACTGTTTCAACTCATTAAACACGCAAAAACATGCATCAAATTGCACCATTTGCAACATCAAAATGCAAAAAGATCTCACCGTGGGAGGGGGAACCCCCCTCCCACACCCTCCCCTCCCCGCTCGCTCGGGCTCAGTCTCGTTCATGATATTCAGTGAAAAGAATTAATACAAGAAGTGTATTTGAATCATATCATTTTATAGGAAAATTGTTCAATAATAATCTACATCAAAATATACTGCTACCTTAAACAAGTGGGACTTTTTCACGTCGATAAAGCGTGCAAAAACATGCATCAAATTGCACCATTTACAATATAAAAATGCAAAAAAGTTCTCACCGTGGAAGGGGGACACCCCCTCCCACACCCTCCCCTTCCCCCCGCTCGCTCCGCTCGCTAGGGTTCAGTGGCGTTCATGATATTCAGTGTAAAAATCAATACAAGACATTGATTTAAATGATACCATATTTTATAGCCAAATTGTTCAATGATAATCGACATGAAAATAAATTGCTACCTTATATAAACACTGTTTCAATTCGACAAAACGCGCAAAAACATGCATCAATTGCACCCTTTACGACATCAAAATGCAAAAAGTTCTTACCGTGGGAGGGGGACACCTCCCTCCCACACCCTCCCCCCCCCCCTCGCTCGCTCCCGCTCGCTCGGGCTCGGTCGCTTCGCTCCCTCGCAGACTAACCGCCCCCCCCCCCAAGATCAAATCCTGGCTACGCCGTTGTCCTTGTCATTTCTGACCCAGAACGGTGTGTGACCCCAACGGACCCACTTCCGGGTCAGTTCTGACTCGGATGTTTTAAGAGTGTACACTCCGTTCATGTACCAAGAGAAAATAATGTAACATGACCGATTAAAGGAATCTAGTCAGGCATATTATAATCATTAAATACCGGTAATTTCAGTTTTTGTTTGAAAATGAACAGAGGAGAATATTGGATTAAATCTCCGGGAAGATCATTCTAGAATTTGGTTCCAGTGAAAACAATTATTACTTTTTGTTTTTCCTCAGCTAAGAGTGTGCTTTGTAAGTGGAAGATAAGATTAATCTCTCTGATATTGTGGAGTACGCATTAACTGCACCGTGGAGTTGTTTTTTCTGAAACACGTGAGTAAAATACGTCAGGCAAGTCGTTAGCAGATAATAGACACAAACATGTTCTTAAGCTGCATAAAAACAAATAAGCCATCTTACGGAATATGTTTTCAAAGAAGAAATAATTAGCGTGAGTAAGAATCAGCTAGGTTAACTAAACGAATAGCCCTATTTTTTCCTCTGTTGTTTTTGAAAATTTTCTTGATGTGGAACTTTGCACATTTATTCCCCCAGTCAAGTATACCGTGATTGAGATACAGTCAAATAAGTGTGTGAGACAATTTTATTTTTCTAAATATATTTTGGGGAAAACGTTATTTGAAATCCAGTCGTTCTCTCAAAGAAAGGTTGTTTACTAAAAAAAAAAGTCAGTCCTGCCAGAAAATAATTACAGACTATAAAAGTGGTGTTAAAATACAACCAATTAATCTTAAACCATTATTTACTTTATCCATGTTAGCAAGAGAGATTTGAGATACAGAAATCCACAAACAATTATAAAATGAATAAAATGTACATTCACTACTTGCTGGTAATCAATCTGGTTTTCGATCTTTACTCTCTATACGTTATTGGCGCGTTCTTAAATCTTGTTTGAAAGCTTTTGAATTACTAGTAAAATCTCATGACTAATTGTAAAAGAAAAGGAGATTATACGGCATAATATAGTACAGAGTGTAAATGGTTCGAATCTCATATCACAGGCAAAACGTAAGTGTTTCAATTAAATTTATTTTGAGTGACCCGTTGGTTGTGAAAGCAGGAATTGCCTAGGGTTTGATCCTTGGAGTATTCATACGTTTTCTAGTATGTATATATCAATAATATTTGTGTAATGAATCATACTATGCCATCGACTAACCTTTTCGTATATGTGTCGATGATACAGTGATTTTTTGTAAGGCAAATATCAAGGAAGAATTACAAACCGCACTACAATCTAATCGATTTGATATGACAATTTGTTGATTGGATTTTGTATGTTAGATGTTGTTTACATTCTATTACTATTCAGTTTAATATTGTATTCAATTATAGATTCAGTTCTATATTTTTCCAACTGTTTGAGCTGTTCTTACTTTTGCACTGTACTGATAGGGATTGTAACATTTCAATGTTTTTAAAAAATGTAAATAATGTAGACTGTTCTTCAATTGTTTTATGCTGTACAGAGATCTATCTCTTGTAAAGCAGTTTTGTGTACTGAAGAGACTATGATCTGTATTAAGACCACAGAACACATAGATAAATAAGGCATGATACTAGTAGTGAAGAATTAATGTATGTGACATCCGTTTGAGACACTTGTAGATAATTGCACGCTATCTGAATCTATGGGGGCGTAGACATTAATTGTTTTTGTGATTGCTAAGTTTGTCTGAATCCTTTGGTTCACATTAATAGTTTTCATCGACAGCGATATATTCATAATCGACAAACAAAGTGTGTTTCCTAAAGGGACATGTCATTGAAGAATAAGGCTATGGATATCAGAACAGGAAATCTACACAAAGTCATTAATACTTATATCTGTGTTGTGTGTGACAGAGAGTGTGTTTGTATTTGAGAGAGAGAGAGAGAGAGAAGAGTTTGCGTGTGGTACATTAAACAATATTTTTTTTTCCAACAGATGTTAAGAGAACGAAAATCTTGATTAACTATTGATGTTACAGGAAGGTAAATTAGTTTCGCTGGCCACATACACAGTCAATTTGATACATGGAGAGCAAATGAGTTTTAGCTTTTCCATATATCACTGTATACCATTTTAGGAATAATATCAACGTGATCACAAATTCAGTTTGCACTGTATCTATAAAAGATGTAGAACGTTTCACTATTGAAATAAAAACAACTTAGTAACATGAAAATGATTTCTTCTCTATTAAAATCAGTGTGTCATCTGCGATGTTTCGTTTTATAATTCTCGAAATTAGAATAATTTTTTGAAAGTCGAAAACGTATTGTATTATGATATGTATATATATATATATATATACACTCAGCAAAAAAAGTAAGTTCCCCCCTAGCATTTGTGGATATATCTCAAAAAGTATTCAACCGATTTTCATAATTCAAACGGAAATGGATAAAGAATTTTATTACTCATAACATGAGTGGAAAATCATTGCCACCAGATATGATTATTGGTGTGAAAAAAATGCATTTTATGTCAAAATGCATGGAAACAAAAGTTGCACTTTAGTGATTTGCAATGACTTTTACACAAATAATCAAACAATCACTCATGATTCTGAACATTTAAGCATGGGTTATGGCATATTTCTCTATCTCTTTCTTTTCATAAGCATATAGTGAAGTATTTGATAATTGATATGTCCACCACCCGCAATGACCAGCCGCCATCTCCTCCTCAAACTGTTAACTAAAGTTTGTACTTGGCGCCGCTCAATGTTGGTCTATGCTCTCTGCAAGATGCGCTGAAATTCTTGCAGTGAAGTGTCATCTTTCAACTTCTTGCTCGCTTTCCACTTAATGATATCCCAAAGATTCTCTACTGGATTACAGTCAGGGGATCTTGCAGGCCACTCCATACGTTCGATGCCATTTCCCTCAGCAAACTGATCTACAACTTGAGGGCATGATGCAAAATGCCCACAGGCACATTAATGTGATCAACCTGAATTGGAATTACAAATCACATGGCTTCTACCAATATTTTCATATTGAGAAGGCCTATTGTTCAAAAAGTATGTATAACATCTGTTTAATAGGGAAGCACATTGTACCTGAAGAAATTCCTGAGAATTACACAATTTAAACAGATCATTTGATAACTTACATAGGAAATGTATACAATATGCTCTCTATGGCCTAAAGTGCAACTTTTTTTCCCATGCATTTTTACATAAAATGCGATTTTTTACACCAATAATGATATCTGGTGGCAATGATATGCCATTCATGTTATGAGTAATGAAATTCCCTATCCATTCCCGTTCGAATTATGAACATCCGTAAAATACTTTTTGAGATATATCCAAAAATGTTACGGGGGAACTTACTTTTTTTGCTGAGTGTATATATATATATATATATATATATATATATATATATATATATATACATATTCACACGGACATTGCAGTAGTTCACTTATTGCATTGTGTTGCTGCTAAGCTTTCGACCCTTTTGCAGGTCTTCGTTAAGGCTTGGGACGTGAACATAACAAAAAGCAACCAATTTGCAAACACTTGAACAGAATAAGGCAAAACAAGGCGAAATAGAGGTCAAAATAAAAGAAAGCCAAAAGAAAAGAAAACAGAAACATGACATAAGGTGACATTTACTTCACCAGAACAGCAATCTGTGCCATACATTGGCATGCATGGCGATGAAAGTACAAGGTAATACGAGAGTAGCAGCAGTATGGTATAAATACACAAAAACAACGGTTACACAGCGTAATTGCAATGAAATAAATAAAAATGTACAAACAACAAAATTAAATTGCTCAAACTATATACAATATTAAAGCAAACTGATTACATTGTTTAAGGCGTTGGGAAGTAAAAGGCAGTAAGTAAATTACTGCAAAGTCCACTATATATAGCAGCCCTCTTCCTTCGTCACGACTACACAGTGTACTTACAATGCAGCACCAATCACGTATGATACGTGGCCGAGCCAACTTCACTATATATATATATATATATATATATATATATATATATATATATATATATAAGACAAACAAGTTGACATAATGCAATACAAGGATCTTCCTCAGGGTAACAAGGGTCGAAAATTTGGTTTACAAATAAATGAAGTTGGATTCTAATGCATTATGTCAACTTGTTTGTCTTCATCGTCTTCATGCTCCTATTCCAACACGCGGATCATAATATATATATATATATATATATATATATATATATATATATATATAATGGTATATATTTCAAGAGTATACAGAGTTGAAACTAAGAACGTATTATATATATATATATATATATATATATATATATATATATATATATATATACATGTATACACACATATGTCTTGTGGTTGTAGAGAATATTTGTCTAACAATGATCCCATTCCATAAGTTTAGTACCCCTGCCCCCCCCCCCCCCCCAAGGTTTGATGACCCCATCGAACAAATGAAATCGTATCATCCGAGGGATGCTTTCCGTCAAGTTTGCTGAAAATCTGTCAAAGGATTTTCAAGAAAAATCGAGATGAAAATTGAAAAGTCTGCCCGATGTTTACACAATCCCGGCGTTTGCATATTTTCCGGCTCCATAGACCCCACGGATATCCTACATCGACTTACCGAGTCGATTTTCTTAAGAGGTATTTCCTGCAACAAGTAGTTCCAGCTCAGCGACATCGATAGCGCATGAGTTTCGATAGTCGGGGTCTTATTTCAAGAGTATACAGAGTTGAAACTAAGAACGTTCTGCTCAATTTTATGGCCACGACAAACAGCTCACGTATTATACATACGCGTAGCTTTGCGATGGTAAAAGATAGCGCTTTATTGATGAATATGTACATCTAACAACTCAGCGAGTTTAGGCAATGGCAGGCTAAGATACTCGCATATTGCGTGACGTCGGCTAAAGCTGCAACAGAATCCGCATTTTCTCTACGGCATATGATTCGAATAAGCAGAGATATGCCCGTTTGCCACCAGAATAGTACAACGAATGGAGAATACAAGGAGTCTAATCACAATCACTCAGTGCCTTTTGATGTTTGTATTCGTGTATGGAATTCTTTCATCAACCATTGATGGCAGTAGTGCTCAATCATCCACAAGTGAGTTGTATCAAATTGTGTGTGTCGATGAATTTAGTGATAATAATCACTTGCTCTTTACTCCCACTTCGTCTAATGCCCGTTTGGTCTCAACCCAAATGGTCTAATCCTGTTTCGTCTACAATTCGTCTAGTAACCATTTAGTCCAATTACCACTTTGCCTCATGACCAGCTCGTCTACCATCAGATAGGCTATGCCAATTTCGTCTAATATCCATTTGGTCTATTGCCACTAGGTCTATATACCACATTAAATCACCTGTTCGTCTGTTATTGTACGTCAATTCCAAGTCGTCTAATATTCACTTTGCCTAATTACCATTTCGTCTTATTGGCACTTGGGCTCCGCACCCACTTAGGCTATACATGCTATAAATCCAATTTGGTAATTTATCGATTAGTCTAATAACCAGTTTGGCTGCTTTTCAATAAGTCTACTAACCAATTGGTCTAGTGACCACTTGGTCTAATGATCATTTGCTGTAATGATCATTTGGTCTAATGGCCCCTTGGTCTAATGCCCAATTGGTGTAAATACCATAAGCATAGTGCGCATTTCGTCCAATGTGCACGTTGGCGAACTACATTTATATAAGACAATTTGATCTCTCACGTCCCTTCGTTCTGCCTTCCGCTATCTGATAAGTACAGGTTGCGTATGTAATACATCGACACCCTAATGTTTTTCCATCAATAGAAACTTAAAATATCTCACAAATTTCCTGAAAATGACCCACATGTCAAGAAAACAGTCTGAATTCACAAGCGCGCATTGAAAATGCGATATGCGGTATACACACTAAAAAATAGGAGAGCAAATATGTACCCCTAGAGGTACAGATGCTTGTCGCTATACAAGGAACCCTAGCGGTACTTATATGTACCCCATACAGGGGTACATATAAGTACCCCTGCCTTGGGTACTTATATGTACCTCTAGGGTACAGATTGTGTACCCCTGTATGGGGTACAGATGAGTACCCCTGCATAGGGTACAGATGAGTACCTCTAGGGTTCCTTGTATAGCGACAAGCATCTGTACCCTTACCGGTACATATTTGCACTCCTTTTTTCGTGTGTATGTGACTGTCTAAGTAAACAATATGACACACACACACAAACACGTACACAAACACGCACACAAACACGCACACAAACACAGGCATGCAATCTATGAGAGTAAGTTTACAGCATACAACTGTATGTATAAGACATGCTAAGGTGTTTTTCCTTGATATATACAAATTACACGCTTTATTTCCTGGAAACTATAACAAAGCAAAAGCATCCACGTGTTGATATTGCACTACAAACACAGAGGACTATACATACGAATAAGGTTGTTGCATGAAAAAATAATACATGTACATGATGTAGTAGTGCACTGTACCAATATGTTGCCATTTTTGTGAATTTGTGAATCATTTTTGGTTTGCAAATTTGACAAGCAAAATTCTCACCAAACGCTATACTGGGGTATAATATTTAGTGCACTTAAGAGGGTCTCAGTGTCAATTTACGAAAACAAAATCTTGTGACAATACCTGTGACCTTCTCATTCACAAAAATATATATGTACTCAAAGACGAACAGCTTATGCAGTACATGTAGTTGAGACTGTCTATCTTTGGCACAATGTATAACAGTGTAGGTGCCTACAGGAATACATAGAATTGCACAACCAAAAAAAAATATGTCATAATATACACTCAAATACTAAGATTACACAGCCATGAAATCCATACATGCTCTAAATTCACATTTTCATAATTTATCATCAATCATAAAGTTGGCTTGAAGAACACCTTTCACTTGTCCACACATTGAACATCCTACATTATCATATCAAACGAAATATCACTTGATTTAATTTGTTGGTAAATCACTTCAGTTACTTAAGTTATAGAAACAGCTGTTCATAATCTTCAAATCACAGGTAAATCTGTGACAGAAAAACACTGTAGCACTAATAGGTAAATATGGAACGAAATTTGGCATCAAAATGGCAAAATGAAATAAGTATATCAGAATTGCTCTGAATTAAGAAGGGTTTTGTTTTTGAATTTTGAAATGGCCTTTTTAATCCTTTACCTTTGAATTTCAAGAGATATGGAATAAAACTAGAAATGTTGCTATGGTAAGTGGTATGTATCCACCATAATGCATGCTTCTCCCAATAGGTCTATGTTACGTCTGGATGAGTGACGACAGTTTCACATAAGTGGCAAAATAGTAAAATGACAAATGTCACAAATGTCACAAATGTGTTGAGTGTTTACTTTCCTTGAACTAATTTTAATTGGATAATAGCTAAGAGAGAGACTTATAGTCTAAGAAAGCAGGTATTTGGGGATTGAAGAAAGTTCTTTGCTTTCATAATGCACATGAACCGATTTTATGTCCCATGTGTATATCCACTTCTTCGCAGTAACAGATACCTACTGTCAATACACTGTAAATGTCTACCTTTGCTCATCAAAATTCCTCTTACTCTGTCACGATGAAAACTACGTTCAACTTGATGCCTTATAACAAAATGTACAGTGAGTTTTGATTCAACCAAAGTGATACCCCTTGCTCTTCACACAAGAAACACATTTGTATCTCTGAAAAAGTAAACAGATTATGCACCACTGACATGTGGGTAGGCCATAGATATGAATTGGATGGTGGTAGTAGACATACTGCATGTACATGTATTATTATCGCACTGTTTGCACCATCAATTATATTTCAAAGTACGATATTTCTTCCTATAGAACACAATTTCATACACTTGTGCATTTAGTGAAAGAGATTATCTTCATCATGTAAAAGCACACTGGTCATATCATAATGCATCAAATCCATGTAGTGAGTGCTTGTTTTGCACGCTGCATAAATACAGCTTTATATCCAACTGGAGAGAAGATGTGTGAACCCGCTGAAAAGTCCCGAGTATACTGAGGCAAATGTCTATGGAAAATGCGTGTTGTATCAAACTCAAAACATCCTCAATGGGTTAACATGGTCTTCTCTATCAGTTCACCACTGAAGAGTAACTTTTGGACGAGGATCACATAAATTAGTTTTGACCATCAGGCTAAATCTAATGGCAATCTCCTTATAGTACTCCCATCTGTTGAGGTAATCTCACTATGCACAACACCGCCCACTGGCACTGGTAAAACAGTCCAGGACTCAATCACCGTTGGACCAGTAATCTTTCAGGAATGGACCAGTAAAAATGGACAAACTGGGTTACCTACTGGTCAAACAGATGGGTATGGCCAGTAAAAAAAAAATGGGTTAGTGTGCAGCCATGTCGTGCAAACCATTCAATTGTCTACTCATGTCTTGCACACCACAGGTACTATGTATATCAATCTGTTCAAACATACATAACACACTGCTGAAATGTAATGAATGCTCTCAGGGTGAATAACTTACAATGTAGCTGAATATCGCTAGATCCACGCAAGGTCAACTAAAGCAAGGTTGGTTGCACTTCATATTCATTCTAAATAAGAAAATATAGATTTAGAAACAGCAGTGGCAATTACAGGAATATTCATGAAAGTAAAGCTCATGCTCGTGTATTTGATGTAGATTACTGGGAAACAAGTAAGATCCTATTGTACATAGAAACTATGTGGAAGTTTGTGTTTTGCTTTTGTGTGAGCTTGGAGATCGAACTTCAATATAAGTAAAGAGAGGGCAGGTGTAGAACCCAAAGTAACCAAATCCTCACCCTGTTACTAGCAATGTAAAAACCTCAAGAGTGATTCAATTTTCCATTAACATCTGAACCTTTAGAATTTCTTGTCTCTCCTTTGGCTGTAACACATACACTGCAGTCAACCTATAATTTTGTATGGTAAGCACTCAGGATTAGTATCATTTTTAGTGAACTGCTTCAGTTGCCAATATTCCTGTATCAAGTTAGTAGGCTCTGCCTGCAAAGAATATGTACACTACAAACACATTATTGTCAAATTTTTCAATTGATACTGCATCTGGTGCATATGTACATGAGTACCTCAAACGGGCAAGGCAAACTATGATTTGCAATGAATTCAAGCAACATATTAAAAGATTTCCATGCTCGTAACTATGATGGAAATCACATTTTAACCTTACAGTGTTAAGAGGCCAGAGACGTACAATCACTGTAAGCAGCAAAACAAGAACCGTATTTAAGGATATTCTTATAACTTCAAGTTAACACACATGAGACATTAAAGCTCTAAATGAGAATTTGTTGCCTAAATTCAGCTGAGGTAAAAGGTTTCTGTCCTATCAATGGGCCAGAAGAAGTAAAACCACCATGAATTTATTGGGATATGACGTTAATCAACTTTCTTATCTTAAGAACGAGATGCTGGAAATATTCAAAGCAATTTCCAGAATTGACCTGAATATATGGGATATTTAAGTTGATCAATCTTTGTACCTTGAATGGTAATTACTTGGAATATCCTAATCTTGTGAGAGAGGTTTGGATGAAATATTGGTGCGCTCTTCGTGTTGGGCTATTCCAGCCCAAATGTGCACTACACAGCCAAAGTTGAAGCAACCCCTGCAGAAATGTTGGTGCAGGTGCAGAGAACTGTTCCTTCCACCTCCACGAGAAGGCCATCTGGTGCAAAAGGAATCCCACATATTACTAATAGCGACTTTCTCATTTCGTGACACAGCCACCTTTCTTGTACAAGAGTGGTTCCAGATTGCTACAGTCCGTTTGTCACATCTGGGATGATATCACCCATTTTGATTTTCAGTGCACGTCGCTCACTACGTACTGCTACGACGTCATGGCTCCCTTTCCTCCAACAGGCTGGCGAGTGGTTGCACTAAGCGATGACATCACTCATGTTCTGAATATAGGTGGCAATGAAATCCTTGGCAGACGCGTTTTGCGATTCAGGCCTGGGATGTACTGGAGAACATGAAAGTATGCACAATTCCTCAAAACAACGTCATTACCTCGATGTCGACAGTCAGGAGGTGAAATGGATTTGGATTTGGTCCTGCAGGTTCCTGGACAAATAGTGAGAAATGAATTTACAACAAATTTGTTAATAACAACAAACAAACTTTTCTTCACATTTTATCTAGTGCCATCAAAAGTGCAACATTCAAAAACATTATATTATCAGTTAGTTTCAAACCCCGGTTGACATTGAAAATATTACTACATGTATTATCTATGCTCAAAGTAACCATCACCTTTTATATTATTTGAGGTTGATGTGAAAAAAAGAAGAAGCAGCATAATTGCAAAACTTATCAAATTTGCTTCAATAATATCTATCAACCTTTCTTTTTTTCTTTCTTTTTTTTTTTTTTGGGGGGGGGGGGCAAATAATTAACTTACAACTCTATAAACATTTACTTTCCACAAAACATTTGGAATGTACCAAAAGCTCTTATTTTGTGACAAAATATCCAATCAAATATGGACTCATTCCCTTTCAAATCATATTTCACTTTACACAAACCTGTGGTATTACAGCCAGGGTCTTCCATGATGGGTGCCCTTTTGATGAGAGTCCTTCCAGCTTCAGAGTATTGTAAGGGTGAAGAGAACCTAAGTGTGAATCTATGGACAGAAAAAAAAAAGAAAACAGGAAAAAAGGGGACAGTTTACCTTATTTGAGATAAAGGAATTGGTCACTTTATCTGATTGATAATTCATAGGAATTACCATCATGTCATATACATCCTACTGTACATATACAGTGGACTCCCGTTAATAACGAAGTCCTCGGGACAGGCAGTTTTCTTTCTTTATATCGGAATTTGGTTATAACCGAACAAAGAAACAATATACATAGAGTGGATGAGATTGCAGCCCAAATTTTTACTTCGTTATAACCGGATTGCACTGTAATAGGAAAATCATTGCTTACGATACTTGCAAAGTCATTCTTTCTGCAAAGGTCTTGTAAGAATAACAGTAATTCACAGCCTGTCATGGACCACACATACCACGTATCTTGCCACTTGTTCACTGATACTACATCAAGCAGTCATGGGGTCATCATGTCACTGCCACACAATCAGTAGTAGGCCTACCGAAAAATGGACATGCATCTTCTGGTGTTACAAGTCACAATTTATCAAATGATAGTATGACCCAGGGCTGAAGTCATGTAACTACGTGTACATCATGTAGTATTGTGCTCTGCATGGTTCTTTCCCGTTTTAACTACAGTACTTATGTGTCATTAAAAGACTTACCATTACCAAGTATGCTTGATAACGTCCTTGAGGAGTTCTTGAATAATCTTTGCTCTCCACTGACTTCCAGATGGTTAGAAGAGATGCATTCCTCTCCTTTGTCACATCCATTCACAAGTGACATGAAGTAATCCACAGCTTGGTAGTGAAACAACTGCATTAGGAGCTGCTTGTCTAAATAACAATAACAACAAAAAAGAAATGTGTAAATGGTAGCACTAATGTGAGGTTTAGGTCTTACATCAGTTTCTTGTACCGTGGTAAGTATTTATTGCCTTGTAAATTCAGAAAGGGAAAATGTTTGGGTCACACCTGCTTCCAATAAGAATAAAAGTTTGTGAAGGTAGGAATACACTGATGAATATTGCAAGTGACATCAACAATAGGTTCATAAATTTTACTGGAATGGGTAAACTCCCAAGTGTCTCGAGTATTGATGACATGATCTAAATAGCAGTAGCAACACAGCTAGACTGGGATGTTCTACACTGTCTTCTCAAAAAGGCCATCATAAATCCATAAAAAGAACATCTAAAACTACAGTGAATATTGGTAACTATACACAGCCCTGTCACTGTACAGAAGTCACAACAGGCATGCTTCACATGACATCTGGTTGGGCTAGGGATGGGGAGACATTATGAGTACACTCTATGATTTTTAGGACAGTATCAGCTTTTAAGTCAATGAACTTATATTCCCTTTTACATGCAATGTTACAATTGTGTTGACTGTATCCATGGGAATGAAGGCCTATCAATGCATACGCAGAATGAAATTTCATTGAATGGAAGATCTTTACACTCTTGGCACAGTCAGCATTTGGATTTATACAGCTGTATTTCAATTACAAATATATCATCCAGTCATCAGACTCTGTATATCTTAGAAGTTAGACTATTAATACATTGTATTAGAGATCTACCAGTCTATGTAGTTGACTAGACATCACTTAGTCTTGGTCTGCCTTGTGTCCATCCGGCTTATTAATTCCGATTACAATAGAATCTATAGACCCTATTATAAAAGTTTGAACTCAATCGGCCATGGGAAAATGATAAGATAAGGTGATCAATAGACTAACTTGTTAAGACAGTGCAATTCACTTGATTCAGTGTGGTTCACTTGATTAAATCAGGGGTGGGTACAGGAATTCCGTAAAGGGGAGGGGTCTTTACAAAATCAAATGGGAGATGCAGGCTCCCCCCCCCCCCATATTTAGCTTATTATTTCTTTGTTTTGGTTCAATTTAATAAAGAGGGAGCAGGCGCCCGGTGCACCCCCCTCTGGATCCGCCCTTTCAATGGTAAATTAAATTCAAACGGCCACGCGTTGTATGTGTATGACGCGTAAACCAAAGGTATCATGTAGTCTGTGGTCTATGTTGGATGTCACACACTGGGCTATCAAAACGCAATTTTATGAGGGTTACAAGGAACTCTTTCTGTAGAGGGATGCAACTGTCTAACCTTACCATCTAAAGCAGCCCAGTAACAGCACAAACCATTGCTGCCTTTCAAGATGCTACCCTTCCACTCAAACCAGCGATTGGAAGAATAAATTTTAAAAAGCCTCCTGTTGGGAGACAGGATGCTGCAATTCATGAATATTTTTTGACTCGCACATGGAACACGTTTTGGTGCCCATGTTTTAATCGTATATCTTGCTTGGTATAACTTGCGCACCATCACATACAGTGACATACACTAGAGCTCTACTGCCACTGCACAACCCTAACCCCTGGGCGCTCCTTGTACGGTACACATTTATTCTCGCGTTGGGGCTGGTCGTAGTTAGCACTACTATTCAGTACAGTGCAGTGTGTACGCTATGCGTATGGGGCAGCTGGTCGCAGTTACGTGCAGGAAGTTAACAGTAACACTGCACCATTGTCAGGGCTGCCAACTCTCACGCATTGAGCGTGAGACTCACTCATTTTGGTCCTTTCTCACTCTAAAACTTTATTTCATTTGCATGCATTTCTATTGATCTCACTCATTTTGACTCCTGAATTATAGCATTGGCCTATGGGAGTCTCACTCTGAACTAGTTCCCAGTGTTAGCAGCCCTGCATTGTACTGTATACTAGTAGTTTGGCTGTAATGTAATTGTTGGGACTGTAGACAACATTTCGACAAACAGGCCTTAGAACTGTTAGTGGTCTAGACACTATATATACAAAGAACATTCTAGCTAACAATGTCTTTAGATCCTCAGACAGACTCTTTGTAAGTCCGTTGTGATCCGTCATGATCATGCACTCACTTACCGTGACATTACGAGAAGTGGTCAACACGTCTTGTCCAGTGTCGAAGTTATGCATGCATCAGTTAATGGTCTTCTGTCGACTGCGTGCTTGAATTGAAGATCCTTGCAGTTGCACGTTTTGTACCAGCTGAAGCGCGATAATAAATGTTTAATCTCGCTAGTTAGCTTGATGATCGGCACATTTTGTTGCTCGGTTACATTCGGTTACGTGTAAGCTGTATGCAACGCGATCATCCTGCGTGAAAACCTACCGCTCGGCGACAAGTCGTCGCCGCTCCAGATATTTGAATGAGTGGCCAACTTGGCGAGTTGTACAGATGAGGAAAAAAAGAATAACTTAAATAATCATACGTAAATTCTTAAGTAAATATATCATGAAAGATTATTTTGTGAATATTTTTAGCAATTTTTTATGTAATTACATTAATTAATTGAGTATATCATTTAGAAAATAACGCTGGTTTTTGATAATCGCAGGAATTGATTTCCTTCTTTTCGCTTATTGGTCAACTAGTTAGGCGGTAGGTATTCTCGTTATCAGAACGTGATTTTAACAACCGTAAAGCCCCCGAAAAAAACATTTCCAAGATTGCAGGTGTATTGACACTTTGTCTTAAAACACGGTACTTGCAAGTTTTAGGTATACCGAAATATGCAAAATGTGTACTTTGACATAACCGTTGTATCCACTACCAAGATGTAATGTAACATGTACATTCATAATTGGTCTTTGTGTCAAGACTATTCACTGTACCGACAAGTAGGAACACCTACCCTCAAGGATGCCTACCCGTTCGCGTACCGACGAGTACCCCTAGACGAACTTACTTGCTCACAAGCCCGATACGGGTACGCAGGCGGAAACGCCTACCCCAATTGTACCGCTAGTTTTTAGTGTGTACGTTCCAAGATAACTCCATCAAACGAGTGATTTTTTTATGACGCAGTTAGTTGCGCCGTAATTTTGAAACCGACACCTCTACCCTCTATCGACAATACGTGTGAAATGCACATAATTATTTTCCAATATACATTTATAAGCTACGGTATTATTATTTTGCAGTTGATCTTGTTTATTATCGGATTTTTCAGTAATATTTGGACATCTCCAAGTCCTCAGTGACCACTAGTATCATGCATGAATGTTCGCCTTGTACACGCAATGCTATGAATAGAGGGGTGTCGGTTTCAAGGTACAATGTCGATGCGTTGGACATCTTACATTCTCTGTGTACTCAGTAACTCCGTAATTAAGGTTTGTATTAAAGAAACGGGAAAAATTAGAACTGCCCGTGCAGTGGGTATTCACCTGGTATTGTGCTTTTTGCTTTGTGCGGGAAGCTCATTTAATGAATAGGGATTTACATCATTTGTCTACACAATGCTTGTAAGATAATTGAACCCTGCAAAACGTTAATAAATCATCTTACGAGACTCTACCTTTTCTGAAACGTTACTCGGAATTATCACTCACTTATCTGAAAAGTAATATTGTCTATTTTGCTTTCTTGTCTCTTCAGAATCATATCCGGAGAACGAGAACAGAGGCATGTATATTGGCGCTCTAAATTCGTGGGAGGCCGTAGTGATCAGTTTGGTGGTCGCCATAGCACTGGGTCTGATGATCTGCTACTGCTGGCGAAATCATCGGAAGACGGGCTCCGCAACAACTGCCAATGGCGCCCTGTCCTCTACGAGCGCTACGCACGTGCAGTCAACGTATTCGGCACGCGAAGAAGGTGCATCAGGAGAAGCATTTTCTCCCCCGCCAGCTTATTTTCCCCTGTCGCCAATACCTACGGAGGCTCCACCACCCTACGACTTGGTTTGCGCGGAATCGGCAGCAGCTTCGGAGGGCGATCCAGGCGGAACATGTTGACGTAGGTGACACGACATTATTTTGCTCCTGCGACAATTGCTCCGGTCTTATTTTCTCTCAGGACTTAGGGTTAGGGTTAGGGTTGTGATAGGGTTTTAGGTTTAGTTTGATGTGAGAATTAGGATTAGGGTTAGGGTTATGTTTATGGGTTGAATTTACGTTTGGCTTAGCATGCAGATATATCATGGGAGTAATTGTCGCAGGAGCAAATGTCATGGAACCGTTGACGTATGATGTGTGTGAATATGTAACCTCGGACGTTGTTGGATTGACAAAACAAGAACAGAAACAAGTAAAAAACAACATGCAAGAATGCCTTATTGTTATGATGTCTTATTCTTCATGGTATAACGTTCACGGAAGGGTTTAAAATCTCATCTTCCACTATTCACAATTAGCTTGCAATACATCGGAAGGGCCTTCCAAGAAACTTGACACAATTTTGTCAGAATGAACATAATTTTGTCAGAATGAGTTGTTTGACAATATATTGAAATCAAATTTACAAATCAATTTTGACCGTATGCATACTTTATTCCGGAACAGCCCTCCCCTTCAGTAGTGGCTATAGGTAGAACTTAGGCCTACGTGATGATCAATCGTGTCCTATTAGCGATTGTATTGCCAACAAGCTGCATGCGATTCACTCTAAAACTAGCATTGTCACCACCAGTATGCTGATATTTTTGTTCAGCAAAACATTACTGAATTGTGTAAAGTAAAAATAAACAGTCACTAAAGCAATGCAGAAACCCATACTAAGTTCAGTTTGCAACAACTATAGAAATGTAGTTCGTTGATAATGGGTTACACTGTTTGTAACAGGCTGGAATCGAACGACCGCCCCTCCAACTTGATCGTCGTTTGAATAGCATCACATGCAAACACACGTACATAGCTACACAAAGTGTTCATAGAGCGACGTGTAATGCCTTATGTAGGCGATCTTGCAATGACAATCCCGCAAAATTGAAATCACACACTTTTATATCGCAACTAGCATTTTTTTTCGCTACAGCATAGTATCTGACGATCAGAGTTATGTTAGCAAAATATCTTAATTCGCACATGTCAAGAATTATTCAAAATCTAAACTACAAGCTGCCATAAATGCGATCGTAAAAACCCTTTGCCAACGAACTCACAAGAGGTTAAGATGATCCCATCACGCCCATAGTTCCACTAATTGATTTCAACTTCATTTCGCAGAATGTGTTTGAGGGACGTACAGGGACTGAAGTCAGCATGAATGTGAGTTTATTTTTCGAAGAAGCAAATTCTGCGCATATCGAGGTATCCTATCCATTTTAATCGTAAAGTAGTGTTCTGTAAAACTTCATTATTATTGTAGCGTACTTTTCAATACTCAGCCCCATCGCTTGCTGCGATGCACGAATGATAATTATTATGCGCTTGCTATTTGCAGGGATTTCCTTCAGCTAATTTCAAACTAGCCTCGTCCACAATGATTTAAATCTGAATAATGAAAATGAATAATAAATCTGAAGTAAAGAATCAAATGCAAATTTCGATCCAAGTCTCGTCTAGCAACGGAACGCAAGGAACAAACACAATTTGCGGGCGATACTTACGTCCCATGTGAGTTTGCGTTTAATCGCAAGTCGAGCTTCTAGCAATGGGCCCTATGACAAAGGTTCAAATGAGCTATTGCGATCATTCATCTCTCGTCCGGTGACTGTACCCATGCATGCGTCGCCTGTCGTGCGTAAACTTTTTATATTTTCATCTTCGTCTAGAAAACCCCACTTTCACCAAACTTGGCATCTAAGTAGCATTCCTAGGGGAATAGGATTGTAATTTTTTTCTTTTTTTTTTTTTCAAAATGGGCACTATGTTCCTCCCGAGCCCCAAGGGGGCCCAAAATCCCCCATTCAGGAATATTCAAAAATCTTCTACTCTAAAACCGAAAGTGAGAAAACTGAGTTAATACCATGTGTGTACAATGCTGCAGTCTCACGTTTGTTCATGGCGGATTCAGGGATGCCTCTATCCCTTGGCTTGGGACACTATATGGGGTCCAAATTGGGACCTTAATTTTACATTTTCATTTTCTCGAAAGCGCATGATCAAAACTTGGCAGGTTTGTATTGCAAGGATGATAAAATAGATGGACACCAGTCCCCTCACCTGGGCGTCCCCTGGGTCAAAGCAGTGGATATCATATCATGATATTTTGATTTACAAGTTACAAAAAGGTGTTTATGGAGTAGAACTTCCATATATTGTTGATTATTTATGTTGTAGGAAGCATTATTATGTATAGGGCCTACTATACAAGTCTTCAGAAATCCCGAAAGGCTAATATTGTGTGTCTCGTTCCTCAGGGATCAATCCTCGGCACTTTGCTGTTCTTTACAATTCTGATAATATATCCATTATATCATAAATTTCACAAGTGCTCTTTTATTTCTTTTATATCATTTGCCTTTGAAACTAATATGTTCAATTCCCATAAGGACTATGAAATGCTGATTAGGGAATACCGGGTCTAGTTGTTACACAAGTAAGTTGTTATAATAGGATCATTTTTTCCACAAACCTAAACAAGAGACGGCGTTTAAAGCTGTATCACATCAAGACATAATTTGTAAAACGATCTCTGCGTCCGATATTTGATCATGCCTGAACACTGCATGGAGATGTAAGGTGAAAAAAAAACCAAACAAACGCATTTTTACCTCTCTGAATAGAATTGTCAAATAATTAATTTTATTTTTGTATTATGAAAACCATTAATCCTCAATTAACGATGGGTATGTGGGTAAAATAAGTGTGTTTGGGGTGTCTTTTGGTGGGAGTAGCACCGTCTGATGCGTGAATGTTTATCAAGCACACTTCTTCTTGTTCTTGAAATACGTATCGGGTCAAGCTGTTACACTGCAAAAAACTTACCCCATCTGCTGAGCATTATTGAGGTGTAACAACTTTTATACCACAAAGAATTTTCTCGTAATTTATGTTTTGCTACTTATAGAAAGTGTGATTTATAATGACATGTGTGTTTTTTTTTTCGTAATTTATGTGCAGGCATCATTAACCAAGCATTATTATTCAGATGTTATAAGCTATAAAGACTCTTCAATTAAATAAAAGAATGACTTGCCTTTGAACATTCAGCTACTTGAAAAACTGTTGCATTGCATGATTTACCTATGTATCGCAGTTTGGTATTTAATTTCATTTACCTCGACGAGAAAGTAACTTTGCATTGAAACGAAGAGTAAACTTGATTTATCCTGTTTTCATGATCAGTGTTGTTAATGAGATTGTACGTCATATCCAGTTATATTTCAATGTGTGGCATCCCATCATACAAAGTTCACAAACGTGCACGCGCACTCACAGACAGATAAACACACACACACACACTTGCGCACGCAAGAACATGCACACTAGTACCCGATATTTACTAATATATATATATATATATATATATATATATATATATATATATTCATTTCTGTTTTACCCGATGTAAGCATACTTTCTAAATCGTAACAAAGTACCCCATGTGCTTTCACAACTCACCCAAAAGCAGAGGAAGTTGTTGTCAAATTTATGTCTATAAGTTCTGTATTATGTTATTCATATTTGCTTGACTGACAAAGATTTTACTATTTTCAGTTAATAGAGGGTCTAAGCTATCCTCACAGAGAAAGTGTAATGAATTTATCTCTTCAGTGAGTGCCTCAAAATGTAAAATCTGTAACATCTAGACCCATCTTCCCTAATATTCCAAGCATCGAAGTAGATAGAGTTTTTTTAATGGTTTGCATCCAGTAGGTTGTCCTTAATGAAGAAGGATACGGATGCTCTCGTTTCTCCCCCGATACTTTGTTGTATATTTGGTATCTTCCATTTCATAATTTCTATCACTTTTTTATCTACATCGTGAATCTATTACAAATATGTAACTTGTATAAACGGACTTGATGAAAACCAGCCCTTTAGCTTAAAGCAGGATGACTCTCTACTTTTATCCCAGTGCTTATTAGATTAAAAAAACACACACACACAACAACAACAATACAAATACAATCCATGCCGGCTGTTCTCTCCCTCTCTCTCTATTTCAATGTGCTGGCAACAATATTAATGTATGTGCTTTGAATAGGAACAAAGAATCAAAATGCAGTGTAAAAATTAAAATCTTATCAGGAAAAAGTGGAAAATACGCTGGAGAACGCGTTATACTTGTGTGTGTGTATGTATGTGTGCGTGTGTGTGTGTGTGTGTGTGTGTGTTTGTGTGTGCCTTTGCTATCAAAAAGATTAATATGTTCGCTTAAAAGACAGGAAACTAACTTACGCAAATGTTCAAGTTCAAGTTCAGCTTAGTAAATCATTAATTCTGCAATAATATATACATGTATTGCGTAATGCATTTGACATACATGAAATCGTATCAGGGAGGTGAGATCATACACAGGAAGCAGTACCCAAAAAAAAAAAAGAAGAAGAAAAGTAGAACTTGTGGTGAGCTGCGTGGTAGAAACACATTACTCCACAAACACGAGAAAACAACAACACAACAACAACAACAACAACAACAACAAAAAGCAATTCCAAGTCGATCAAACTGCATATCAGGGCAATCCCCCCCCCCCCCGCATACTGGTTAGTGATAAGGTTAGAGTAAAGATTAGGGTTATAGGGTTAGGTTAAGGGTTAAAGTTTGGGTTCGGGTTCGGATTAGGTTCAGGATTAGGGTTAGGGTCAGGGAAAGGGTCCAGGGTAATTGTCCAGAGTGTGGTTGCCCTAGACCCATCAAAATGAGATGCTCTTTAAAAAGAATAACTTTTACATTCCACTATTCGCGCATTCAGTTGAGAGAAGACACATAAATAATGTGTACAATTTTGAGTCCTTTCGCGAACTGTTCTGAGCAAATTATAGTGTAGTGTACTTCATTAAAAATAGTTTGGAATAAAGCTTGCAATTTTATGAATTTGACACTCTTGCCTATGGGATAAAACGGTGCAAAGCGTAGAGGAATACTAGACATTATTATTTTTGTAATTCTTTAGAACACGGCCATGCCTTTGCATGCATGGACTCCGAAGTGAAGAGAGTACTCAATCTATAACACCGCCCTGTTATACCCCTGCTCGCACTTTCTTTTACGCTGCAATTTCATCATAGTCTTTATGTTATCTACTTCTAATTGTAGCACAAGGTAGAGTAAATATGATCTTCTTTTACTTGTTCATGAAAGCATCTTGACTGGCAAGAATTTGAGAGATTCCTTTATTGGTCATACTTCAAATTGAGTTTGACAAGTTTTCCTGAATTTCCCGGTTATTTTATGCAGATTTAACGAATGTAACAAGTCACGCCTAGTCTGTATTCAAACATAAGATACATAAAGTGAAATTCGGTAATACCAGTTTATTAACCCTTTGCATGCCAGATCAATCTCCTGTCCAGATAGGTATGTGTGTTAAATATGTGCACGTTTGACTCGTTGGCACAGAAAGGACTGTTGGCAGATTACCACTCGGTGATACGATATTTGTTCCTGCGACAATTGCTCCCGTCTTATTTTCTCCAAGGAATTAGGGTTAGGGTTATAATATGGTTTTAGGATTAATTGAATGTGAGGGTTAGTATTAGGGTTACGTTTGTGAGTAGAATTTGTTTGGCTTATATAGCGTGTAGATATTGCATGGGAGCAATTGTCGCAGGAGAAAATGTCATGGAACCGACCACTTTTGCAGCATGTCCATATGATTAGGTCACAATATGCAATATGCCCCCCCTCCCCCAAACACACACACACACACACACACACACACACGATAGGATCTCCACATTAATAATTTTCAATATGATTAAACTTTCTCTATGCTATTTCTGGGTCTATACATATAACATCTTATCTATATTTTGCACACAAAAAAATCCATTTAATTTGGTTAAATGGTCACAGAGAAATATGGATAGTCGTAAAGCTTGTCACGGGTCTGTTTCTTCCAAGTTCATATAGCACTTGGATGCTCTAGGAACTGCGTATTTGTGTGAACACAATGGACAAAACTTGGAGGGAAGGGATTCCTGACATGCTCTACAAAGAGTTCTCTTGGATCACTGACGCAAATCGGATGGGTTTTTTCTGTAAGATGAGGGTAATAAGTTAAAGTTTCAGAAAAGAAAATTAATTTAGATTGATTCAGTAATTTTAAAGTTATCGTTGCGGAAGATCCCGTTGTAAATTTTTTGGGACATACACTATAGAGAAATAATGAGGGTAAGGTTTATAATAAACATTTACTCTCTTTAATACTGTGACAATTTCTATATGTTTTTGGAGTGTTCTGTATCCAGTATAGAGACGTGTTGATATACTTTGTTGGGATTTGATACCTTTTTTCTTTTTATGTTACTTTTTTATGGGGGGGGGGCGTTTCTTTTCTTTGCATATCTGCGTTGCGCGCGTGTGCGTATCAATGGGAGGATCCTGCATGCATTGTGCATTGTCTTTATCCTGTCACTTTCGACAGTCAACACTATCTTTCTATATCTATATTAGACATACAGTTTGACGTAACAAAGCTAACAATTTTCTGCAAGCCTTCAGCTGCTGTGTGTTTACTTACATAATGGTACACTATTCTCCAAAAACTATTTTCAATCAATTATTTAGGTACAGTCACTAGTACGCAACTGATTCGAGAGTATTAAAGACTCGACAATATACTAAAAAATAAAATGACAAGGGTAATATTGTGACAGAGACACAAAATGACGATTTATTGGCACCACAGATATGATTCCACAACACAGAGGTAGTATCAATCCGTTAAGAGAGTGAAAATATCAATAAAACATTTGTACTGAATCATTCGAAATCATTCCAAAAGGAAGCACATATAGTATCAAGACACTATCACCTAAAGTAAACTAAAATAGGCAATGTCCTTGCCGCAATCAACAAGAATGTCGCACAAGTCCATAATTCAGGATAAAATACGAAATACCACAGCATCCCACTTAACACATTCTCACTATACGGCAGCATTGAGGTAATAGCGAAAAAATAAGGGTTTGATGGAAAGGTCAGAACATGAATGTATCTTGCATCTTTTACTACGCAAAGTAAACAGTCAACAGTCAAAGCAAAAGACAGAAATCTGAGAGCCGTCAACTTTTTTGTTTGTTTGCTTTTGTTTGTTTGTTTTTACATAGTGTTAACCTGCCTACTGAAAGGATTCCCATATGTATGGCGTTGTGATTTGTTTGTTCTCATCATCTTTATTTCTCTATTCTTAGGCATCATTAAAATAAAACACAATTTCCATGAAGTACGTAAAACCCACTAACGTGACACATAGTGCCCGTGGAAGAGCGTGAAAGAAAATTTAAAAAAAAAGTTGATGCTTATCTTGAGAAAGCATTCCTTCCTTCACTATTTCTTCCTCCAACTCTCCTCCCTCATTTCCGAACAACAACAACAAAAATGCATCTGTAATTTCTTACCTCACTTTCACTCTGTCGTTTCTAATCCTCTTTTCCATATACATACCCCCTCGCCCCTACAAGCATACAGTAGTGCAATAGAATGCCGCAGTGAATCATCGAAAACTTCATCTCCATTGTGTGTTGGACCAATGAAAATAATATACTTCTCACGATACACATTGCATCAAATAATAGTCGCCTATCTTTGTTTCTCCATTTGTTTGCTCTTTGGTAATAAATCTTCATTCTTTTTTTCACTAAAAGGCAAGACAGTATTACATATGCTGCAAACAATACATGTATCAGAATACAGTACACGCACATAATGAGCAAAATGAAATAAATATTACGAATGGACATGAGGGCTAAGCATGTATGTTGAACTACGATTAACTTTGAACACGCATGCAGTCTGGATTGTACTGTTCGTGAACTGGAACCAGGAACGCGCGATTCGGGTAGGCATAGGCCTACAGTTATTGGAACTATTTGGGTCATCCATCGTTTTTACGTTAAGGGACTGTACAGTACTGGTTGAGGTAGGGATTCATGTTTTGAACATTCCTAAGTGAGATTATGACAAGCCTCTTACGAAATATGAAAGAGCATGTAATTTTAAGAAGGATTCAACGTTTATTTGATGAAAATTGGTTTTCAAATGGCCGAGATATCAAAAAAAAAAGTGCTAATGATAAAAGGCGACATGCCACAACTTTATTAGGATCTCTTTGTTTCACGTTGTTTTTTGATATCTCAGCCAAAGAATAAACTTTTGATTCCCCTTAGAACTGCATGCTCTTTGACATCTCATAGAGTGGTTTCTGAATATCTCGCAAAATGTTAAAAACTAAATCTACACCTCGATCAGAACTGTACACACCCTTTGAGCATGCATCAAGAGCAATTTTCATTGTGACTGGTTAGTTTGAAATAGCGACTTATGTCATGGTCGTTGACATGTAAATGTTATGAAACGTTCAAATACATTTATGCTAAACACACTTTGTTTATATATATATATATATATATATATATATATATATATATATATATGTATATATATACACACATATAATTATATTGCATACTGCACAAAATCACCATCACCTTCAAACAGCAGCTTTTAGCTTATGATATACACGTATACTATCTACATCTACAAAGTACGTTGCAATACAAACAACATCCGATACACATGACTTCATTATTTTATTAAAAAAGCTACATAATTATGGCATAAGAGGAATAGTTCTTTCCTGGTTCCGAGATTATTTATCCCAACGTCAGCAATACGTAGCATTTCATTCAAGTACCTCGTTTAAGTCATATATTACTTGCGGTGTACCACAGGGATCCATTTTAGGACCTCTACTTTTTCTTATATATATTAACGATATTATAAATTCCTCAACCCTTCTCACCTATGTATTATTCGCGGACGATACCAGTGTCTTCTACTCTCACAACTGTTTAAACACACTAGTGGATATACTTAATTCTGAGCTTGCAAAAATTTCTACATGGTTTAAATGCAATAAATTATCACTAAATATAGATAAAACGTGTTTCATAAACTTCAATACTTCACATTTGCAACCGATAATGCCTAATAACATTATTATTGATGGTATGCCCATTATTGGAAAAAAATCAACCAAGTTCTTAGGGGTAACCCTTGACTCCAATTTAAATTGGAATAACCACATTGATAATATAACCACATTAATATCTAAAGTCATTGGAATACTTCGGAGATTAAAATATTTTGTAACGGAAAAAGTACTCACTATGTTATACAATGCATTAATCTTACCGTATATTAATTATTGTAATGTTGTCTGGGGAAACTGTAATAAAACCAAAGTAAATGTTATTTTTCTTTTACAGAAAAAGGCAATAAGAATATGTACTAACTCACATTATTTAGAACATACTGATCCATTATTCCTTAGACTAAAAGTTCTTAAAGTTGACGATATACACAAATTTCAAACAGCAATATTTATGTTCAAATACACGCAAAATCTACTCCCACTCTTCCACAACGCATTTTCCCTTAACAGGGATGTCCATGCTTACCCCACGCGCCATCGTAATGATTTCCATTTGAATAACCCTAAACTCCTATTAGCTCAAAAATCAATTCGGCATAACGGGCCTGATATTTGGAATTCACTCCCTCTCCACATAAAACAGTGCACATCTCTCTATTCCTTTAAGGCAAATACAAAGAAATATTTCTTGGCACAATATCATACGGTACAGTAATCATTAAACATGTACCTCTTATACTCAACAACAAGGCAATATTTTGGTCCACCCCCTATTCCCTTTCTTTTACTTTGCTGCTTGACCCTTCGCCCATATTATAACATATTCAATCATTTTCTTAGAAGTGCTGACCATCAACACTTTCGCGCTTCATCACCTGCACACGCACTCACAGGCACCACTCCTGTTTACCAAGTAATTGTATAAAACTGGATTTACACGCATTTTAACATGGCCCATCCGTATTAGTGTTCAAGTACTACAATAAAAAATGGTAATTTAACTCTGGCTGTCCGTCTGTTCAAGCACGGCTTATAACGGCGGCCCTCTGCATTATATGTATATATTATATATTGTACTGTGAATCAAGTCATTATTGGCCATATAAACATTTTGTATGTTATTTAACGTTTCATTTGTCTTTATATACAAAATATGACTTACTATGTAATATGTCAATAATTTTCAGAATTGTATTTGTGTAATTGAACCTGCCTTTGTTATTTTTGTATTCTGAAAGAAAATATGAAATGCAGAAAATAAAATCTTTTCAAACAAACTTCGCATAATTATACTTACAATGAAGACTGTATTAACCACACTGGCAAGAGATAAAGGAAAAGTAAAACCCGTCAATATGAATGCAACATTAACTTTCGAATTGCACCGAGCATGACACTTACAGCATCAAAGGAATAAAGAAATGCAGTCCAATGTACTAGATGACAGTAAACGTTTTTCCCAAGACGTTTTATGCCATACTTCTATGTTTCTTTAAATCTATTCGACTCTTTTTTTTTTTTGCTTATTTTTCCTGAGGTAACCGTCTTCATTGAAACAGATGTTTATCATAAAAACGATGGTCTTCCTCTTTTTATGAATATGCAATATGCATTGTAATAGCCTCACTTCAGAGCTGAAAAATGTCATAAATCTACGATTGATTCTTCTTAATAACAATAATACTACATACAATTTCTATAGCGCCGTTCTCCACTTTGATTAAATGCTCAAGGCGCTTTACATCAAAGCAAAAAGACTGAAGATACAAGTACATCACCGTAATAGAAGAAAATGAAGAAGCAGAAGAAAAATAAAGACATGAAAGTCTGTCTTCAAAAGGCACTGGTCTTCAAAATGCACTGCTAAACAAATAGGATTTTAAATTACTCCTAAAAGATGTTAGTCTTTCAGCTCATGAGGAAGTGAATTCCACAGTGTTGGTCCAGTGTGAGCGAAAGCTCGTTCCCCCCCCCCCCCCCCAAGATTTCCTAGAAAACGGAATATGTAAGAGACCTGAAGTTGAGGATCGGAGGGTTCGTGAAGGTTGGTATTGACGAAACAAACAAACATTGTAATCAGGAGCTGTTCTCTCAATAACGTGATAAACCGAAAGAAGTATCTTAAACCGAATATGCTCCTGTACAGGCAACCAATGAAGACTCTTCAGGATAGGGGTGATATGACTTCGTTTACTTGACAAAGAAACAATACGTGCAGCGGCATTTTGTAGCTTTTGTAATTGGGCAATTTGTGAGTTTGGTAGATTGAAAAAAAAAACATTACCGAAGTCAAGGCGTGAAGAAATAAGTGCATGAACAAGTTTTTCCGTGGCAGAGCGAATCAAATACTTGCGGATAAAACCAATATTGTGCAATTGATAACGGACTGATTTAGAAATGTTGGTGATTTGATCAGACATAGCCATGTGATAGTCAAACATAACACCCAGATTGCAACATGACTTTGACAGAGGGATATCGTTACCTACAATCGAAATGGAATTAATATCCAACTTAGGTGAGATTTAGAAGCAAAAAGGATAAATTCACACTTGCTGTGGTTTAGAAGCGATGAGTTGGACCTCATCCAAGCATCAATATCAATGATGCAATTTTCCAGACAGCGCAGTGCATGAGATGCTTGGATTTGATGCGGTGTAAAAGATACGAAAACTTGTATGTCGTCTGCATATAGATGATACCGAACAGAATGATTTTAAAATATTTTCTGAGGCCAATCAAATAGATAGAAAAAAGGGTGGGCCCGCCAACAGAGCCTTGAGGTACACCAAAGCTTAATGGCTTTGAGGACGATGTGACACCATTCAAAAGAACAGACTGTGAATGGTGTGATAGGTATGATTTAAACCATTCGAGAGCCTGTCCCTATATTCCCAAACTTGTAAGTGTATTGACAAGAATTCTGTGATCTACAGTGTCGAAGGCCGAAGATAAATCCAACAAAACCATTGCTGTGACGGATCCGGAATCCATTTCCCTTAAAATATAACTAGAAACATTCATCAAAGGGTCTCCACACTATGGTGTGGGCGATAAGCCGACTGTAAAGGATCGAATAGACCATGTTCCTGGATTATAGTCTGAGAGTCTCGAAAACACAACTCTCTCTAAAATCTTGAACAAAAATGGAAGATTGCATACAGGACGATAACTTGTCAGTGATTCCGTATCCAATGAAGGTTTTTTTTTCAGGAATGGACGGATCAGACCTTTCTTTAAAGACAAGGGTACGGTAGCTTGCTCAGTACTGAGGTTAACAATTTGAGAAATAATCGGGGCAAACGTGGGTACGCAGTCCTTTAAGAGAATGGTTGGAACCGGATCCAATGGACATGATTTAGGAGGCAATTTACGAAGAAGGAGAAGGATTTCATCAGTAGTTGTATTTTTTATATGACGTCTGCAACAAAATGACATTAGCAAACATTTAGGGGCCTAGTAATACATAGCACCCACATAACGGACAGTGATTACATTGTACACATCACAATAATTATTGCACGACTTGACTCGGCACACAGTGGAAAAATATCACTCACATCCTGAAGAAATCACGAGCTGTGGTTATGGCCTCGGGTCACCTCTCATTATTATATTAGTCTTGTATTATGTAAATATATAAATTATAAACTACACTTATAAATGCTTACTGATTTGAATATGGGAACTGAAGATCGAAATTTTCGTCTATTCAAGACTAGTGCTCTAACGACATGATTTGAGAGAGTCTTTGCATGTTGCTCTTGTTGTTTTGTCCATGCTGCCACGTCCGACGTTGCTCTGAAATATCAGCTACGTGTATTGCGTACTCACATCTATCATACGTCAACTGGTTCCGCCGTGCTCTTCCCTGCTGCCGAATCCGGGGACACAGACTCGTATGTTGGAGGAGCCTCCTCAGGCTTGGGTGACGGTGGAGCGTAGGCTGGCGGAGGTGATGACGCGTCTCCTGACGCAACTTCCACGCGCGTCGAATGCGTTGACTGCACGTAGGTGGCGCTGGCAGTTGTTGCGGAGCCCGTCTTCCGATGACTTCGCCAGCAGCAGCAAGCTACGAGACACAGCGGTATCACGACCGCCATACTGATCAGTACGATCTTCCACGCAGCTAGACCGGACCCGTAATCCGGATATGAATCTGAAGAGCCTAAGAATTATACATTGTACATAGACAATATCACTTGTATCACCTTTCAGGATAACATAATTTCTAATTCTGAGAAACGTTTGAGAAAAGTCTTCACTGAAGGGCAGATGACTTATCAATGCTTTGCCATATTCAATGATATAATGCAAACACTCTGTAGAAACACAGAAGCTAGAGAAATTGAATGATATAAACGCAAATTACATCATTTAAGCTTTAAACGCAAAGCGCAAAAACAATACCGATTGCCCCATTGACTGTTGTGGGTCTTATAATGCAGGTATCACGAAGCTAAGGATGTATGTTTTTCTTCCTTTTTATACAAACCCTGCTTAGTTATACACAGTCTTCGTCATAAAGAAGAGGCCATAACGAAGGAAGTGAACGGTTAGAAAATTTTTTATTAACAATTTTTGATGAATAAACCAAAAGAATACTTCGCCTCTTCAGATCTATGGTGCAATCCCCAGTGGCAAGTAAAAAGGCTGATATCGTGCAATTACATTTCACGATAAACACGTCTGTTTTTTTTTTTATATACAGCTGCATATATATATCGGGTGTCCCAAAAAAAGCGGAACGGTGGATTTTCAGTACCTTCCGGTCTGAAAGTTATATATCTTTTGGCATCATTAGAAAGAGCATCTTCCGCAGAAGACTATGATACCAAAATCATTAAATTTGGTTTAGTACTTTTTATTCTACGCCAATTTCTGAAAATGCAGTCATTGTCAAATTTCGCAGGATTTTTGCGACTTATGAGATAATAATTTGAGTGCGACACGCGATCCATACGGTGAATATTGTGTAAGCTCGGTGATCCATGTCAACAAAAGATACAGCTTTCACATTGGGCACGGGCCAGGAAAAAACAGTGTGTGTGTCTGTGTGTGTGTGTGCGCTCCAAATATGAAAGCGTTATCTTTTGTTGACATGGATCAAAGAGCTTACACAATTCACCGTATGGAACGCGTGTTGCACCCAAATTATTATCTCATAAGTCGCAAAAAATTGAAAATGACTGCATTTACAAAAAATGGCGTAGAATAAAAAGTACTAAACCAAATTTAATGATTTTGGTATCATGGTCTTCTGCGGAAGATGCTCTTTCTAATGATGTCAAAAAATATATCACTTTTAAAACGCAAGGTACTGAAAATCCACCGTTCCGCTTTTTTTGGGACACCCGGTATATCAATATATACAGCATCATGACAGACGTGGCAATTTATCGCTTTAACTTGGAGACCTCTAGAACATTTTTTTTTTATTTGTCCTCTTACCTGAACTGGAGTGTAAGTGAGGCAGATCGCCCACACACGTGATGATAGCCAGCTCCTCATTGCTGCAATACGGCGCCCTCTTCCACGCTCCGTGGCTACACTCGAACACCTTGTCGATGCTGTCTTGACTGTCTGAAAGGCAGAACGGATCATCAAACCAAACGTGGGGAGATGGCCAGGTGACACCTTCTGTCTCGTGGCTGTACAGAATTCGCGCTCTCCCCGTCCGAGAATGACCCAGTTCCTTGCACAATAACTATCACATAGAAGGAGTTGAGAAAAAAACGAGAACATCAAACGAAAGTACTACAAAAGAAAAACAAACAAATTGAACAAAATAAAGGCCATTTATATTATCTGACAAGTCTAAAGTCATTCACATTCTAAAATTGGATGAAACCATAACTGATAGAAAGGGACTTACTTCCGCGAAGAGGAAATACGTGTCACACACAGCTCCCCACATACCGTCGTGGTATATCTGTACGATGCCGTACCGCGTGTTGGCTATCCCGGTCTCGGTCAGTAACCTGACCGGATGGTTCGCGACACTTTCTTCGTGACAAAAAATAATGATTAAAAAAAGAGTAACACAAAAGTTAGGAAAGCCGTATAAAAAGATCAAATATTGCGATATTCTGTTTTGTTTTCCTTTCATAAACAGGTATTTTTTATGTTCCCTGAATTTTGGACTTACAACTGCCTGTCAACCCAATAACTTCTTCAAGTATATCTGACATGGGACGGTTGGTTACATAACGCGCATATAAGCACAATATGGCCTGTAGCAGGATTAACCAAACGATCAGTTTCTATCTTAGCTGAAAAGTGGATCAGTTTTCAATTTATACTTTTGCATGGGCAATGTAATAATTACCGTCCGCTCTGCTCACCCCAATAATCATGAGCGTATCAAATCGGTTGTTGTTCTTGTTGCTCTTATCATCGTGAGCTTCCACATGGATACATCCATAGTGAGCGCCCTCGTGGAGACATATGCAAAATGCTGCAAATCTACAAAAGCACTGATTGAGGTGTATGATACCGTCTTATTTGATGCAAGTATTGTCAGGGGTAAATCATTTTTTCATAGGACCCATATTTTTCATAAACAAAACAACAACAACATATCTTTTGTTTCATACTTGGTGATGCTTTCTGGAACAATGTCGTGATTGTCACTCTTTCTTTCTTAATTCAGACAGTATCCTGTCTTTGTTCCCAACTGTATTTCTGGTACATCATTCCTAACGTTCATAAACATACAATCATGCTTACCATATGGGAAGCAAATCACGGAAACTTCATCTTCTCGTGTTTTCCTAGTTTGGCCATCTACTACATCTACGTCAAAACAGTCGTCGATCCGAAGTTCTTCACCATGGCAGCCTAAATTTTCGATCAAGATTGGCAGAGTCCCGCGCGGAAATGATCCTCTGTCAAAGAAGACGTCAGAACTGAATCCCGCGTAACCTAGCTGGCGACAAATCACGCTGCGACTGCCGTAGGTTAGGAAGGTTTCGGCTATCACTCCCCAACGTCCGGCCAAGAAGACTTCCACACGCCCCTGCTCGGAGTACTTGCTGCCGGCGAATCTTATGTCATAGTCTGGGTGCCAAAGAAATACCGGTGAAAGAATCATTTTAAAACCCAGTAGCACGCGACGAGAATCGAGTAATGCATGCATTCTTTTACACACCACAGGAAAGATTACGATGTGGAAGGAAAGTGTAAGAGAAGAGAGAGGGGGGGGGGGGAGTAGGAAAGAGAGCAAAGTGGGGAATTTCGTTAGATGTATACAACTACATATTACGATAGTTAAGACAAAGGAAACTAAGTTATACAAAATTGACACAACATAGGCCTACATCTTCCACAGTGAACAGCATAGACTTTCACTGCTCAGAATAGAGTGCACTCTCGTAACGAATTGAGTTAAAAACTGTATAAGGAAGTTTTCGTTACAACGAAATAAAAATTCAGGTCCGAAAAGTATCATCTATATACCTTCACACACTATAATTAAATTGCTATTATAACGAAATTCCAGTAAAACGCAAGAAAAATGCCGTTCCTAAGGATTTCATTATAACGGGAGTGCAATGAAGGACTATTATATTTACCTTTTGGAGGTCCACATGTGACCTGGGCGATCTGATTACTGTCACACTGAGTGATACTCCGGGTCGTGAAGGGGCAGTCGCTTAGCTGTGTTTCCGTTCCATCGCACCGGTAGTCCCTGAAGAAAATCTTTCCCGACAAGGTGCCAAGAGATACCAGCTTGGTGCTGTTGCCATGTACGTACTCTAACTGGCGACAGACCACGGCTGCCTCCTTTTCTCCCCAGTCCTGGTCGCAGATCAAACCGGGAATAGTGTCTTCTCGGTATCTTACGATCCCGTCTCGAGAGCTTGATCCACTGAGTAGTTCTACCACAACCGACGGCACTGCACGTCAAAAATATATTTGGTGCGAGAAAGAATCTACGAATATATTATTAATTACACAAAAAGTAAAGGTCATGAGTGCGATGGCACAAGAGAAGAAGGCCAATTGAATCTCATCTTTCACCGAATGCGGAATCTTTTTCCACTGAACGAATAAAAATGTTCATCTATTTGATTTTCTTTAACTTCACGAAAGCCAGGCCAAAGCCAATGTCTGAACCTAAATATGACGAAACTGCAAAACGGCGAGTTTCATGAAGAGGAGCTTTTGGAAAGGTAGGTCTGTCCGGTTTGTGGTGTCCCGTGCACTATCAAAGAAAAGACTGCTGACTGCATTTTCTCTTCGATGTGTGGAGGAAGTGTGATACGGCCCTACATTGTCATGACGGTGGCTGAACACGAATCTTTGTAGGTGTTGAAATTTGAATATTATGTATACATAGCATTAGCAAGACTGAGATCTTGACCCAAGGCACCGACTCTCCTCCAGACATCCCCATCAATGACACGCATAGGAAGAAATAGAGTTCTTCACCTACCTTGGTTCGACCATCTCCATAGTTCCCTCTCCCTTGACAATGAGACAATGAGATAAGCAATACGATAGGGAAAGCTACCGCAGTCAAAGCCAAATTGAACAAGCGCGTATGGAACAACAGTTAACTAACCAAGAACACCAAAAGCTTGTGTCCTCAGCACCCTAGTCAACCATTGTGAGCCCTGGGCAACATACGTTGGCCAGGAGAAGAGGCTGAACACCTTCCACCTCCGCTGCCTCAGACGACTCCTGCACATTAATTTTCAGGATAGGTTGACAAACACAGATGTCTCCAAGCGTGCCGGCATTCTCATCATGTTTTCGCTCCAGCCAGAGACGCCTTAAGTGGTTGGATCATGTGCGGCGAATGAACCCAGGCTGTATCCCGAAGGGCCTGCTGTTAACAGAGAGCTATGCCAAGGTCTCGCCCTTTCCAGGAAGGGCACATCTTCGTCTTCAAGGGTGTGTGTGCACACACACGTGACATGAAGATATTTGACATCGACACAAAACACCATGGCAAGATGCAGCTGACAATCGTCAGCTGTGGAGAAGCACTGTCAGAGAAGGCATCAAGAGGACTGAAGCTGCAAGAAAAGTACATCGCACTGACAAGAGAGCCAGCAGGACGGCAAGGGCTGCCTCAGTCTTAGCCGCAACGGACTGCATCTGCTGCATGTACTCCAGAGATTGTCACTCAAGAGTGGGACTATGCAGCCACTCAAGGCTATACGCCATCGTTTCTCAAGACGAATGGATGCCAACCAACCAACCAACATATAAACAACATCAGCGAACTTGCGCACGCACACACACACACACACACACACACAACAAACACAACCCTATTCAAGTGATTTTATGCAATATGTCCACCATGCTAACGGTTGAATGTGATATAATATGCCTTATTATCTTCAAATCCGTCTTCTAAGGAACTTGACGAACATTACTTAACAAAACTTTGACTCCATTTTGAAATAAGATAATCAGAATGAAATTTATCAAAATCATCCTATTTTCATAGAATGGGAAGCGCTCCGTATAGCATTGACTTACCGTTACATACGACACCTGCCATCTGAGCTGACTCGGAATCACAGTTCTCATTGTTAGCCCATCCACTTGACAGACAGTCAGAAAGGCTAGCCTCACTTCCGTTACACAGCAAACCATCTAGTAACACAGCTGGTCTACCGACACTAGGCACTACCTTTATCGAGCGAGCTCCAACTGGATGTCCTAACTGTTTACAGAAAACGTGCGCGTCTTCGATGCTCCACTCGTGTGTGCAGATCGTCCCCCACGTGCCTCCATAGAACACCTCCACTCCACCCTCATCCGGGTACTCTCCGTCCACAATTCGAACGGCTGAAATATATCATACATGGAAGCATAATATACGACCATACGGTTAAAATAATGAAAGAGGATGTTGCGAAAATGGACATAATGAAACAGTGCGTATGACAGCGAGGGCAGTGAAAAGAAAACCCTGACATCATTCACATGTGATTGTTTTAGACTCTCGCCAAATCTTCTACAGTTAAAGCTGGAAATAATGAATTTTAAATATGAAATATAAAATGGATCAAAAGGAAAAAAAAATGTAATGATTATGCAGTATACTGAGCCATCAATTCACATAAACCACATCACTGCGATTTGGTATTGGTTCTTTTTCTCTAATATTTACTATTCATTTTTATAGTAAAGCTGGGTAAAGACTTCCATTTCATTTAACACTTTAGTTGTTAACACTTCTCCTTTTTTCCTTGAGGATAGCAAAACTTTAACTTTAACTTGGCGGTGAGTTGGCTCAGTCGGTAGCGCGTCTGCCTCACGATCACGCGGCCCGGGTTCGAACCCGAGTCTGGACTGAGCAATGTTGTGTGTAAACATACCGTCCCCTCTAGCAAGAGGCAAAACACTCTGTCCCTCGGATAGGACATAAAATGGAGGTCCCGTGTATGAGAGAGTCACAGCTCATGCACGTAAAAGATCCCGCTTCATTCATTCATCGCAAAGAGCAGGGTGTCTAACCCGGTGAAGTGGTCCCACCCCACATCCAACTGGACCCCATGGAAGACCAGCTTAGTGTAGCTGTATGGGCTATCCAGCCATCTTCACAGATGGAAAATGGACAACGACAACGAACGACAACAAGCTTCTTAAACGCCAAACTTACTACAGCTCAAGACTCATAAATTGGCATTGCACTTTAAATGCAAAGATGTCGATTCAGTACTGACAGGACAATGATTTCTTCATCTAAGAACTGTTCAAAGGAAGTGGCGGGCTAATTAGTCTGTAATAGAAAACGGCGTGAGGCTCACTTTTGGTCTCGCATATCACCCCAGCATCTTCCGCGTGCGAACAGTCGTTAACACCCCACTCTTTCGTGACGCTGCAGTGCCTCAGGAGAGTATTTTCCGCCGAACAATACACCCCGTCGAGAACAATCGGGCCCGCTCCTCGTCCAAAGCGGGGCTCCCCGGGAGAGGACGCTGAGTTAACTACGGCTTCCAAAGCATCAGGGTATCCAAGCTCACGGCACACGACCCGCGCATCGGCAATATCCCAGTTGTCATCACACACAGTTCCCCATTCACCAGATTCAGTGAGAACTTCAACTCGTCCCTCTGCAGGTGTCGAGCCGTTGACTACTCGAAGGCTTCCTAGACAGCAAAGAATTTAAATGGACAAGCTGAGCAGATTTGGAATTCTCTCGACATTCTAGTAACAATACCTTCACATCACCACAACGGTAGGTGGTTTTGTTTTGTTTTTTCACTTGAAACCCCAACAAATACAGAATTAATGATCTATAGCATTGATTGGTAAAAATAAAAAACAAAACAAATAACAAATAAACCTCATCGCATCATGATTTAATTAGATTTTCGCGAAATCATTCGCCTTGAATAATAGTAAGTGCGCGCAGGATAAGATCACTTTTCAAACTCTTGTCTTTTGATTTGCATCAAAGCTTTTTACAGATTATCCAGCATTCTACTTTTCTGCTCTATGATGATGATTAGGGTCTCAGTTATCTAGGATTACAGCTTTTTGTGTCTGACAGCCTGAATAAATCAATGATCAACTTGCAACATAATTGATCAATAAGATGGTTACGCGAGCTTCATAACACTAGTTTTAGAGTTATACACTCAGTCATAACTTACAACATCGCGTATATCTATCACGTATAGCCCCTCTTATCTACCCTGGGCAAACTCTATCTACGCAAAGGTGCGCCCGGAGAATATAGAATCCTCCTTCTTAATATCATTTCTAAACGAAAGGTGGCTAGAAAACAGGCTCAATCGTATATCTTTGTGTGGCTGACTGGTCGAGGTTTAATTAACAATGTCTACAGTATTGTCTTCCGCGAATATATATATATATATATATATGTATATATCATGACTTTTTTTTTTTCAATAGTCATGACAGTAATTCCATCTGTCTTCTTCAGTCATGATTCTGGTTTTTATGTTAGCACAAGTGTTGAGACGGCCGCTGTAACGCAACTAGGAAAGTATAGAACGAAGGAAGAAGGTGAAGACGTAATTTATCTCTTGCATGTTTTCTCTGGTCATCGGAGATTGGTGACGACGAAAGAACAAGTGAGGATACCGCAATTACCTACTGTAGTGCACGTAACGCCTGCGGTTTTGGATTCATGGCAACTCTTGACGCCTACACCGGCATGCTTGCAGGTCGATATGTTTGATTCAAGGCCATTACATTGCACTTTATCCAGAAGTACGGGGCTATTTCCTCGCTGAAATGGCGAAGCTACCAGAGCCAGGTCCGCCCCGATGTAGCCGAGCTGTTTGCAGACAACCTCGGCATCCTCGGGTCCCCACAGGTTGTCACATATCGCGCCCCAAGTATCGTTGAGGAAGACTTCAACACGACCCTCATAGTCAACGCTGCCATCGACTAGTCGAACCGACCAGGGAGCTGTAATCAATGACAGACATCCAAAGCAAATATTCTCATAATTTGAACTTTGTATTACATTGTATGTTACAAAATGTTTCAAATATCAGTATACAGTACGTAATGTTCAAACTTGTGATCGATTTTATGGATGATGCATGAAGATATTTGGAAAACAACGCAAACGCCAAGCGATGTCTCGCCAGCATGCATATAGCAATATGTGATTGCAGTGCTTTTCAACGTAAATTTCATTGACCTTTTTATCATTGACCTTGTGGTTCTTCACCAATACATATATAAACTTGATCGGCATCTTTAGTTGTTGCACATGCGGCGTGAGTTTTGTGGTCTTAGCTCAAAGCTGTGAAATGTTAATGAAAGTACACAATATATGGCACCTATTACTTAAAGTTCATCGACACTTTGAACTTTGACCTTGTCGAAATTCACCACTATTTGGAACTTGACAGGGATATTAGATGAAGTACTTGCATGTGGTATGAGCTTGGCTATTCATAGCTCAAAGCTTTGGAAAGGTTATTTAGAGCACGCTACAATGTCATGTGGACCAGTGCTTATCAGGTAAAGTTTATTGACCATTTGACCTTTGAACTTATCGGACTTGGTCCAAACTATATTCAAACTCGACCGGCATTTTTTTACCTGCCATGTGAGTTTGGTGGTCATAGCTCAAATCTGTTGAAACTTATTGATAATCCCTCACATTACTGTGAGTACGGAATATCAGGAAAAGTTCATTGATATGTTGATCTTTGACCTTATCGGAGTTAATCAATATACGAACTTAAATGACAGCTATAAGCTTGGCATTTGTGGTATGAAACTGGTGGTGATATACTATAGTAGCTCAAAGCTGTGGAAAGTTACTGAGCGTACACCACAATGCTATGTGTACAGTTCATAGCCCATTTGACCCTAATTTGAACGGGAACTTGGTACATGCATAATACTTTGCCTTTTTCCGAATTTCATATAGAAAAATCAAATGTGCAATCAGAACACAATACATTACAAATACAAACATATGCAATTATATTTGTGCAGTTTCGTATACAGCATAATACAGAGCGAATAAAAAAAAAGGTAATCAAGCTTTGGAGGGCTACGATTTCAAAGTTGTCAGATATGGAGAGCAAATTTTTTTTTTTTTTGGGGGGGGGGAAGAAGGAAGAACTCTTCCTCTTTCCATTCATACTTCTATTTATGTTGAAAATTGTCACGCATGACTGAGCACATGAACTTTAAAGGCAACAATGACAAATCGCACTTTTTCCAAGTTTGAGTGTCACATGAAGGAACAATGAAAGTCTCACCGAAGGGATGGGATCTGTCAATGAAAGTGGTCAAATTGACAAGCCAGCCTGCATGACTGCAGGTTTGTGTTCCTTCTTCTAATAAAACCTTCAACATGGCCACGGTTGTTGATAAGTCAGTCACTCCCACAAAGGCTAACCCATTATCCATTTTCTCTCTTCATATTACAGACATGGTTTGTCGCTGCGAGTTATGTGTTGAATATGAACACAGAAAAAATGGACTGGTGGGTTGGCGTAAGTTGAGTGACCACGTTACAGGACATGTGGACCATAAAATGTTAGAAGAAACCCTGAACACAAACCCTTAACACAAACCTGCATTTGTACAGGCTGGTCTGTTAAAGACAACAATAGGAAAATGCACTTCTTCCAAGCTTTTGGGAGTATTATCGTGAAAAAAAGAATGAATGTCTCATTGAATGGTTGAGATCTTTCAATGAAAGTGATCCAATTAACATGGCATCCTGCGTGATTGCACAGCAGGTTTGTGTTTAGGGTTTCTTCTGACCTTTTATGGTCCATAACCTTCAACGTGGCCACATTGTCGATATCTCACGATCACGTGGCCACTTCCACAAATGCTAACCCATTATCCCTTTTCTCTCTTCATATTCAAGACATAGTTTATCGCTGAGAGTTGTGTTGAATATGAACAGAGAAAATGAACTGTGTGTGTTGAGCTTTGTGGGAATGACCAAGTTATCGGACAGGTGGCCATGTTAGATATGGACCATAACGTTAGAAGACATCCTAAACACAAACCTGGCCTATTTATTAGACCACTTCCATTGACAGATCTCATCTATTCAAGGAGATATTGATTGTTCCTTCGTGATGACACTCAAACTTGGAAAAGAGCAATTTGTCACGATGGTTGTCTTTAAAGTTCATGTGCTCTGTCACGCATAACATTTGTCAATATAACTATAGGTACCAATGGAAAGAGGAAGGGTTCTTCTTTCTTCACAACCAAACGAACATTGGGCCCTCCGTAGCTGATAATTATGAAATTTATAGTAGCCCTCCAAAGTTGGATTACCTCTTTTTTTATTCGAACAGAACTGTGGTATGAATTAAATATTGATTATGCTCTAAACAAAATAAAAAAATTAATATTTCGCCTATACACCTCAATACAAACAACAGCACGTGAAATACGACGGAAGATTCACTGACAATTCAGACGCTATATGACGATTGGTAAATTTATTTATTTAGTTAGTTGCAGTACAACAATAGACACGATTCCACCAGTTGAATAAACTCACTGTGAATTTAACTCAAACTAGGATGATTATCTAATGCAAACTAATTTACAGATGACAGACTATCAACACATTACTCTATCGTGACTTTTTTTCTTTCCTATCACATGCATGATATTAGGCAGCGAAAGCGTTTCGACAAGTTTAATATTTAACAATAGAGAACCTCACTAGTCCACGCTTATTATACACGTACTCTTTGTGAATGATACAATTTTTTTCACTCCCTATTAAACATTTGGAAATTTTACCACGTACCACACTAAATTCATCAGATTATCATCTGGAAAACTCAAGAATTATCTTAGCACAAACGTTCTTTAAAACAGCACGACCCGATGTCTGAAATCTTGTACCCAACAACTTTAAACAAAGTAAATCTAAATTCACTCTTTCAATGGACAGTTTGAGGATACATGTATGTTACATAATTATAATGTCTAATCATCCGGATGATTTTCACACTTTGACATTTAAACAACTATAAATTGGTTTCAGTGTTTATAGTGATTCTGGGATGTCTAAATAAAAATGTTGTACAAATTGAAAACAAATAAAAATGAACAAGGATGATGACATGGCAGTTTCACCGTAAAAATGAACGAGTTGGGGCTCAGAATAAAACAAGAAAGCATGTATGAATTTCAAATAGGTTAAAGGGCCAGTTTACCTTTGGGAGCAGTGATTTTAAAAATGTTCAAGATATCACATTTGATGCATATGTTTAGGTCTGTTGTATCACAAAACATCCTACCATATAAAATTTTAGCAATAAAGCCTAAAATATAAGGTGATATCAGTATTTTTCTCAGTAAACCGTAACTGTAGACGGTTTAATCTGGAAGCATTCTTATTATAACTATTGTTCATATTTTGTGTATTTAACAATACTTAACATCGATTATACGGATTCAAATTTTTACAGTGGTTGTTTCTATCCCTATCTCACATTTTAGAACTACTTTAAAACACTATTGATGGGTTTTTGTTTCATCTGCAAATGGTAAATTATGCCTTTAACCTGTTAAGCAATATATATATATATATATATAGCTTACATACTTATGATACAGGCCGGCAGTGCATGACAAAAGTTATAGTGCACGCAAAATATAACGATTGCCAACGATAACCCACTCTCGATTTGATATCGGTTTTTGCTCCCTCATTTTAATCATCGAGTACTGAATCCCGCACCTTATCGACACGATTGCGCCACAACCGCGATATGCTTTGCTCGATATTATCGTTATTCTCAATTCTCGCTGGCTATGCCAGCAACTTATCTGTGTGGGACTAGACTTTCAGCGGTAGATTTAAACATGGAAGCTGAAATGAACAGGTTCGCTACTGTTACAAAGACTGATCTATATAAACAGTATCTTAGACAATAAGGACGCATATGATGCCATTAAATACGCCCTACGAATTTTGGACTCCTAGCAGTTACTGTTCTAAAAAAGGAATCAATCCGACGGATATTGAGCAAGTCAACCCAAGATTTGTGCCGCTTTCTCCGTACATTCTACGCGGAAGTGCGCCGTGGAAATGGGCAGCGTGTGTACGGTATACGCTAAGCGCTCTTTGATCACGCTACGCTGTGAACTTTTACTACGACATATTAATACAACACACTCTCGGAATCCACATGTGCAGCAATGATGACTTCAATAATGCCTAGCACGAGCCCTGTGTTTAAATCCAGTACAGATCCCTAATCCTACAAAACATCATCTAGTCCTGGTCCTGGACCCACAGTGCAGTAAGTAGGGCGCCTAACGTGTTAGTTAGATCCATGGTAGACATCGTTAGACTAGAGGGTCAAGTAACATTAGCTCTGTCGCTCGTAAGTGACGTAGAACTAGATCTAGTATAACGTTAGGCCAGGGCCCCTAGCTAGACCTAACCTATCGTAGGGCCTAGAAAACGTTAGATATAATCACGTAGACCCTAGACTCTATAGTTGAATTTGGATCTTCAGGATTTTGTCTACACAGGTTAGAAGAAACTGGTATTATTGCTTGTCTAGACACGTGTAGAGTCTTAAATGACCTAGGCTTTCGTATTTTTTTCAATTTATCTTGCCTGGGTATGTATGCTATTTTATATAACACATAGTGCATGACATCTTATTGCACTATAGCAAGTACCAAGCACCTCCAAATTCTGAATTTGCCCTCAGGCAATTATATTCAATTCGGCCTGAGGCCTCATTGAATATAATTGGCCTCCGGGGCAAATTCAGAATTTGTCGGTGCTTATATTGTTTTATAAAATGGGTTCAAGAATGTAGCCAATTGGAAGCGCTGAAATGAGTCACGTGTGCGTGCATTAATTTCTTAGTAAATGCACGGCCTGACGTACGTCACAATGTTTACACTAGCAGTGCGCACTCAATCAGTTGTTACAAGTGCGTCACGCGCTACTATACGCGCTGTCAATCCTGTAAACAACTTCTAGTTCGGGCTGCCACAACAGCCGGCGGCCTTTCTTGTGCATAACACGTGGCGTACGTATACTCTTATACGTACGTACAGTACTTATGTGCGGGATTTCCGAGTGCGACGTGCGTAAATGTTTGGGACGAACATCTTCGGACATCTTGACTTTTGAGCGAGTGCTACATGTAGCTGACTGGTATTGACCCACAAAGGTACGTGAATAATGCTGTTAATTTTTGACCCACTTTATAAAACAAATGATGCACAGGATTATTTCGTGGCATTAGTGAAGGTGCGGCGCACTCTCGAGTATTGACAACGGTTGCAAACATGCACTCGGCTGCGCCTCGTGCATATCGCACCATTGTCAATACTCTCGAGCGCGCCGCACCTTCACTAACACACTCTATTCTGTGCATCATTTGTATATTATAAAATGGGTTCAAGAATGTAGCCAATTGGAAGCGCTGAAATGAGTCACGTGTGCGTGCATTAATTTCTCGCTAACATGCACGGCCTGACTCACAATGTTTACACTAGCAGTGCGCACTCAATCAGTTGTTACAAATGCGTCGCGCGCTACTACACGCGCTGTCAATCCTGTAAACAACTTCTAGTTCAGGCTGCCAGCCGGCCTTTCTTGTGGATACATGTGGCGTACGTATACTCTTATACGTACATGCTCGCAGTACTTTTATGTGCGGGATTTCCGAGTGCGACGTGCGGAATATGTTTGGGACGAACATCTTCGGACATCTTGACTTTTTGACTTGAGCTAGTGCTACATGTAGCTGACTGGTATTGACCCACAAAGGTACGTGAAAAATGCTGTTAGTTTTCGACCCATTTTATAAAACAAATGATGCACAGGATTATTTCGTGGCGTTAGTGGAGATGCAGCTCACTCTCGGGTATTTACAATGTAGTGCATGTTTCACAATAGTAAATACCCTCGAGGAATGGCATCAATTTTTGTGTATTGATAGACATTTACCTATATCATCTTGGGTTACCAAAGAAATTTTGCTACCGAAATGTTCAATGGTATATTTACCCCACTGAAAATGGTCGTAAACGGCCAAATTCCCATGAAATATCACATATTGAGTTTAGAGGACATTTCAAATGTCCATGCTTTCAAGATGAAAAGCCCTAGCCCTGTGATATTTGCTGTAGGGGTAGTCTGTTACACATATTTTAGTAATATATACCACAAAACACTTTTATTACATAATAATGACCTTGAAATTTAACCCAAAATTTGATAAAAACAATTAGTTGCTCCATTTTCCTCATTGCACTGCATGTGTTTTGAAAGACTTTTCACAGATCAATATTTCAAGAATTATGAAAGCTGACAGCCTACCATATTAAGGTTCTAGACTATTTGTGCTCTTCTTTCAGATTTAGTATCAATTTGATCATGAATGTTATACCCTTGACCTTGAAGTGCTTCTAAAAATGGCTGTAAATTTGCTAACTACAAATTACACACATGACAGGTATTTTTATGGCATGATACTACTTGTGATTCTTTCACAAACACAAAAGTTTTTATGGTGTAAATGTTATATACTGGAATTAATCTATACGTGCTTGCAAGTATGTTACAATAAACTACTTTGTTCTGACAATGACCCTCAATTTCAATCGCAAAAGAGGACAGTAATATTTTGTGATTTTGTGTGCATTTCTTATGGAAAACAGTGCTTCGTGGTGAAACTCATAAAAACTTGACCATTTTTACTACCTATCACTTTGATTGATTAATTCTATTCAAATTATGGTAGATAAAGTGGGCTATGACAATTTCCAATAAAAAACCCCACATAATGCTGTAGAAAATAAAAAACAAAGAAATACATAACAAATTTTCCAAAAACAAGAAAATACATAAGAATGGAAATGATTTTGGAAGTTGCCATAAGTTACAGAACAAATCCCCCCAAAAAGAAAACTCTCAGTGCTTTTAATGTGCGTTTCACAGGCTAGAATAAGAATCTGATGTGTTGGGCGCAATGTCCATAATATCAGCTATTAATGTACTTAAATACAGGTCTTTATGGGCAGGAATAGGCATTTCTCCTGATTTTGAAGGTCATAAATTCAGGGTCATTGTCACAACAAAGTAATTAATTGTAACATATCTTGCAAGAACCTATAGATTTATTCCAGTATATAACATTTACACCATAAAAACTTTTGTGTTTGTGAAAGAATCACTAGTATTAACATTGGTTGTTATGCCATAAAACACCTCTCGTGTGTGTAATTTGTAGTTAACAAATTTACAGCTATTTTTAGAAGCACTTCAAGGTCAAGGGTATAAAATTCATGATCAAATTGACACTAAATCTGAAAGAAGAGCACAAATAGTTTAGAACCTTATTATGGTAGGCTGTCAGCTTTTATAATTCTTGAAATATTGCTCTGTGAAAAGTCTTTCAAAACATATTACATGCAGTGCAATGAGGAAAATGGAGCGACTAATTGTTTTTATCAAATTTTGGGTTAAATTTCAGGGTCATTATTATGTAATAAAAGTGTTTTGTGGTATATATTACTAAAATATGTATAACAGACTACCCCTACCGTAAATATCACAGGGCTAGGGCTTTTCAACTTGAAAGCATGGACATTTGAAATGTCCTCTAAACCCAATATGTGATATTTCATGGGAATTTGGCCGTTTACGACCATTTTCAGTGGGGTAAATTTACCATTGAACATTTCGGTAGCAAAATTTCTTTGGTAACCCAAGATAATATAGGTAAATGTCTATCAATACACAAATATTGATGCCATTCCTAGGTGGGACGAAGGGTGATCCGTGACCTTGAATTTGGCACATTTTTCATTTTTGTCGACTTTGAGGGCGCTCTCCGTAAAAACTGTGGGCACGAATCCGCTGATTTTTTTCAGAATTACTGAGCAAGTCAAAGCCTTCAACAGCATAATATTTTAGAACCTAAGGTGATGAAATGTGGAAGATATTAGCCTCTAAATATGCATCAAAATTTTCGAAATTAACATTTAACACCATTTTCGATGACCTCGTGCACGTTAACGAAAAGTCAATTTCGCGTCATAGTCAGTTTTTCTTGCAAAGACTATAAAGTTCTCTCAATTTCCAGATAATGAACACTTTTGCATAAATATCCATGCTACCACAACCAATCAAAAATGCATAATTTTCTTTTAACTAATATTTTGGAATGCGCATTGGTTGCTATGTGAGGCTGTATCTTAGCAACCAATTGACCTTGGGGCAAGATATTTTGGGATTTTCCGTCAGACACTTTGGGGAACATTTGGTGCGATTTTAAAGAAAATCGGAGGGGGTCGGGTGACAACTTTTCTGAAAATTGGATGATTTGACGTGGATTGACCCATTATATACAGGGCTCCACACTAACTTTTATTTTTGGTGGCCCAAAGGCAAACATCCGACCTTTTTTGGTGGCCCGATAAGGTCATCAAATTCTTCATTTGTGAAATTTTGGTGGCCCGACGTGCCTTTTTGGTGGCCCCGGGCCACCGTGCCACCGTTACTGTCGAGCCCTGATATATATATTATACAGATATTTATATTATGCAAATAAAATACATTTGCTTCTCATGCATTCACCTCACGCGGGCGCACGCCTACTCAACTCTCCAGGCCGCGGTTGCTGCTCAATATACATAAACATGTACGTACCGGTACTTCCTGCGCAACTCAACTACTGGTAGAACGTCAACATAACGGTAATGCTGATGGTATCCCGAGAATCTGATAAATTTGAATAGTCAGTCACCCGCACAAATAAAAAACGACCAAAAAACCCCGAAAGAGAAAGGGAATTGATCTGCGCGTTTTAATATCCGCAGGTATAGGCCCTATGCATGGAAGGATAAAACCCATGCCAGTACATTATCTCATGATGCTCATCTGCATGTTCACTGGGACGACGAGTACGGGGGAGGGGCTCGGTGTGTACATGTATGTCTCGATACAAATGACAACTCGTACATTGCTTGCAACTCACTTGTGTCTGCTTCAGCAACATTATTGACATCAACGGAGAGGGAGATACATGTAATTCCACACACAAAGACACGCGTTAAAAGGCATTTAGTGATCATGCTTGACTCCTTGTACATCCTCATCTTGCATGTATGGTGTGGCAGACGAGAGAACCACATGCAGTGAGTGGAGAATCACTCACCGGCGGACCGCTATGGGTAGAGTCATGTTTTATTCTCTTGCAACTCTGACCATGACTTTCGTTTTTGCGTGATAACCGTATGTACTAAATCCTTGCAGCGTGCGAACCAGAGATGCTGTGAGGCTGTGTGTTTTACGAATCCACTTCCCGTGCAGTGAGCACAAAGGGCAGTGCTACTACATGTAGCTCCAGCACCTCCCACCAAGGAGCTTCAAACACACGAACCTACGTACGCCTCTTCAGATACGATCAGGGAGGTGAGTATCACCAGGGAGGTGAGTTTTGTCTCACCTCCCTGGTCTCACCTCCCTGGTAGTATGCATCAGTTCGTCATGACCAGAAATACATTTTATGGGGGTTTATAATAATTGTCATGACCATTGTTATGAGTGGTCCTGCTCGTCATACCCAGACGACTTTCATCACGTTTATGTTGTCAGTGCTATTTTTATAGTCGTCGGTTCCGTTTGCCGCTGAGTAGGTAAAGGGCTAGACAGAAAGATCCGTCTGTCCGGAGGACTCTTTTGTATTTTGCCATTAACGCTGTCCTCCGTACGGAGGGGATCCGTGAAGCCAGACGCAGTCTCCGCGGAACATTCCCCGACGGACAGATACAGACCGATCTTTCGGTCAAGTAAAGGGCCTAATGATTGGAAAAAGAAGGACAAGGCTGCCCGTGGCTAAAGCGCGTTGAGTAAAACAACTCAACTGTTTGTGATTCACCGCAGCTGGGCAGAAACTGCCCATTTTTGTCCTGAAGTGGAAATATGCAAAATAAAGAAATGTGTGAATTGTTCATTGTTTGTTTTAGTTATCATTTTCCATTTCATAAAAAAAAATACACAGAACAATAGGCATACATGATGATATAATAACACATAATTATGAATCGATTAAGAAAAATGCAATATCGTTGGATTGCCTATTTCAGATTGAATAATAATAGCTATATAAAAAGTCACTTACCATCAACATACTGAAATCACTGAGAGAAATCAAATATCTGTGTCGGTTTATACTGTTACTAAATAAACACTTGCTATAATCCATAGCAACCTACAAGTACATCTACATAAATACTGATGCGGTGACAACATTTTTAATTGGGTAATGACGATAATGAGACATTAAAGAAGAAGGGTATATATGCGCCGGGAGTAGTGCAATCCCAAAACATATATGAGGAATAAGAAGACCTGACGGCCATTCACAAAATATATTTCTGGTCGTGACGAACTGAGTGAAGAAACGGAAGTTTGTGTTGGAAGTAGATTTCACTGCCATTGTGTTAACAGCACAGCTTGAGTGTTCACTCTCTGCCTTCGTTCCACTTTTCTGTAATTGTTTAGTTAGCGAGGTATTATCTCAATTTGACTATTGCCATGTTATTATACCAACACTGTAAACTATACTTACGAATAAACAGATGCCAAACAAAACTTTGTCTTTGAAAAAGGCAACTTTTACAAGGCCGAAATATTGCCATTCTCCAATGTGATAACTGACTTCACAGCGTGACGTGTAAAACGACTTGAGCTGATATTCGACTTTTCCATGAAAGACAATGAGTTAAAGTATAATAATTGGGTTCATCCATTCTCTCTAAGACAAATGTACTTGAGAGAAGAAGGAATATCATAGTCCAGAAGACCTATGTGACTGTTATATCGGCAGAGATTGTACGATGTGACGGAATAAGATAATGAGTGTTCCACATATATCGCTCTTCGAGATTCTCTTGTGGGATTTTTGTTTTCAGTTTTCTCGAAAGCCAGGATAGTTATTCTTGATGAAACCTCGACCAGTCAATCACACAAGGCTATTCAATTGATCAAGTTCTTTAGCCACCTCTCGTTTAAAAAGGAAATTAAGGAGAAGGTGGACTTTAGATTCTTCGGGCGCACCTTAGCAAAGGTACATGATTGTACGGGTATAGGAACGAGTGGCTGAGCGAAGTTATGAGTTATGACTGAGTGCATAACTCTAAAACCTTGTGTAATGAACCTTCTGTAACCATGTGATTGGTTAACTTTGTGGCAAGTTGATACTGTGAGACTGTGAGAGGCTATTTATCCTTGATAAATGAGACCTTAATCATCATGAAGTAAGAAAGAAGAATACTGGATGATTTGAAAAGCATTGATGCGACCAAGAGATATGAGTTCAAAAAGTGCCTCTTTTTATCCTGCATGCGATAATTAAACGCGAATTAAGAGATCTGATTAGGTAAAATGCCATGATGATTATCATTTTCGATGCTGTTGTAGAATCAATGTTGTAAGCTGTTAATCGTGTAATTATTGCAGCTTCATCCATGTCATGAACTCTTCGTGATAGTGATCATGGTGATGTTGAATTCTTGTTTCTGATCGCAGATACTATTCTCATTTCACACAACGAATTTCAAAGCGATTCACCCTGTCCATGGAAATTCTAAAATTTGCTTTCTAGGGAGCCTTCGACTAGACAACGGCTCGACACCTGTGGAGGGTCGAGTTGAAGGTCTCACTGAATCTGGAGAATGGGGAACTGTGTGTGATGACGTCTGGGGTATTGCCGATGCACGGATCGTGTGCCGAGAACTTGGTTATCCTGATGATTTGAACGCCGTGGTTAACTCAGCGTCCTCTCCCGGGTATAAAACCTGACTCAATTAATTTTTTTGTTAAGTGTAAGTGGTCACAGAGAAATATGGATCTTTGTAAGGCATGTCATAGGTCTGTCTCTTCCAAGTTCACAGCACTTGGATGCTCTAGGAACTGCGTATTAATGTGTGAACACAATGGACAGAAATTGGAGGGAAGGGATTCCTGACATGCTCGACAAAGATCCTCATCTCTCTGACCACTGAAGCAAATCGGATGGGGTTTTCTGTATTACAGATGAGGGTAGCAAGTCATAGTTTCAGAAAAGAAAATTGCATTTAAATTGATTCATTACTTTTAAATATATCGTTGCAAAGGGTCCCGTTGTATTCTTTTTTTTTTTGACATACACTATAGAGAAATCATGAGGATAAGGTATATAATACACGCTTACTTTCTTACTGTGATAATTTCTATGTTTTTTTGAGTGTTCTTTATCCAGTCTAGAAACGTGTTGATAAACTTTGTTGGGATTTGATACATCTTTACTGTTTATGTTGCTCTTTTTTTCGCGTCGTTTCCTTTCTTTGTATGTCGGCGTTGCGTGTGTGTGTGTGTGTGTGTGTGTGTGTGTGTGTTGTGTTGGGGGCGGGGTGGAGTAGAGGTTATAGAATGGTTTGGATGCTCGCAAGGTACATGTATGGTATTAAAACTGTGTGTCTTAACGAGAGAAAGAGCAAAGAGAGAGTGAGAGAAAAAAAAATGAGCGGGGGGGGGGAGATTATTACAATCATCTTCATCACCAGGCTGATTTTTAATATTGATAACACACGCAATGGGGGGGGGGGGGGGGACTGCAATGTCTTTGTTTATAATACGGAAAAGACCAACTCCTGTCACAATCAATATTATCTTTCTATGGTAGACATACAGTTTGACGTAACAAAGCTAACAACTTTCTGCGAGCCTTCAGCTGTGTTTACTTACATAATGGGTACACTATTCTCCATAAACTATTTCAATCAATTGTTTTGGTACAGTCACTAAAGTACGCAACTGATTCAAATAACAAAAAAAAAATCAACGCACGTAACTGGAAAAAGCTAATGCATTAAAACAATTTACTTGTACAGAATGTACATTCACTAGTGTATAACAGAAGACCTTGTAAACACAATTACACACACATACACTCACGCACAGGCACCTGCACGGACATAAAACACATCCTTGTAGTTTTCTGTTTTATTCTGCTGTTGCTTCGCATATTTCAAAACATCATATAAATGATAACGACGAGCGCTACTGCAACAGTCAATTTTCGCCAAGATTGATAAGGACACTTAATAAACATCGACCGAAAGAGTAGAGGGTAAGACTCCACAATACACTAAAAAACTTAATTGCAAGGGTAATATTGTGACAGAGACACAAAATGACGATTTATTGGCACCACAGATATAACTCCACAATACAGAGGTAGTATCAATTCGTACAGAGAGTGAAAATATCAATAAAACATTTGTATTGAATCATTCCAAATCATTCCAAAAGGAAGCACATGCTATAGTATCAAGACACTAAAGTAAACTTAGGCAATGTCCGTGTCTGCCGTAATACCACAATCAACAAGAATGTCACATAAGTCCATAATTCAGGATAAAATACCACAGCATCTCACCTAACACATTCTCACTATATGGCAGCATTGAGGTAATAGCGAAAAATAAGGGTTTAATGTAAGGGTCAGAACATGAATGTATCTTGCATCTTTAACTATGCAAAGTAAACTGTCAAAGCAAAAGACAGAAATCTGAGAGCCATCAACGTTTTTTGTTTGTTTGTTGTTTACATAGTGTTAACCTGCCTACTGAAAGGATTCCCATATGTATGGCGTTGTGATTTGTTTGTTCTCATCATATTTATTTCTCTATTCTTGGGTGCTTGGGCATCATTAAAATAAAACACACAATTTCCATTAAGTACGTAATACCCACTAACGTGACACATAGTGCCCGTGGAAGAGCTTGCAAAAAACTGTATCAAACATCAAATGAACGTGAAAGAAAATAAAAAAAGTTGATGCTTATCTTGAGAAAGCATTCCTTCCTTCACTATTTCTTCCTCCAACTCTCCTCCCTCATTTCCGAACAACAACAACAAAAATGCATCTGTAATTTCTTACCTCACTTTCACTCTGTCCTTTCTAACCCCCCTTTCCTTATACATACCCCCTCGTCCCTACAAGAATAGTGGCAATCGAATGCCACAGCGAATCATGGAAAACATCATCTCCATTGTGTGTTGGACCAAGGAAATATACTTCTCACGATACGCATTGTATCAAATATTAATAGTCATCTATCTTTATGTTTCTTTATTCGTTCGTTCTTTGGTAACAAATCTTCATTTTTCATTAAAAGGCAAGACAGCGTTACTTACGTTGCAAACAATACATATATCAGAATATGCGCACATAATGAGCAAAATAAAATAAATATTCCGAATGGACATGAGGGCTAAGCATGTATGTTGAACTACGATTAGCTTTGAACACGCATGCAGTCTGGATTCTGTCCGTGAACTGGAACCAGGAACACGCGATTCGGGTAGGCATACAGTTATTGGACCTAGGCCGTCTATCGCTTTTACGTTAAGCATGCATCAAGAGCAATTTTCATTGCGACTGATTTGTTTGAAATAGCGGCTTATGCCATGGTCGTTGACATGTAAATGTTATGAAACGTTCACATACATTTATGCTAAACACACTTTGTATATATACACACACATATATTTTATCTTGCATACTGCACAAACTCACCATCAAATAGCAGCTTTTAGCTTATTAATTATACACGTATACTATTCAAATCTACGTTGCAATACAAACAACAGCCGATACACTTGAATTCGCATAATCATACTTACAAAGAAGACTGTATTAACCACACATGGCAAGAGCTCAAAGGAAAGTAAAACCTGTCAATATGAATGCAACATTGACTTTCGAATTGCACCGAGCATGACACTTACAGCATCAAAGGAATAAAGAAATGCAATCCAATGTACTAGATGACAGTAAACGTTTTTCCAAAGACGTTTTATGCCATACTTCTATGTTTCTTTCAATCTCTACGACCTTTTTTTTTTTGCTTATTTTTCCTGAGGTAACCGTCTTCATTGAAACAGATGTTTATCATAAAAACGATGGTCTTCCTCTTTTTATGAATATGCAATATGCATAGTAATGGCCTCACTTCAGAGCTTTAAAAAAATGTCATAAATCTAAGATTGATTCTTCTTGGCAGTATGGGATGTTGACAGTGTGTTTATTTCGTCAAAATCAGCCAACATAGATCTGTGAGGCGGAGAAATAAAGCGCATTTTGATGGTTGTTGTTTTTTTTTCTGAATTACGGGCCCTGGTAGGACTCTTGCAATACCGGGTAGGCATTTATTTTTCTTGCTCTAATGCATGTTGATTTATATGTACAAACGTGTATTAGCCTCGAAAATGAGACTGGATTTGATCTGTAATCACTATGGAGATGTTACGTTTCAATCACACCCAGCCATTATAGAAATTATCTGTTTTATCATTGAAAATTGTCATATTATGACGTCTGCAACAAAGTGACATTAACCAACATTTAGGGGCCTATGTTAGTATACCTATCAAGTAGCATTCAAATAACGGACAGTGATTACATCGGATATAACTACACGTGTATAACACATCGTATATTGCACGGCTTGCCGCCACCATTTCTAACTCGATGTGCAGTGGCAAGATATATCTCTAACATCCTGATAAAATCAAGAGTGTTGGCCCGACGTCTGCCTCTGATGGCCCCGGGTCACCTATTATTATTCAGTCTTGCATTATGTAAATATCTATGTTATAAACTACATATATAAATGCTTACTGATTTGTTTATGGGCAAAGAAGGCCGAAATCTTCGTCTAATCAAGACTATAGTGCTCTAACCGCCCAGTACATGGCTTGGGACAGTCTTTGCATGTTGTTGTTCTTGATGTTTTGTCCATGCTATGTCACGTCTGACGTTGCGCTGAAATATCACCTAGGTATATTGCGTATTCACATCCATCATACGTCAACGGGTTCCGCCGCGCTCTTTCCTGCTGCCGAATCCGGGGACACAGACTTGTATGTAGGTGGAGCCTCCTCAGGCTTGGGTGACGGTGGAGCGTAGGCTGGCGGAGGCGATGACGCGTCTCCTGACGCAACTTCCACGCGCGTCGAATGCGTTGACTGCACGTAGGTGGCGCTGGCAGTTGTTGCGGAGTCCGTGCTCCGATGACTTAGCCAGCAGCAGCAAACTATCAGACCCAGCGGTATCACGACCGCCATACTGATCAGTACGACCCCCCACGTAGCTAGACCGGAACCGTACTCGTACTCATAATCCGGATATGAATCTGAAGAGAGTAAGAATTATACATACACAATATCACTTGTATCACCTTTCAGGATGATTTCTAATTCTGAGAAACGTTTAAGAAAAGATCTTCACTGAGTTCTGTGAGATGACTTATCAATGCTTTGCCATGTTCAATTATATAATGCAAACACTCTGTAGACAAATTCCACTTTCCACGCAAAGCACATTATACATCGATTATACACCGATTATACACCGATTGCCTTACTGGCTGTTCTGGGTCTTATAGAGCAGATATCACAAAGCTAAAAATGTTCCCATTTTTCTTCCTTTGATACAAACCTTGCTTAGTTATATGGAATCATCGCCAGAGAGAAGTGGACATAACGAAGCGAAGTGAAAGGTTAGAATTTTTCTGATAAACAATCTTTGATAAATAGGCCTAAACCAAAATAAATATTTCGTCTCGAAATAATGTAATTTAAGTTTGGCAAGTCGACAGACTCTACTTCATGCAATTTATGGACTTTCACAATTAGGACGTCTGTTCTTTTATGGAACATGACATCAAGATAGATGTGATAATTTATCATCTTCACTTGAAGACCCTTTTTAGCAGTTTTTAGAATTAATGTTGCCCTTTTACCTGAACCAGAGTGTAAGTGAGGCAGCTCGCCCACACACGTGACGATAGCCAGCTCCTCATTGCTGCAATACGGCGCCCTCTTCCACGCTCCGTGGCCACACTCGAACACCTTGTCGATGTTGTCTTGACTGTATGAAGAGCAGTACGACATATCAAACCAAACGTGGGGAGATGGCCAGGTGACACCTTCTGTCTCGTGGCTGTACAGAATTCGCGCTCTCCCCGTCCGAGAATGACCCAGTTCCTTGCACAATAACTATCACATAGAAGGAGTTGAGAAAAAAAAAAACGAGAACATCAAAAGAAAGTACTACAAAAGAAAAACAAACAAATTGAACAAAATAAAGGCCATTTATATTATCTGACAAGTCTAAAGTCATTCACATTCTACAATTGGATGAAACCATAACTGATAGAAAGGGACTTACTTCCGTGGAGGAGAAATACGTGTCACACACAGCTCCCCACATACCGTCGTGGTATAGCTGTACGATGCCGTACCGCTTGTTGACTCTCCCGGTCTCAGTCAGTAACCTGACAGGATGGTTCGCGACACTCTCTTCGTGACAGAAAATGATAATAATAGTAATAAAAGAATGAAGAGTAACACAAAAGTCAGGAGAACCGTATAGAAGGAGCAATTGTTGCGGTATGCTGTTTTGTTTTCCTTTTATCATGTTTATAGACAAACCTACTTGGCAGGCATTCTTATATACTCCCTGACTTTGCGACCTATGTCAACCCATCAACTTCGCAGGGTTTAGCTTAAGCAAACGATCAGTTTGTTACCTTAGCTGAAAAGGGGATCACTTTTCAGTAATTTTGCATCGGCAATGTAAGTACTGTCCACTCTGCTCACCCTAATAATCAAAAGCGTTTCGAATCGTAACTTTTCAGCAAGTTTGATAGAGGTAAACGATACCTAATCCAGTTTTCTTATTCGGGAACTGTTAGCGTTTGGACCGGTACTTGTTCTTGTTGCTCTCATTATCATAAGCTTCCAAATGGAGACAGCCATAATGAGCTCCCTCGTGGAGATATTATACATGTATTAGCATGATACTGAAAATGTTATAATAATTGAGTCATTCATGATATTTATTGATTTGATGCCAGTATTGTCTGGCGCAAATAATTTTTCCATAGGACCGCATTTTTCATAAACACAACAACAACAACAACTCTTTTGTTTCATATTTGGTCATGCTTTTTGGAACAATGTTTTGATTGTCACTCTTTCTCTCTCAAAATTCAGACAGTAACCTGTCTTTATTTCCGACTGTATTTCTGTTACATTATTCCTAACGTTCATACACATACAATCATGATTACCATATGGGAAGCAGATGACGGAAACTTCATCTTCTCGTGTTCGCCTAGTTTGGCCATCTACTACATCTACGTTATAACAGTCGTCGATCCGAAGTTCATCACCACTGCAACCTAAATTTTCGATCAAGATTGGCAGAGTCCCGCGCGGGAATGATTCCTCGTCAAAGGTGTAGTCGGAATTGAATCCCGCGTAACCCATATGCCGACAGATCACACTGCGGGTGTTGTAGGATACGTGGCCATCGGTTACCACTCCCCAACGTCCGTCCAAGAAGACTTCCACACGCCCCTGCTCGGAGTACTTGCTGCCGGCGAATCTTATGTCATAGTCTGGATCCCAAAGAAATACCGGTGAAAGAATCATTGTAAAACCCAGTAGCACACAACGAGAATCAATTAGTAATGCATGCATTCTTTTACACACCACAGGAATGATTACGATGTGGAAGGAGGGTACATGTATAAGAGGAGGGGGAGCAGCAAAGAGAGTAAAGTGGGGAATTTCGTTAAATGTATACAACTTCAGATTACAATATGTAAAACAAAGAAAACTAAGCTACGCAAAAGTCACACAACATAGGCCTACATCTTACAAAGTGAATAGCAGAGACTACCATTGCGCAGAATAGAGTCCACTCTCGTTGCAACGAATAGTGTTAGAAGGAAATTTTCGTTACAACGAAAACAAAATTCAGGTTCCAAAATTATCATCTATGTATCTTCATACACTATAATTGAATTGCTATTATAACGAAATTCTAGTATAACACACACTAAAAAAAAAAACCGCCGTTCCTGAGGATTTCATTATAACGGGAGTGCAATGAATTAAAATTTACCGTTTGGAGGTCCACATGTAACCTGGGCGATCTGATTACTGTTACACTGAGTGATGCTACGGGTTGTGAAGGGGCAGTCGCTTAGCTGTGTTTCCGTTCCATCGCACTGGTAATCCCTGAAGAATATCCTTCCCGACAAGGTGCCAAGAGATACCAGCTTGGTGCTGTTGCCATGTACGTACCCTAACTGGCGACAGATCACGGCTGCCTCCTTTTCTCCCCAGTCCTGGTCGCAGATCCAACCGGAAATAGTGTCTTCTCGGTATCTTACGATCCCGTCTCGAGAGCTTGATCCACTGAGTAGTTCGACCACAACCGACGGCACTGCACGTCAGAAATATATTTGGTGCGAGAAAGAATCTCCATGAATGCAGAAATGTATTATTAATTACACAAAAAGAGAAGTTCATGAGTGCGATGGCACAAGATTTTGCAGGAGAAGAAGGCCAACTGAATCTCATCTTACACCGAATGCAGAATCTTTTTCCACTGAACGAGTAAAAATGTTCATCTGCTTGATTTCGTTTAACTTCACGAAAGCCAGGTGAATGTCAATGTCAGACCCTAAATATGACGAAACTGAAGAGGAAACCGAACATGAAGAGGAGCTTTTGGAAAGGTAGGTCTGCGCGGTTTGTGGTGTCACCGTGCACTATCAAAGAAAAGACTGCTGACTGCATTTTCTTTTCGATGTGTGGAGAAAGTGTGATACGGCCCTACATTGTCATGACGATGGCTGAACATGAATCTTTGTAGGTGTTGAAATTTGAATATTATGTATACATAGCATTAGCAAGACTAAGATCTTGACCCAAGGCACCGACTCTCCTCCAGATATCCCCATCAATGACACGTATTGGAAGAAATAGAGTTCTTCACCTACCTTGGTTCGACCATCTCCAGTTCCCTCTCCCTTGACAATGAGACAATGAGAAAGCAATACGATAGAGAAAGTCATAGCCAAATTGAACCAGCGCGTATGGAACAACAGTCAGCTAACCAAGAACACCAAGCTGTCCTGCATCCTCAACACCCTGCTAAACCACTGTGAGTTCTGGGCAACATACGTTGGCCAGGACAGGAGGCTGAACACCTTCCACCTCCGCAGCCTCAGACGACTCCTGCACATTAATTCGGGATAGGTTGACAAACACAGATGTCTTCAAGCATGCCGGCATTCTTATCATGTTCTCACTCCAGCCAGAGATGCCTCAAGTGGTTGGATCATGTGCGGCGAATGGACCCAGGTTGTATCCCGAAGGACCTGCTATTAACAGAGAGCTCGCCCTTTCTAGGAAGGCCGCATCTTCGTCTTCAAGGGTGTGTGTGCACACACACGTGACATGAAGATATTTGACATCGACACCAACACCATGGAAAGATGCAGCTGACAATCGTCATCTGTGGAGAAGCACTTTCAGAGAAGGCGTCAAGAGGACTGCAGCTGTAAGAAAAGTACATCACACTGACAAGAGAGCCAGCAGGAAGGCAAGGGCTGCCCCAGTCTTAGCCGCAACGGACTGCATCTGCTGCATGTGCTCCAGAGATTGTCACTCAAGAGTGGGACTATACAGCCACTCAAGGCTGTGCAAACTTCTTGCCTAGTGCTATACGCCATCGTTTCTCAAGACGAATGGATGCCAACTAACCAACCAACCAACATATAAACAACATCAGCGAACTTGCGCACGCACGCACACACACACACACACACACACACACACAATAAATCTGTCCATCATGCGAACGGTTGAATGTGTTATAATATGCCTTGTTTATCTTCAAATCCGTCTTCTAATGAACTTGACGAACATTACTTAACGAAACTTTGACTCCTTTTTAAAATAAGATAATCAGAATGAAATTTATTATTAAAATTATTCGATTTTCATAGAATGGGAAGCGCACCGTGTAGCATTGACTTACCGTTACATACGACACCTGCCATCTGAGCTGACTCGGAATCACAGTTCTCATTGTTGGCCCATCCACTTGACAGACAGTCAGAAAGGCTAGCCTCACTTCCGTTACATTGCAAACCATCTAGTAACACAGCTGGTCTACCGACACTAGGCACTACCTTTGTCGAGCGAGCTCCAACTGGATGTCCTAACTGTTTACAGAAAACGTGCGCGTCTTCGATGCTCCACTCGTGTGTGCAGATCGTCCCCCACGTGCCTCCATAGAACACCTCCACTTGACCCTCATCCGGGTACTCTCCGTCCACAATTCGAACGGCTGAAATATATCATACATGGAAGCATATACGACCATACGGTTAAAATAATGAAAGAGGATGTTGCGAAAATGGACATAATGAAACAGTGCGTATGACGGCGAGGGCAGTGAAAAAAACCCTGACATCATTCACATGTGATTGTTTTAGACTCTCGCCAAATCTTCTACAGTTAAAGCTGGAAATAATGAATTCAAAATATGAAATATAAAATGGATCAAAAGGAACAAAAATGTAATGATTATGCAGTATACTGAGCCCTCAATTCACATAAACCACAACACTGCGATTTGGTATTGGTTCTTTTTCTCTAATATTTACTATTCATTTTTATAGTAAAGCTGGGTAAAGTTTAAAGACTTCCATTTCATTTAACACTTTAGTTGTTAACACTTCTCCTTTTTTCCTTGAGGATAGCAAAATTTTAACAAGCTTCTTAAACGCCAAACTTACTACAGCTCAAGACTCATATTGGTATTACACTTTAAATGCAAAGATGTCGATTCAGTACATGACAGGACAATGATTTCTTCATCTAAGAACTGTTCAAAGGTAGTGGTGGGCTAATTAGTCTGTAACAGAAAACGGCGCGAGGCTCACTTTTGGTCTCGCATATCACCCCGGCATCTTCCGCGTGCGAACAGTCGTGAACACCCCACTCTTTCGTGACGCTGCAGTGCCTGAGGAGAGTCTTTTCCGCCGAACAATACACCCCGTCGAGAACAATCGGGCCCGATCCTCGTCCAAAGCGGGGCTCCCCGGGAGAGGACGCTGAGTTAACTACGGCTTCCAAAGCATCAGGGTAACCAAGCTCACGGCACACGACCCGAGCATCGGCAATACCCCAGTTGTCATCACACACAGTTCCCCATTCACCAGATTCAGTGAGAACTTCAACTCGTCCCTCTGCAGATGTCGAGCCGTTGACTACTCGAAGGCTTCCTAGACAGCAAAGAATTTACATGGACAAGCTGAGCAGATTTAGAATTTTCTCGACATTCGAGTAACAATACCTTCACATCACCACAACGGTAGGTGTTTTTTTTTTTTCACATGAAACCCCAACAAATACATAATTAATGATCTATACAATTGATTGGTAAAAATGAAAGACCAAAACAAATAACAAACAAACCTCATCGCATCATGATTTAATTAGATTTTCGCGAACTCATTCGCCTTGAATAACAGTAAGTGCGTGCAGGATAAGATCACTTTTCAAACTCTTGTCTTTTGATTTGCATCAAAGCTTTTTACAGATTATCCGGCATTCTACTTTTCTGCTCCATGATGATGATTAGGGTCTCAGTTACCTAGGATTATAGCTTTTTGTGTCTGACAGCCTGAATAAATCAATGATCAACTTGCAACATAATTGATCAATAAGATGGTTACGCGAGCTTCATAACACTAGTTTTCGAGTTATGCACTCAGTCATAACTTACAACATCGCGTACATCTATCACGTTGCCCCTCTTATCTACCCTGGGCAAACTCTATCTACGCAAAGGTGCGCCCGGAGAATATAGAATCCTCCTTCTTAATGTCCTTTCTAAACGAAAGGTGGCTAGAAAACAGGCTCAATCGTATATCTTTGTGTGGCTGATTGGTCGAGGTTTAATCAACAATGTCTACAGTATTGTCTTTCGCGAATATATATCATGACTTTTTTTTTCAATAGTCATGACAGTGATTCCATCTGTCTTCTTCAGTCATGATTCTGGTTTTTATGTTAGCACAAGTGTTGAGACGGCCGCTGTAACGCAACTAGGAAAGTATAGAACGAAGGAAGAAGGTGAAGACGTAATTTATCTCTTGCATGTTTTCTCTGGTCATCGGAGATTGGTGACGACGAAAGAACAACTGAGGATACCGCACTTACCTACTGTAGTGCACGTAACGCCTGCAGTTTGGGATTCATGGCAACTCTTGACGCCTACACCGGCATGCTGGCAGGTCGATATGTTTGATTCAAGGCCATTACATTGCACTTTATCCAGAAGTACGGGGCTATTTCCTCGCCCGAATGGCGAAGCTACCAGAGCCAGGTCCGCCCCGATGTAGCCGAGCTGTTTGCAGACGACCTCGGCATCCTCGGGTCCCCACAGGTTGTCACATATCGCGCCCCAAGTATCGTCAAGGAAGACTTCAACACGACCCTCAGAGTCAACGCTGCCATCGACTAGTCGAACCGACCAGGGAACTGTAATCAATGACGGACATCCAAAGCAAATATTCTCATAATTTGAACTTTGTATTACATTGTATGTTACAAAATGTTTCAAATATCAGTATACAGTATGTAATGTTCAAACTTGTGATCGATTTTATGGATGGTGCATGAAGATATTTGGAGAACAACGCAAACGCCAAGCGATGTCTCGCCAGCATGCATATAGCAATATGTGATTATAGTGCTTCTCAACGTAAATTTCATTGACCTTTTTATCATTGACCTTGTGGTTCTTCACCAATACATAAACTTGATCGGCATCTTTAGGTGTTGCACACGCGGCGTGAGTTTTGTGGTCTTAGCTGAAAGCTGTGAAAAGTTATTGAAAGCACACAATATATGGCACCTATCAGTTAAAGTTCACCCACACTGAACTTTGACCTTGTCGAAATTCACCACTATTTGGAACTTGACAGGCATATTAGATGAAGTACTTGCATGTGGTATGAGCTTGGCTATTCATAGCTCAAAGCTTTGGAAAGGTTATTTAGAGCACGCTATTATCATGTGTACCAGTGCTTATCAGGTAAAGTTTATTGACCATTTGACCTTTGAACTTATCGGACTTGGTTCAAACTATATTCAAACTCGACCGGTATTTTTTACCTGTCATGTGAGTTTGGTGGTCATAGCTCAAATCTGTTGAAACTTATTGATAATCCCTCACATTACTGTGAGTACGGAATATCAGCAAAAGTTCATTGATATTTTGATCTTTGACCTTATCGTAGTTAATCAATATTCGAACTTAAATGACAGCTATAGGCTATGCATTTGTGGTATGAAACTGGTGGTGATATACTATAGTAGCTCAAAGCTGTGGAAAGTTACTGAGCGTACACCACAATGCTATGTGTACAGTTCATAGCCCATTTGGCCCTAATTTGAACGGGAACTTGGTACATGCATAATACTTTGCCTTTTTCCGAATTTCGTATAGAAAAATCAAAAGTGCAATCAGAACACAAAACATTACAAATACAAACGTATGCAATTATATTTGTGCAGTTGCGTATACACAGCACAATACAGAGCGAATAATAATAAAAAAAAGGTAATCAAACTTTGGAGGGCTATAGTTGTCAGATATGGAGAGCAGATGTTTTTGGGAAGAAAGAAGAACTCTTCCTCTTTCCATTCATACTTATTATGTTGAAAATTGTCTCGCATGACTGAGCACACGAACTTTACAGGCAATAATGACAAATCGCACTTTTTCCAAGTTTGAGTGTCACATGAAGGAACAATGATAGTCTCACCGAAGGGATGGGATCTGTCAATGAAAGTGGTCAAATTGACAGGCCAGCCTGCATGACTGCAGGTTTATGTTCCTTCTTCTAAGATAACCTTCAACATGGCCACGGTTGTTGATAAGTCGGTCACTCCCACAAAGGCTAACCCATTATCCATTTTCTCTCTTCATATTTAAGAATTGGTTTGTCGCTGCTAGCTATGTGTTGAATATGAACAGAGAAAAAATGGACTGGTGGGTTGGCGTAAGTTGAGTGACCACGTTACAGGACATGTGGACCATAAAATGTTAGAAGAAACCCTGAACACAAACCCTTAACACAAACCTGCATTTGTACAGGCTGGTCTGTTAAAGACAACAACAGGAAAATGCACTTTTTCCAAGTTTTTGGCGCATTATCGTGAAAAAAAAACACTGAATGTCTCAATGAATGGTTGAGATCTTTCAATGAAAGTGTTCCAATTAACATGGCATCCTGCGTAATTGCACAGCAGGTTTGTGTTTAGGGTTTCTTCTGACCTTTTATGGTCCATAACCTTTAACGTGGCACATTGTCGATATCTCACGATCACGTGGCCACTTCCACAAATGCTAACCCATTATCCCTTTTCTCTCTTCATATTCAAGACATAGTTTATTCCTGAGAGATGTGTTGAATATGAACAGAGAAAATGGACTGTGTGTGTTGAGCTTTGTGGGAATGACCAAGTTATCGGACAGGTGGCCATGTTAGATATGGACCATAACGTTAGAAGACATCCTAAACACAAACCTGGCCTATTTATTTGACCACTTCCATCGACAGATCTCATCTATCTAAGGAGATATTGATTGTTCCTTCGTGATGACACTCAAACTTGGAAAAGAGCAATTTGTCACGATGGTTGTCTTTAAAGTTCATGTGCTCTGTCACGCATAACATTTGTTAATATAACTAGGTACCAATGGAAAGAGGAAGGGTTCTTCTTTCTTCACAACCAAACAAACATTGGGCCCTCCGTAGCTGATAATTATGAAATTTATAGTAGCCCTCCAAAGTTGGATTACCTTGTTTTTTATTCGAACAGAACTGTGGTATGAATTAAACATTGATTATGCTTTAAACAAAATCAAAAAATAAATATTTCGCCTATATACCTCAATACAAACAACAGCACGTGAAATACGACGGAAGATTCACTGACAATGCAGACGCTATATGACGATTGGTAAATTTATTTATTTAGTTAGTTGCAGTACAACAATAGACACGATTCCACCAGTTGAATAAACTCACTGTGAATTTAACTCAAACTAAGATGATTATCTAATGCAAACTAATTTACAGATGACAGACTATCAACACATTACTCTATCGTGACCAGGCCCGTAGCCAGGATTTTTCAAGGGGGGGTGCGGTCACTAAAAAAATGGACCTTCGGTACCAATACCAATGATGACACACACACACACACACACATACACACACACACACACACACACACAATTATATATATATATATATATATATATATATATATATATATTCTTTGGACGACCGAACTACAAAAGTTGTATAAGAATTTGCGCGCGAAGCGCGCCGCAAATTGTGAATTTTGACTGTTTTAATGACGTTTTAAAGTCTCGAGGAAATTTGTATTTTTGTCTGTTGCATGCAATCGCGTTACGGTATTTCATCTAGGAAATAGTAAAAACTCATTTTGCCTGGAAGTTGCAAAGTTTAATTGTGTTCGAGACTCTGCGCGCGTAGCGCGCCGCAAAATTGAGAATAGTGATTTTCCTGGTGTTGTCTTAACTTTTATTTTTTCTATTGTATACCCGCGTTAGCAGGCCTGAAGCCAGGATTTTTAAAGGAAGGGGGGATTGCGTTAATTAACAAAACGGTCCTTTGATACTGTCCCGGGAGGGGTAGCGACAATTAAAAGGTGGACACCATGCTCATACATGGACTTTCAAAATGGCCCCTAAACGAGTAATGATCATATGACTTTTTCGGGCCTTAAAAACAAGTATTCCTTAAATGTTTCCTGCACCCTAAAGAAGTACTTCATCATGATTGAACAATATACCACTTTCCCAAATTTCGGCCTTTTTGATACCCTTTGATTATATACGCTCGTACATCACACTTTCCATCTAATCCGTGAGAAAAAACGACCCCTATTACGCGTTTTCTTTAGCGAGTATGGTCACGGTGTCCACCTTTCAGTTGGAGTTTTCCATCCCATTGGATGCTGTTTGGAAGATGAAACATTCACTTTACTATACAGTATATCAGCCGTTGGTATGCGAGTTTGTCAAAAATGAAAATAAATAAGAAAATTTTTAAAACAAAATGAATTGTAAATGTGAACCATTTATATTTTGCCTCCTTGTGGTAGGATATTTCCAGCATTTCCGAACTTTCAAATAATCATTTTAGATTTAATGATATTAAAGGTAGTAGATCCGATTCACAAACATCTCCAATATCAGTCAAATGTCATATTAACCATCATGCTAAGAAGGTTTTCTTTGTGAAATTTGGAGGTCAGTGAAATTCAAAAATTAAACATCCGTTAGCCATTGGAAGAAGTTGAGTGCAAATTCAGACCTCAGGCTTAGTGCTCAGATGTTTTCCTATTTGATTTGATCTGTCTTACTGTGCACACTAAGATACATACTGGAATGGTTATTTCTTATTTATTAAATTATAGTAGCATATTTGGTTACTAGCTGTCTCTAGGCATTTTCGAATTTGGGCTGCAAAGAGATCCACTACCTTTAAGTTAGAAGAGAGATAAGTAAATAATGATAAAATAAACAAACAAAAAAGAATGAGTTTCTTTTGTAATACTATCTGACAAACTTTTTACTTTACCATTTTACTTCATAGCTCAGCACTTTCCATTCTCTCTCATACCCTCTTACCCATTACATTTAAATGAAATACAACTAAAATGAGTTTGCGTGCCTGCATAATACTCTTTGGAAATTATAAGTGAGACTGTTCTTAGGTTTTGGCTCACTTTAAAATGAGAACCAATAGAACTGTCACAACATGAGAAAATGTATAAGTAATAATCAACAGTACATTTCCGAATTTGGCCTGCAAAGAAATCCGCTACCTGTAAGTTAGAAAAGAGATTAGTATACAAATGACGCACAGGTCTGAGTGCGTCAGTCGGAATTGTGTGCATAATGTAACTATGGAATGCTTAACCCACGAGGCGAAGCCGAGTGGGTTTAGGCTAAATTCCATAGTTACCGCATGCACACTATATTCCGACTGACGCACGAAAAGACATGTGCGTCATCTGATTTATAGAATGGGTAATTTTCTTGTCAAAAACTCATTTTTCTATCGTGTTACCCGATGACAAAATTACTGGATGCATTTCCTTTTGGCTTGCCGTAAACAAGCATGCATCAGTTTTTACTGGACGCACAGCCAGCCATGCATCAGTATTTATTATATACCTCATTTCTAGAATCCTCTCATCTGATTGGTTAAAAGGGGAGTCATGAAAATAACTGTGCCCTATTTTTGAGTTACTGTGACCGGAGCCCGGGCACAGTTAGGAAATAGGTTTTAGAGACAGTCGCAACCCCGTACACGTAGATCGCTCATATGTACGCACCAATGATACGACCGCGCGCATTCAATCAGCGTGCTGTAAAAGAGACTAGCGGACTGGTTTGGAGACAATCGCAACCCCGTAGTACACGTAACGTACACGTAACTGTACACATCACTGTACGCACCAATGATACGACCGCCGCGCTGTCGATCAGCATTGATTACGAGTGCTGTAAAAGAGACTAGAATCTATATTTTCGGTATATAAAACAAATAATGACTGCTTGATATTCGGGGTACAGTTAAAATTACGTAGGCCCTCGGTGATGTGAAAACCGTAACCATGCCCTCAGCTTCGCTTCGGGCATAGTTACGGTTTTCACATCACCTTGGGCCCATAATTTTAACTGTGCCCCTCATAGCAGTCATTATTATCCATACAGAGGATTTTTAGAGCCCAAATACAAGCGTTATTTTGTCGACGCACCTCATAACCTCCAACCCATTTAAAAAGTTTGCTGAACTCGACCAATATTTTTTTGCCGAGGCGACCAATATTTAAAATATTGGACGGCAAGAGGGGGATTCCCCAAAGTTTTTTATAAACTGCACCGTGATTGGGTGAGATACATGTATATACGAGATGACCTGAAATATGAAGTAAAAACGTCTGTGATTGGTCAATCACAAATTAACTAGAATATCGTTTCTTCTAAAATTCTGTGTTTATACAAACAAATTTCATATATCAATTAGTTGAAATTGTTTTTCATACAATTTTTCAAAATATCACTTTCATAACAGGAAGTTACATTTAGGTTTGATGAAAACAAGTTGCATTTTTTTTTGTGCATGCAGGCACAAGGCGACGATTGATCTGCAGCTCTGCATGCTCAGCGCTACGGCTAGATAGCCCGCGCGCGATATACAAATACATGTAGCCGGCCGCCGCTTGCATTTGCATGCGCGACAGTAGGACTACAGTACTACAGTGTATAGTTGTGGTAGTAGCCTAATTCGATCTTTCACGATCTACGGTAGATGTGACGTGAATTGTTTCTCAGATCTCGGGTACAAATACATAATGTATCTAATTCTGGTCTAAATTAGCTAGATCTCGGTCTAACAGTAACATTGGTCATGACGGCTACCTTGGATACATAGATCACTGTTTTATCAGAGACTGAAGTGGATTAACTTGCACTGAAGAGTGTACATGTACCATACCCCATGTCAGGATCACTACACAGTAGGAGACCATACAGCACTTGGAGACAGAAAGGGTAGGTCTAAGTGAAAACATTCTTTGCTAAAATCCTCTGCATGATAATAATGATAATATTGAATGTCCTATTTTCGGTTAATACAAGGAAATATTGGACTCGCTAAGCAAAATATTGGACTCGTCTTCGACTCGTCCAATATTTTTGCATAGCTCGTCCAATATTTCCTTGTATTAATCTCAAGGCCATCCAATATTATATAATTATTATCCATACAGAGGATTTTTAGAGCCCAAATACAAGTGTTATTTTGTCGACGCACCTCATAACCTCCAACCCACTTAAAAAGTTTGTTGAACTCGACCAATATTTTTTGCCGAGGCGACCAATATTTAAAATATTGGACGGCAAGAGGGGGATTCCCCAAAGTTTTTGTAAACTGCACCGTGATTGGTAGAGATATATACGAGATGACCTGAAATAAGAAGTAAAAACGTCTGTGATTGGTCAATCACGAATTAACTAGAATATCGTTTCTTCTAAAATTCTGTGTTTATACAAACAAATTTCATATATCAATTAGTTGAAATTGTTTTTCACACAATTTTTCAAAATATCACTTTCATAACAGGAAGTTAAATTTAGGTTTGATGAAAACAAGTTGCATTTTTTGTGCATGCAGGCGCAAGGCGACGATTGATCTGCAGCTCTGCATGCTCAGCGCTACTGCTAGATAGCCCGCGCGCGATCAATGTAGCCGGCCGCCGCCGCTGCGCTTGCATTTGCATGCGCGATATGCCGCATTACAGTTACTGTACATGTACGTACGTGTGTACAAGTACGTTATACACTGTATACAGCACAGTATAGGACTATAGTTGTGGTAGTGGTAGCCTATTCGATCTTTCACGATCTACTGTAGATGTGACGTGAATTGTTTCTCAGATCTCGGATAGAAATACATCTAATTCTGGGCTAAATTAGCTAGATCTCGGTCTAACAGTAGCATGACGGCTACCTTAGTTGGATACACAGATCACTGTTTTATCAGAGACTGAAGTGGATTAACTTGCACTGAAGAGTGTACATGTACCATACCCCATGTCAGGATCACTACACAGTAGGAACAGCACTCGGAGTCGGAGACAGAAAGGGTAGGCCAAAGTGAAAACATTCTTTGCTAAAATCCTCTGTAGGATAATAATGATGATATTGAATGTCCTATTTTCGATTAATACAAGGAAATATTGGACTCGCTAAGCAAAATATTGGACTCGTCTTCGACTCGTCCAATATTTGTGCATAGCTCGTCCAATATTTCCTTGTATCAATCTCAAGGCCATCCAATATTATATAATTATTTGTATACTGGACGCATGGCCAACCTGAGTGCGCGAACGCTTGCTTAGTGCGCAAACCTTTGTTACAAGTACGCGTACTCTTGC